>NC_090926.1:1115527134-1115839826 GCF_040938575.1 Ambystoma mexicanum
TTCTTTGGCTGGTGGTATTGAGGCGGATGAAGAAACCCGATGCAATAACCATTGTCTACAGTCTTGAGTAGTCACTGGTTTGAGGTTATTCTATCCCATGCATGGGTGAAGCATGTTAATAGTCCTACTCAAGAGGCATGGGAGGGGATCCAAAGCAGTCCTATGCTGGAGGGGAGCCTCTGGCTGCTGCATTTCTCCCCCTACCTTCGCCTTGCCAAAATCCCCATTGTTGAAGGGTTTGATAGGAGCTGGATGTTCCTTGGCCGGAATACCAGGATGAACCCTCGTCCCACAGGCACTCTGAGCTGTGCCTGGAGAGGACTGCTCATGAAAGGATCGGCAAGTATTGAAGACACCACATTGTTTATACGGCGTGGCAGAAATCTCATTATCTCGTGCTCCTTCGTGGTCTCAATGACATTGTCCACCCCCTTGCTGAAGAGGGAGGAGACTTCGATAGGTTTGGGAATAAACTAGGCCTGTGTCTCTGGTTTAAACGTGATGTTTGAGCTAGGAATGCCGTTTCAAGAATGACTTCAGCCAACACCTTACCCGCCTTCTTTGCAGCATCAACTGTTCTTCAAGATGTTCTGTGTAAATGATTTGACATTCCTCTTGCACCACCACAAGCAACTGCAACCTTGCAGGTTCGGGCACATTCTGCAGACCCTCTTGTACCAGTACCCATTGGACATCACAAAAGCTAGCAAGGAGAGTATCATTAGCGATGTGGGTACTGTAGGCTGCAGAAAAAGTGGTGCATTTGCCAAGGGCGTAATGTTTTTTGCAGTCCTTATTAGGTGGAGATTTGGATGAAGACAGGGGAACTCCTGCATGTTTTCTAGTCGTGGTAATGACCATGGAGTTCGGAACAGAATGTCCCCAGATAGAGGGGATCAGAAGTCACAAGGTGAAACATCTTGACCCGTGGATTAACCGCTGGAGTAAGTGAGGGCGTAAGCAAGGAGGGGGCAGTATGATTTATTTTAATGGAAATAAGAAGTGGGATGGCTTGGCTGACTGGAACTTTCTCCTTGAGGATATCCTCTACAAAGTCAGACTCGGTCACCACCTCCTGAGTGACCATCTTAAAATGGTCTACTGCTTTTCTAAGGATAGTATTGAAAAGCATTTTATCATCAAAAGGGGAAGCCTCCCTTAGTTTGGATACAGGCGGAGCGTCCAAAAAGGTATCTGGCTCAGCTTCATGAGCTGGGGTAATGGGCCAATGTCCCTCTGCAGGGATCCAGGAATCTTGGTCATGAGAAACTGGGTATTGGGAACCATCCTCACACAATCCGGGTCATAATGGACGTCATTGTACTGATAATCTTGAAAAACGTTGTTAGGCAAGATTGTATACAGTACCCTGTGGGAGACTACACCAGCCTTGTCCTCTTGTCAATAGTGAACCTAACCTTTGGTATAAGCATGTACTACATAAGTTGGTAGAGTGACTGAGCAGCCAGGCTTATCTCAAGAGGGGTTAATGTGAGCTGTAAGGTTGTAATCGTTTCACAGTGACAGTTATTCAAATAAACACTTGCACAAGGTTTCTTGATTAAACAATTATTTTAAGTCAGTTGCTCCCTTCTAAAGAAGGCTTATTTAGTCATATCACACAAAATATACTTCAATAAAATACTGTTTAACTAAATCAGTTAATACCCATTGGGGATGGCACACAGACACTTCCTACACTCTCAGGTGACTTAAATAACTAGGACACTGTGGACATTGATTTATCACTGGCACATTTAGAGCAATACTGAGATTTATGTCAAAAGGAAAAGATGAGGGAATAATACAATGGTTAACACATATTCTTTAGCAGGTATGTACTTCTTGAACCGTCCAATGCAAAGTAAATTAACCCTTTCCTAGGGGAAAGGCAAAAAGCATAAAGTCTGAGGTAATAAGAGTCTCTCAGTGAGCCTAGACAGGCAATATTAGTTGAGCAAGTATAGGGGAGCTGAAGAGCTTGTAGGTAAGTTAAGGCCTTCCACAATGTTTTAGAAAATGTTTGTAGAAAGGAAATCACTGAAGGGCCACACGCTGGGAGGGATGCTTGTTGGGGGGGGGGGCCTGGGAGGGGGTGGAATGGGGGAGGGACTGCAAGCAACTCTGCATGGGTAACCAAGACCAGTCTCAACTGAGAGCTAGCAAGGCTACACAACAAGAGGTAAGCCCCTTAGTTTTACAGTACCTTTTGGTTTGAAGAAAACTGAATCCAGCTGGCTTCTGTTCCTGTGTAGGTCTGCAGGTCCTGTGTTCCTGGGCCTCAGTCGTGGGGGACAAGAGGGAGGACCTCTGGGGAGTCCTGCACTACGAATGGAAAGTCGGTGGCAGCAATGGACAAACTTCAGATCCGCAGCACTTCGCGGGTTCAGCTCCTCGGGTCTCTCGCAAACAGCACCACTGCGGTTCTCGATACCTTTTTTTAATGGACTTTCCTCTTTCTGGGGTCCAGCACTCTGTTGCCGCTCAAGCTTGGTCAGTCCTGCTTCATGGGAGTCTGGAGGATCTTCCTGGAGCTCAGGTCCGGCTTAAAAAGGATGCACTCAATCTGGTGTTCCTCTTCCTGGCAATCGGTTCCTGCAGCAGCAATAGAAGTACAGCCAGCTCCGAGAGGATGTCCAGACGAGTTCGCTTTGGGGTTGATTCGTCCCACCAACCCAAGGGGAGTAGTCGTCCGTTAAAGGGCTTCTCTAGTTGAGGCAAATTTGGAGCTTCAGCAATGCAGCAGGGCTTCACTGGGCAAACTAACGTGCAGGAGTTACAGCAAGTGTCTCTTCCAATTTCTTCTTTGGATTCCTTCGTCCAGTGGTTGACTCTGGCGTCCAAGCCAAAAGCCTTGCTTTTTATGAATGTTTCTTCCATTCAATCGCAGCCTAGCTGTCACTCACACAGCAGGGTGGCTGCCCTCCAATGACAGCCAGCCAGCCAATCACCTTTGGGTGTATTCCTGTAACCAAAGGGATTAAGCAGAGTTTCAGGCACCTCCCTCACTTCCTGCCCCTGCCAGACACGCTGGAGCCAGAGGTGGGCATCACCAGTGAATCCCGCCAAAGACCAAATGAACGAAGGGACCAAACTTGGTTTGGCGTGCATAGTAATTCTCAAAAAGGACCTTTCCAACAAGAAATGGCAAAAAAAAGACAACGAAGATCAATTTGACAAAATGGGCACACATGGGTGTCTTGCTACAATTGCAGCCCATGGTAAAAACTCCCAGTGGTAGTTAAAAGTAAACCACTGCCACCAGCCATTAATTGTAGAAAGGGTAACATAAAAATGTTGCATGAGTAACTAGACAAAGGGGATACTAAGAAACCCCTCCAGCACCCTATTGTAAGATGGTATGTGCTGGGGTCTAGAAAGTTACAAAATGTAGGTAAAGTCAATACTCCTACGTCCCGTCCCCTTTCCTCCATACTTGTGGGACATTCCGTCCTTCGGAACGGGACCGGAGCAGTTTTTGTCAAAAAGCATCAAAAATGAAAATGTTTGTCCTTCTCTTTTTACGCGGGGTACTGCACGCGGCCGTGACCCTGAGCTCCGCCCGCACATCGCCCTTCAGTCTTTTTCTCTCTGCGGTCGGAGATGGACGCACTTGCATCACTGGGAACTATTTTCTTTGTTCCAGTTGTCCTGCTTTCCTGCTCCGGTTCTGGGTCGCCCAGTCCTCCGTCTATGCCGGAGCGTCTGGGATTTGTTTCCTGTTCGTCATGCAAACCTCTTTGTTACGGCTGATCCCCATTCTCTCGGCTTGGAGTGTCTGGGCCTGGACCATGATTGGGATTCGTATTTCTACTGCAACTCGGACTCTGTCCGGGACCTCCAGCATCTTTTTCGGTCAGAGATCTTTCAGCGCTTTCCTCCACCTAATTTTCAGCTTTTCATCAACGAAAAGAGACGCCCGGTAAGTTCCTTACTTTTTAGATCGCCCAGTCCTGGGGACTCCTTGTCACAACCTCTTCTGCTCTTGCTCCCACCAACCTGAAAACATAACCCCACACACATGTTCCCAGAGTCCCTCATTGGGCTATTGGGTTTCCCCGACATCTCCCCAGCACCAGGGAACCCAGTTGGACCAGAGCATGGCACTCTTGGATCCAATTACATTCAAACATGGGGAGGAAATGAGTCAGCAGCGTATTTGGAAACAGCAGTCTTGTTTCTGCAGTCCCTGGGTGTGGCTGACTAAGCCACACCCAGGCATTCATCCACACTTTGCGTTACTCTGTCAACAGGCAGCGGAACGCTCCGTGTTCCTCCAGAGCCGGCATCTGCGCCGAGAACTCCAGCCACAGTGCCAGTTCATCCGGAAGACAGCAGCCCCTCACTTCAGCAGTGTGCTCTCTGAATCGTAGTACTTACCTGTTTCTTGTGCCGTGACGGCCCGGCTTACGACTCCCCTGTAATCAGCTGCTGCAGTCATCGGGTCCGCGGCCCCTCTGCAGGCGCGGGCCCTCCACAGCATACAGCTCCCACGGACCACATCTCCTGACACGCTAGTTCTTGAGCCTGCTCCATCTGAGACCTGCAAAAGAAAGGAAAGCACACAGTGAGTAAAAATGGACACCAGCAAAGGTGAAAGGCACGTTGTATGATGTGTGCACAATAAGACAAAGGCAATACAAGAAAGAAAAGCACTAAGCTTGCTAGCAAAAATAACGGACACTTGCAAACTAAGAGGACGAGGCAGGAGGGCCTGTAAAAGAAACCAATCACCACGAAGATAAAGGAAAACAAACCAGCAAGCAGGTAAAGACATTGAGCAACAAACACTCCAAAAGCGCAGCAAAACTCTCCAAGCCACAGCAGGTGGGCAGGACTACCCATCAGTGAAGCAACTGGTGGTATTGAACTATTGCACTCCTGCTAAGGATTGAAAGGATGGAGAGCCAACCTTCTTATTACTTAAGGTGAGCACACACATATAGGTAAGAGGTGTTCACAGGGGGGCTAGGAGAGAAAGGAGGGGGTTGCAGCTACCACAAGGCCCTTGTTTTCACCACCACTTGTCGTCTTGGTTCCCCCCCACAGACGCAGTCATCCTAGTGAGCAAGAGAGGGTACAGAACGGAGGCTCCTGATACTCCCGCTGAGCTAAGGTGAACGTGACACTCCTTCCAGGTCCGGGAGGGGCTCGAGCAGCTCTGCTACCAGGGGTTCCCCTGAGGTGCCGCACAGGCATACCAGAGTTTTCTCCGAGGGTTCCCACGATGGACCTGCCGAAACCAGACCACGCTCTGAGGTTCACCTGTCGGGTGGTAAACTTCAGCCCAGTTCATCTGTGGCTTTGGATACCAGGGTTTGCTCCGAGGTAGGTTTCTGGAGCTTTCCTCACCGACCTCAGGGTACGCCCTGAGGTCTCCTTTTCTGGAGCTTTCTCTACCGAGCCACGGCTTGAGCTCCCTCTCGAGGGAGCTTCACGTATCGGGCAGAAACCAGAGGTTACCCTTTCTCATATACTTCAGGCTCTCCAACTCCAAGACTGGTTGGCATCATTGGACCGTCAAGATGCCCATTTTCATGTGCAAAGCCATCTCAAGCACAGAGTACTTTCACTGTTAGCTGTTCTCAGTTTCGGGTTCAGCCATTAGGGCGGACCTCAGCCCGAGGGTTTTCACCAAGTTGATGCGGGGGTGGCAATGAGTTTCAGGAGAGGGGGGACTCGAGTCTACCCCTACCTAGACAATTGGCTGATCAGGGCGTGTTCACCTGAGCAGGCACGGGAACATCTCAGCGTAACCTGCCACTCTTCACAAACTGAGCTTAGCCCTCAATTTCAAAAAGTCTCTCTTGATACCATCCCACAGACTCCAATTTATTGGGGCTGTCCTGGATACTTCCTTGGGGAAAGCCTCGCCACCCGAGGTGATGGCTCAAAACATTCTGCAGATGGTTACCACATTCCAGAGTGCCCAGCATCTTCTGTCATTTGATTTTTCTGAGGTTGCTCGTTCTTATGGCATTCTGCATTTTCCTGGTGCCAGAGGCTCGCCTGAGAATGAGATCTCTCCAATGGGCTCTCGGGACTGTGGCCCTAATTCTCAGGCAGAATGTCGAGCACCTTCAAGTGCCGAACAGAGATGCTCAGCTCTTCTGTGGTGGGCCACAGAAAGACAACATTCTCAAGGGACAATCTTTTTGGCTGCCATGGCCGGACAGAACCGTAGTGACGGATGTCTCACTCACTGGGTGGGGATGCCACACCAATAATCTGACAATCAGCAGTTGTTGGTCTCCATCGGAGTCCAAACTACAAATCAACCTTTTGGAGCATAGTGCAATCCAAATGACGCTGTAGGCCTTCCTGCCATCTGTGCAGGGAAAGAATGGCCCGATAATGACAGACAACACAGTGACCACGTACTAGACTCGGCAGAGGTGGTGTAGGGTCACTACCACATTGCAAAGGCAATGCATCTCAGTTTCTGGATGATACAAGAAGGACTCTTATCAGTTCACCCAGCCGGAGAGCAGAACACGGCGGCGGATGCTCTGAGCAGGCAGAGCAGTCTCCCACGAGTGGGAACTAGCTCAGAAAGTTCAAGAGATGCGCACCCTTTGGGGAACCCCTCAAGTGGATCTGTTTGCGACCAGTGTCATCTGGAAGTGTGAACCGTTTTGTTCAAGGGAATTTCTTCCTAGAGCTCTAGGGGATGCGTTTGTGGTGGACTGGGAGTTTCCACTCCTGTACGTGTTGCCTCCAGTCAGTCATTCCTCACATTACCAGAAAGTTCGGGAAACAGTTATCCTCATTGCCACGGATTGGGCAGTAGGACGTGGTACCTGGACATGTCATCTGCTCTCCAATACGTCTTCCACAAAGAGGATCTTCTCTCACAAGGTCGGGGTTCTCCATCCAGAGGTCAAAACACTCAGCCTTCACGCATGGTTTCTGAAATGCTGAGATACAGGGATTGGGACTTCCCGGATGACGTAATGGAGATTTTGCTTTTGGCCAGAGGCCAGCAACAAAATCATTTACTCTTATGTCCCGTCCCCTTTCCTCCATAGTTGAGACATTCCGTCCTTCAGGGCAGAACTGGGGCACTTTTGTAAAAAAAAAAAAAAGCATCAAACTGATTTTTGTCCTTTTTTAAAAAAAATGTATGTGGAGCCACCGCACGTGGCCGTAAACCCACCTCACCCTTCAGTCCTTTTATCTGTGTGGTCAGACGCACTCGCATCACGGGGAATTTATTCCCCTTATCCTTCCTTCCTGCTCTGGTTCCAGAGTCATCTTGTCCTCCGTCCATGCTGGAGCATCTGAGATTTGTGTCCTGTTCATCCTGTGAATGTCGTTTCGCGAGGGCGGATCCCCTTTCTCTTTGCCTGTAGTGTCTAGGCTCGGAAGGCCATTGGGACTTGTGCTTTTATTGCGACTGCCTTTCGATTCAGGCACTCCAGCGTCATTTTATCAGGTGGGAAGAGGTGTTTCAATGCGTTCCTCCACCTCATTTGAAGCTCTTCATCAACTAGAAAGAAATGTCTGGGTTCTTTCCTTTTTATGGCACCCCAGCCAGGGGGACTCCTTTCTGGGGTCTTCCGGGACCGGGAGAGGCTTGTGTAGCTGTACTACCAGGGATATCCCTGCGGTGCCCCGCAAGGGTCCTAATAGGCGCACCAGAGACTCCTCCGAGGGCCCACACAGCGGGCTTGCCAAAACCGTATCTTCTTCAGAGGTTCCGCGTTTGGGGGCTGTTAGGGAGAATTCTCAGAAATGTGTTAATTCCCTTCTACCTTGGAGACCCCCAGCTTTTTTCGCTGGACTTTAGGACTTCTCTCATGTCATTTTAATGTGATTAATTCTGTTTCTTTTGACTTTGGAGTCTGACAAACAACAAAGGCGCATCATCTTTCCATTGTCGCACACCACCTTCAGTGCAGTGGCACAAGGAAGTCTCTTAGATCACCCAAAGGTTGAACTACCTTCTCTTGTTGAAACTGTTTCCAAGAGCAGTGAAGTGAAATTGACTTTACTTACATTTTGTAACTTTCTAAACCCAGCACACACCATCCTACCATAGGGTGCTGAAGGGGTTACTTAGTATCCCGTTTGTCTAGTTTCTCATGTAACATTTTTGTTACCTTTCTACAATTAATGGCTGGTGCCAGTGGTTTACTTTTTACTACCATTGTGTGTTCTTACCGCGGGCTGCGTTCACAGCCACAGTAGGGCACCCATGGGTGCCCATTTCATCAAAATGGCACTGGTCTTCCTTTTTTTGCCATTTCTTGTCGGGAAGGTCCTTCTTGAGATTTCGAGCCAAACCAGGTTTGGTCCCTTTGTTTGTTTTGTCTTTGTTGGGATTCATGAGCAAAGCCCGCCTCTGTCTCCAGTATGTCTGGCAGGGGCAGGAAGTGAGGGAGGTTCCCAAAACTCCCTGCGCTTAATCCCATTGGTTACAGGAATGCACCCAAAGGTGATTGGCCGACTGGCTGTCCGGCAAGGACAGCCACCCTACTGTGTGACTGACAGCTAGGCTGGAATGAATGGGAGAAACCTGCATTAAAGGCAAGGCTTTTTAGCTTGGAAGGCAGAGTCGACCACTGGATGAAGGAATCCGAAGAAGAACTTGGAAGAAACCCCTGCTGCAACTGCTGGACCGTTGGTTTGCCTGGAGAAGTCCTGCTGCAGTGCTGAAGCTCAGAGTTCATCTCGACTAGAGAAGCCCTGCAAGGACGACCTCTCCCTTTGAGTTGGTGGGACCAATCAACTCCAAAGTAACTCCAACTCGCGCCTTGAAACACTTGTGTATAGTCGCGTTATAAATTCCATATCTCATATCTTACCATATCTAGCCCATCTGGACATCTCTCGGAGCTGGCTGTACTTCTGCTGCTGCTGTTGGAACCGAAGTGCCAGGGAGAGGAACAGCAGATTGTGTGCGTTGCTTTTAAGTCAGACCCGAGCTCTAGGAAGATCCTCTGAACTTCCCCTATGCAGGACTGACCAAGCCTGAGCTACCTCAACACAGTGCTGGACCCCAGATACAAGGAAAGTCTGAGATGGTATCCGAGAACTGCAGTGCTGCTATTTGCTGTCAGACGCGAGGCGCTGAAACACTGAGGAACCGCTCAATCGAAGTTTGCCCATTGCTGCCACTGACCTTCCCATTGCAGAGCAGGATACATCCTCCCTCTTGTCCCCACGGCTGAGGCTCAGGAACATGATTTGGAGAGCTGCACAGGAATTGAAGCCAGCTGGAACCATTTCTTCTAACCAGAGGTACTGTAAAGTCTGATTACTTGCCTCTTGTTGTGTAGCCTTACTTGCTCTCAGTTGAGACCTGTCCTGGTTACCTTGCAGAGTTGCTGAAGCTTTGCCCCTCACAAGCCTCCCAGCTTGTAGCCCTTAAAGTGTTCTGCTTTTCTACAAACATTTCTAAAAACATTGCAAGATTTTTTACCTACCTGCAAAGAAGATCTTCAGCTCCCCTTGACGTTGTGCAATTAACATTGGCTGTCCTGGCTCCCTGAGAGACTCCTCTTTACCTCCGACTTTGTACATTGGCCCTTCCCACAGGAAAGGGTTAATTTACTCTGCTTTGGAAGGTTCTTAGTACTTACCTGTTTATGAATTATTTGTTAACCTATGGTTTATTCCTCTATTCTATCTTTTACACCTAGCTCAGTATTGCTCTGAATGTACCAGTGATAAAGCAATGTCCAGTCTCCTAGCTATTTAAGTCACCCGAGGGTGTAGGAAGTGTCTGTGTGCCATCCCCAATGGGTATCCTCTAATTTAGAGAAATAGTGATTTGAAGTGTATTATAAGTGTTATCTATATATTGCTCCCTTCTGGAGAAGACTTATACAATTGACTGTGAAAACAAATTAATAATTGTGTGATCAAGAAACCTTGAGTGTAAGTGTTCATTTGAATAACTGCTACTGTGAAACTCTGTCTCGCAACATTACTGCACATTGACCCCTCTTCAGATGAGCCGCACTAACCATCTGTGTAGTTCAGACTTATACCAAAGGTTGGGTCCCTATTGCCAAGCAGTCAAGGTTATTGTAGTGCTCCTTTTGCACTAATGTACAGCAATGCAAACGGGGACTCTTGCTTTGATAAACTGTTATAGTAGACTAATTATTCTTTCTGCTCTTCCCTCTGCAGGACAAGACTGCTCCCTGGTAGATGCATGTGCTACGAATCCTTGTGCCAATGGTGCTCACTGTACAAACTGGAATGGTCGCTACAATTGCACATGTTCATCTGGTTACCAGGGCCGTAATTGTCGAAATGATGTAGATGAGTGCCGTCCACGCAACATCTGCCACAATGGTGGAACCTGCTTTAATACACCTGGATCTTTTAAGTGCCAGTGTGAAACTGGGTACACTGGGCAGCTGTGCGAAAACCTTTATGTTCCATGTTCACCATCACAATGCATGAATGGAGGGACCTGCCGACAGACTGGAGACCGCACTTACGAATGTGCATGTCTGCCAGGTAGGATGTCTGCCAGGTCTTATGAGTGAATTTACTATCTTGACACATAAAAGGATATTTAATTTTGAAATGCAGCATGTTATTCCTTGGCATCAGTGTTCATTTGGTTTTTAATGGGACAATAGGTACCAGATTGTTCTATCCTTTGTGTGAGTGTGTTTAAGTAGGGAGTCTATGAAGGGATTTACAGATTTGTCAAAGTAGTGTTCTCACCGTTAAGCTAGTAAGAGCCATGGACGTCTCTTAGGCAGATTTGTGCCCACACCTAGGGAATCAATGAGTTCTTATGCTCGCTAGGTATAGTTATGGCAAAGCTGTAGTACATGTATGTGGTGAAGGCATTCGTCCATGAAGATTCCATGCTTTAAATATTGAAGCTGTATTCAATGTTAGCCCAAAATTGCTCCGACTAAAAAAGATGCTGGACCATGGCAAAGCATGGTTGGACTAGGGGTCTAAATCTGACAGTGTTTTCTCAGGTAAAGAAAGCCTGGCTGACCGTCGGTATGTTGTGTCAATAAGCATTTTTATACTGAGCCCATGCCAACTGTAGTAGACTAACCAGGCCCAGGCTTGTCCAGATAGTGCTGTATTGTGTTCCTACCACAGGAAACCATAACGTGATCTCTTGGGGACAGGAAATGAAAAACACTAAAGGGGATGGGAGGAAGCGAGAATGGCGATTAACAGATAAGCTTTTAGAAATGTAAGGGAGTGGGGTGGGGGAGTCGTCATATATTGGTACCAGGGGTGCATGTGTAATACCTGTTTTGGATCAAACAAATGCTGATTAGGAAAAAGAATAAAACCTGATCATGATGCAAAGTAATTTTCAGTGGAAGGTGTTTTCCTGGACATTGATTATTTGGTACTAGATTTAGTTGGCCAAGGTTGCGTAATGGACTCCATATGTTAGTGGCCCCTTTAGTGGAGTCTTCTTGACCAGGTAATCTTTTTGAATGTTCCTCACTGTAAACAGAGGGTAATCTGGCAGTGCCATGTGGACTGACGGAAGTGCCAGAGCCAAGAGTTGGTGGTGTTAAAGGTGACTGCAGGGATGAAAAAATGGAAAGTCCGTCCCTCTTCCAACACGTGGGTGCTGCGGGGCTCATCGTCTCACGTCGAAGGTCAGAAGACAAATAAATTATACTCCTACTATACACATTTTTCACTCATGCTATGCTCTTGGCAGGCCTTAAGTAGACACAAAGGAGGTTCTGGGGCACTCTAACATTCACACACACATTTCACTTGCTCCCATCTACGCCATCCGGCTCTAAGGTCTCCACCCTCTTTCTTAACTATAATTTTTCACTCCCAGCACCTTCAAATACAAATCAGACGATTGCCGCTTCAACGGGATGCCCTGTCTGTCCTCTTTGAACATTTTAGGACTTTTTACTTTGGGGTTTCCCAGTGTGAGATCATGCACAACAGGCGCCGGCCTCCCGATAGCAGCCTTGTAGGGCACATTCCGTCTCGGAAATTGCAGCCCTGAAACGAAAGTGCAGGGCAGCAGAACGGAAGTGGCTAACCTCAGGCTCATCATATGACAAACTGGGCTGCCGCTTGCTCCAAAGACAATACAGACTCGCCAACCATGCAAAAACAGCCGACATACAAGACGGGTCTCTGGCGCATCCAATAACATGGCTGAACTTTTCAAGCTCTGCAAGGAACTAGCCAACCCTTCTGCTGTCTGCTCCTCACCCTCTCCTTCCCAGGTCCTCTGCAATGCACTGGCCTCACCTTTGCCACCAAAACTCGGGACATCCTGACCACCCTTTATTCACAACCCATTCCACACCCCCTGACACCCCACTATCCCTTCCCTTCAGCCCCCCCCCCCCGTCTCACCTGAAGAAGTTACCAGAGTTGTCCGCTCCATGAAAGTCTCTTCTAAACCGGTCCCCCCCTGCTCATCCAGGACCATCAAGGATAACATTCTCTCTTGCCCCTGCTCTTGCTGATTTCTACAATCACTTTCATCACTGGATTTTTCCTCTCCCCTTCCCCCTTGTGCACCCTCTCTTGAAAAAGCCATCCTCTGACCCTACTGCCCTGCCGGCTACCACCCTAATTCCATCACCCCCTTCCTGTATGAAGCTGCTTGAGAAGCTGGCCCTGCCCCACTCAACTAACTCGCTGAACTTGTTGGTGGCCTCCACGACCATCAATATGAATTCTGAGCATCCAGATGCATGGAAACTCCTCTTCTGAACACATGTGAAGAACTGCTCGCATCTCTGGACTCCAACTCCCCAGCTTTCTTAATATCTCTCGATCTCTTCTCTGCATTTGATACAGTCAACCATTCCATCCTCCCTACAAAGGCTCCACGGTACACTTGGTATCTTGGAACAGGCACTGGACCGGCTGATCTTTCCTCACTAATTGCTCTTCCCAAGGCATCCTGGGCCCCTTCTCTCCTACTTCCCCCTCCACCTGTAGTGTCCCTAAGGGCTTTATACTCTTCCCACTGGCTCTTTAACATCTACTTTGCTTTCCTTGCATGCCTCATCTCCTCCAATTTCCAATGTTAGCAGATGCCTCAGCTTTTTCAAACACCCTGCTGACCCTCTTGCACCCTCCATCATCCCTGACTGCCTATCTGTCATCCAATCCTGGTGCGCCTCCAACGATCTGTCCAACGCCTGTAAAACTGAGATCCTTCTCATTGGGACCTTTGCTCTCTCCTTCTCCCCCTCTCTGGCCTTCCCCCTTGGGCTCTCCCACGGCGCCTTTAACTGAAGCCATAAACCTTGGAGCGATCTTTGACTCATCTCTCCTTCCTCACACACACTCGGGACATTGCCAAGAAGTCCCACTTTCAGCGCTTCCTTCTCAAAGGAATCTTACCTTTTCTCACTTTCCCCTCAGAGGCTCAGTGACCCAAGCACTGGTTCTCTAGGCTTCACTACGCAACAGCCTCCTCCTGAATCTACCATCTTCCACTCTGTGACCCCCTCCAGCTAATCCAGAATAGGGTAGTGAGACGTATCCTTGGTATAAGCCCAGGGACCGCATCTCTCCTGCACTGTAGTCTTCATTGGCTCCCGGTTGCTGCATGGATTAAATTCAAATCCCTCTGCATCATCCACAAGGCTTTCTTGGCGTGGGGACCACGCTATCTTCAACTTTATCTCATTAAATACTCTTCCTCTAGACCACTATGTTCCTCTGGCACTAACTTTGTGCGTAAAACATTTTGCTAAACAGAGGGCAGGGGGTTGTTCTCTCTCCTATGCGGGCTACCTCCTTTGGAACAGCCTCCCCCCACGCCCCTGTGCCTCGAGCAGGATCTCAAATTCCAGAAGCTCCTTTTTATCACTGGATCTTTCCCATCTCCTTGTCCCTTGCACTCCCTTGTGAAACCTCTCCTGAAAAAGCCATCCTTTGACCCTACCTGCCCTGGCAGCTGCCGCCTTATTTCCTGGGAGAACCCCTACAGATTTCCTATGACGAAATGGCAGTGTTTGCCTTTTCTCCCCTCAATTGTGCTTTGTTGAAGCTGCGGGAGGTGCATAACTGCAGCTAGTCTTTATCACACCCTGGTAGCCAGCCAGATCTGCTTTTAGGAGCTGAAGTTTCTGTCAGTCGTTCAACTGATCCAATTGCCGGAGATTCCCAATTGCCTGCACCAGTACGACCAACAGGTATGGCATCCATTCCCACAATCTCCACTTAGTGGCCTGGTTCCCGAAATTGGGTCTCTAGCACAGTTCAACCTATCCTATCCTATCATATGTGCAACATCCAGGTAGTGCACAAACACTCTACACGGGCACAGTACAAAAGCAAATGGCTCCGCTTCTGTCACTGTGGTGTTTAGACAAACAGATTGATCCGCGTCAAGGTTCAGTTGATTGCGTCCTTTCCTTTATCTCCGACTTGCACCCACAGACATTCATAAACACACTTGCCGAACGTACCAGTCTGCTATTTGGGCACACCCAACATGGATTCTTCTTCGTTCTCTCACAAACAGTGATGAAAGTCATTTCACTGGTCTTCATCTTTCCTCTTGTCAAGCCTCCCCAGGTGAGATGGGACCTCAATGTGGTACTCGACACGGTCTGTGATAATCTATTCGAGCCCATGGAGGCAGTGGACTTGAAATTGCTCACCAGGAAGGTGGCATTCGTGCTCACCATTATTTCAGCTAGAAGGATTGGCGAGCTGCAGGCTCTCTCAATTAAAGAACACAGATATGATGGTGTTGCATGTGTAGTCCGGTCAGCAGCATGGAATGTTGCTCACATACATGAAACTATTTGAAGGTCAAGAAACTTTAATGTGACACTGCGCAGATGTACTGCTCGAATTGGAATAAACTTCAATATTAAGGAGCGCAATAGAAAGCTAGACACGTTGGGAAGCTCCCTTTCACATTGCCATTTAACGTGAACATGCATGCGAATACTAATCACATTGGAATAGAAGTACTTGGCTGTTTAGTTGAACAAGACTAAGTTGCTTTAGAAACTTGGAACTGCGCGTGCATCTGTTAGTGTGAATTATGTGATACACTGATGAAAAAGAAAAACCCCAGATATATAAAGGTGATTGGTTCTTTTTAAATGGAAATATTTTATTGTGGTTGTGATTCTGGAAATGCCCTATGGAGGGACAGGGCCCCCTGTCCTTGCTCTACCACTTCTCTCTGTGTGTGGCACAATGACTGAGACAGCCCTGACTGAAACTGACATGATTGCAGGATACTTGCACCAATCAACATTCCTTTGTTATGGGTGTCTGGGTGAAGTGAATGGTCTGTGAGCCCGATTGGCTGCCTGCATGAATGCCCTTCTGTGTGATTGGCTGACCTCAGCGTGGCTCGGCCAGAGAGAATGAGACAGATGTGTATATCTGGGGACCTCTCACGAACCAATTTTTTCAGAGGTCGAAGCTGAAACAAGAAGATGGTCCATGTAGCCTAGCTGGAGGAGAGGTCTGCTTCTGCATTTCTTCACTGTAATCTGAAGCTATCGTGTCTCCCAAGGACTGATCCAGAGAGGGCCTGGAGACCTCTTCCCTGAGCTACGAGGGATTATAGTGCAAACTGCTGATCTTAATCCAAAGTGCCCTGGAAGCCAGTCCTGAGTGCCTGCCATCCGAAGGGGCCTTCGTGAGTCCTGAAGATGAGTTCCTGGACATCTCGAGTCGGAGAGTCTATTGGAGTTGCCCCAGGTCCAGAGTGCATTTTGTGGCCACTGGAAGTCGTTGCGGTCTACTGCCCAGAAGAGGGGTTACCATGGTGCAGTGCTGCTGAACATGCAAAGGTGCAAAAGTTCCTAACTGCCTGTGAAAATTTCAAGGGACATCTCACCATCACTGACCACTTATTCCCACCGGAGAGAGTCCAGAGTCGCTGAGGAAGGTCAGTCTGTGGGCTTCTCACCACCAGAAGCTAACTAAGACATCCAGAGGGTCCAGAGTTGGTGAGAGTCTGAGGTCTGCTCCAGTGGTAGAGTCCAGGACCCCAGAATCTGCCCAGAGGTCTGTGTTGCGGCTGCAGCACTGAAGAACCTAAAGTCTGAAAACCGTGATATTCCAAATGTGACCAATGCACCCATCACTGCCAGAAATCATCGAAGGGTCCAAGGGTTCTTACACTCATCTGCCAAGCCTTTAAGGAGACCACAGCAAGGTTAATCTTCACAGGACTCTACAGTCGGAGAAGTCGTCGACCAAAGGAGAGCACCGCCAAGGGTCAAACTGCTGCACTTTAGAAAGACTTTGGTTTGGTTTTTCTTCTTGGATTCCGCATCCCAGTGGCTCCTTCCAAAGGGGGTCCTTCCTCGGAGGGAATCGTTGAGTGATACCGAGAAACTCTGCCCCATCACCTGCCAAAGCACCAAAAGGTATTGTGACTAAGAGCATCTTCAAGCCTTGGAAGTCATCCAGGGGTCCCAGATTGGTCTTGGATCGTGATCTCATGTGGCCCCTCGGGTGCTTTGGGTGGTAGAACCTTTTAAAAGAAAGCAGAAGGTTTTTGAACATTATTGGAATGGGCTGTAAAAGACAACAGAAGTTACTCCCTACCATTTTCATTACAGGTTGCCGAGGTGGGGGAGCCTCACACAGAATTGTGTATCTAGTTTAAAGAAAGCATTCTGCCACTGTTCACAACTAACCTGCCTTTCTTCCCTAGTATATGCTGATACACCTCACTTAAGTTCACCTACCATTTTTTAAGTCTGTCTGCAATTAGTGCAGTTATTACAGCATGTATGTATTGTGTGGTACCACAGCGTGTAAATATTTACCATTCTTTGAATAAGTATATCCAAGTACAAAGTGTTATTATTTAAATGTATATATTACTGTATCATATTTTATATGAAGAAGCTGTGATCACCTAACGTACTGTGTGGACATTCCTTTGTGGGGGCCTTGGGGAAACACTGTGAACCTGCCTGCATCGCCTCCTGAAAGCTTAAGCCTGGCTGCACGTTCATAGCTACCAAATTGAGAGCCTTGCTTGGGTGTTTTGTGCATTTAGTCTACCACATAGAGGATAGAAGTACAGATGCCCATATCCAGTCCTTACAGTGGTTTACACTATCAAAGGACACTGGGTTGAAACATCTGTGTATTTCGCCATTCCCCTGATGAAGTTCCTCTAATACGTGATTAAATTTAAGGAACGAAACATGTTTGGCTGATTTGGCTAAATATATTGTTCATTTTTGCTAATTGCCAATTTGACTCAGACTTGTTGGCTGAGTAAACCTAGGCATTTGAGTGAATTTATTGTAATACAGGATATGCCTTGTTTGGTGGTGATGGGAAGCATAGTTAGAGATTAATCAGTTTTATGCTTAATCCTCTTTCCTACTGAGATCCCCACCACTGTTTACTGGACTTCTGAAACATACTCTTTCAATCCTGAATGAGGGGAGCCTTTTTCCCTCTTGGCAACCCAACCTCTGGTATAAGCATGTACTACTCAAGTTGGAAGTGACTGAGCAGCCAGGCTTATTAGATAAGGGGATAATGTGAGCGGTAGGGTTGCAACATAGTTTCACAGTGACAAGTATCCAAATAAAACTTGTACTCCAAGGTTTCTTGATATTGAAAATATTTATTAATTTAACAGTGTTTGAATAAGCCTTCTTTAGAAGGGAGCAAAATATATAACAATTTATACTTCAATAAATACACTGTTTCACTAAATCAGCAAATACCCATTTCGGATGGCACACATACTTCCTACTCCCTGAGATGAGCGGACATTAATATATCACTGGTACATTTAGAGCAATACTGAGTTAGGTGTCAAAAAGGAAAAGGTCAGGGGAGAAAACAATGGTTTACAAGTATCTCAAACCAGTAAGCATGTTTAAACCCACAATGCAATGTAAATTAACCCTTTCCCAGCCACACAAGTGAAGGATGTGTGACTCTTTGGAGAGACCGATCAAAGCACACATTTGGAGGATAGAGTATCAGGGAGCCAGGACAGCCAAAGTCAATTGAGCAAAGTCTAGGGGAACTGAAGTTCTTCTTGAAGGTAAGTAAAGTTTTGCACAATGTAATAGTTTTTATAGAAAAGAAATCACTGTTGGGCCACACGCTGGGAGGCTTGTGAAAGGCAGAGCTGCAAGCAACTCTACAAAAGGCAGTAAATGCAAGTCTCTACTGAGGACAAGCAAACTACACAGCAAGAGGTAGGTACCCCTTAGTTCACAGTACCTTAGGTCTGAAGAAATTGGTTCCAGCTGTAGTATGGCAGATCCTTTTGTTCCTGGGCCTCAGTTGTGGGGACAAGAGGGAGGAGTAAATCTCAAGAAGGACCTTTCCAACAAGAAATGGTGAAAAAAGACTGGGCCATTTTGACAAAATTGGCACCCATGGGTGCTTTACTGCAGCTGCAATTGCAGCCCACGGTAGAATCACGCAATGGTAGGAAAAAGTAAACCACTGCCACCAGCCACTAATTGTTGAAAGGGTAACCTAGAAATGTAAGTAATGTCAATTTCACGTCGCTGCTCTTGGAAACAGTAGTTTAACCAAGAGAGTATTTAAACCTTATGGAAATCTGAAAGACTTCCCTGTGCCACTGCACTGAAGGTGCTGTGTCACAATTTAAAAAGATACTTATGCAGTTTGTCAGACTCCAAAACCAAAAGAGTGTTCAAATCAATGATAAATACATGAGTGGGAAAAAGGTCTTGCTCTCTCCAGGATACAAATTAAAAGTCCAGCAAGGTTGATGCTAAAGTCACTTTCACCCTATGGGATTGCATAGCAATGGCAGTGAACATATCCCCGAAGGGGAAGAAAGACTGTTTCCTAAACATTGTCAAGGATGGGAAAGATGCAATGTGTGAATCCCTCCAGGCTAGTCTCGACTCTGCTGACAGTATCAGCAGGGCTATGGTTTCTAGGACTGTAAAGCGCAGATTTACCTGCTTGAGAGGCTGGTTTTTCTACGGATGTGCGGTCTAGACTGCCCTTTGACGACACACATTTGGCAGCAAGGCTGACGAGAGCCTGGAGAAATCCCATGGCACTGCAATCAGACAGTCACAAACCTGCCCCTCTAGTACGGCTTGGAGGGGCAGGTCCTTTCGCTATTCTTCCTCAGTAGGAAGAGGACTGTCAAATCAAAGGTCATAAGATTCCGCCGTGGTGGACGAAGAAGAGGTGCCAAGACCGCCCAGGCAGCGACTGCTTGAACAGCCGTTGCATCAGTCGCCTCAAAACCTCTCGGAGGCCTTACTCCACAATAGCCCAGTGGGAGGTAGACGCTCAGCATCTGAAATAATGGGTGGGTATTACTTCATATGCATGGGCATTGGAGACAGTTGCTGAGGGTTACTGCCTTCCCTTTCTAAAAAGGCCTGTGCATCATCCACCAAGGAACGGCTCTTTCAAAGTTCCAGATCTTCTCCTTATGCAGGAAATGTTGACCCTGCTGGAGAAAGCTGCTATAGAACCAGTACCTGTAGCGGAGAGGAACAAGGCTTGCTACTCCCCTTACTTTCTAAACCCCAAGACAGACGGAGGATTGAGACCCATCTTGGACTTAAGTACATCCTATGCATTACTCACCAAGCAGTGCACAAGACTGGCCCATTATACCTACAAGAAATATAAAACCATACCTCCCATCCTGCACACTAAGATCAAGCACCGCCCTTCTAGTGATCCCAACCTCTGTAGGGATTGGAGGAGCCGCCTTCTCAACCTTGGCCCCTTCTCTATGGAACTCGCCCCCGTCTCTCCCTCATGTTCGACACAACCAAGACTGACCTTCCGCAAAGCTCTAAAAACGTGGCTCTTTCCGTAATACCAACCACGACTATCTGAAGCTATTGAACCCTAGCAACCTGATGACTAATGCTCAATGAGATCTCGAACAATGTCACCACTGAATATGCATATTTCGCTATAAGCAACAGCATGCCTTAAATGCGGAAATATCTATCTCCTTAGACCATAACTCCACTGAAACGCACTCCTCCCATATCACTATGCTTACACTCTACACATCACACAATTAGAGTGCAGCTACATCCCTCGATCAATTTCGGTCTCTCTGCTCACATACAAACATTATCCCATGAACACCTCATCACTCTAATAAAACACTGCTATATCCCATCACAAACCGGCCTAGCTGCACACATAACCGTCTGCAGGCCTAACACAGCCAGAACCTAGTCTTGGTGCCCACCCGCCAGACTGCACACATTCAACCGATATCAATACTACCACACCTAATCCCAGAATGCAGCTACCATAAGGCAATTACTTCAGCTGCACACAATTGGTGCACCCAAGAACTTTACAACACCCTAATCTCTCAACTGACCTGGACTACGGTCCCCGAGGGCTTTTAACCTACTAGCACTTTGAGGTCATACCAATGATATATAGAGCGCTATATAAATGCCAAATAACATAACATAACAGGAAGGAGAAGTTCAAGATGGTTACACTTTCTCAGATCCTTCAGGCCCCCCAGCTTCAGGACTGGATGGCTTCATGGACCTTCAGGATACTTAATTTCATGTGCCAATCTATCACAAGCACAGACAGTACCTGAGGTTCCCCATTGGCGGTTCTCATTATCACTTGAGTTCTGGGCTGATCTCCACTCCGACGGTTTTCACCGAGTTGATGGCGGTGGTGTCAGCAATTCTCAGGAGAGGGGCGGGGGGAGATTCACATCTACCCTTACCTGGACAATTGGCTGATCAGGGCACGTTCTCCTTTCCCTGGCACAGTCCCTGGAACATCTCAGCGTAACCTGCCACTCCCTCCACAAACTGGGCTTCTCCCTCAACTTCAAAAAGTCGCACATGATAACATCTCAAAAACTCATTCATTGGGGCAGTCCTAGATGCATCCTTGGAAAAAGCTTTGCCACCCGAGATGAGGAGTCTGACAAACTGCATAGGTATCATCTTTTTAAATTGTGACACAGCACCTTCAGTGCAGTGGCACAGGGAAGTCTTTCAGATTTCCATAAGGTTTAAAAACTCTCTCTTGGTTAAACTGTTTCCAAGAGCAGTGAAATGAAATTGACATTACTTACATTTCTCACCTCAACCATTGGTCTCTGTCTGAATCCAAACTACACATCAGCCGGAATCTCCTTATCAGCATTTCACCTAGCCAGAGAGGAGAACAAAGTGACGGATGATCTGATCAGGCAGAGCTTAGTCTCCCATAAGTAGGAACAAGTTCAGGAAGTCTTCACCATTTTGGGAAACCCTCAAGTGGATCTATTTGTGACTAGTGTCAACCTGAAGTGCGAGCTGTGCTGCTCCAGGGAATTTTCCCCCAAGGCGAGCTCTAGGAGATGTGGTCATAGTGAATTGGGAGCTTCCACTCCTGTACGCGTTTCCTCCAGTCCCTGTCATGCCTCATGTGATCAGGAGGTTGAGAAAGTTAGGGCAATCCATGATCCTAATTGCTCTGGATTGCACTACGAGGCTGTGGTACTCGGACCATCCATCTTCCCTCTACTACGTCTGCCACAAAGAGAAGCCCTTCTCTCTCAAGAGGAGGATCAGGTTCTCTATCCAGAGGTCAAGACTCTCAACATTCACACATGTTTTCTAAGAGCATAGGGATTGGAACCTCCCAGAATGGGTAATGGAAATTTTACGTTCAGCCAGAAGTCCAGCAACCAACTCTTTATACCACTGCTGTTGGAACAAGTACTGCAGCTGGTTCATGGATACAAATGTGGACCCTTTTGGTGGTGGTGTTCCACCTGACTAAACTGGGGCACCAGGTTAGCACAATTAGAGGGTGTCTGGCAGCGTGATCTATTTTTAAGCACACCACTGAAGAGCCATCTTTCTTCAAATTACCACTGGTTATTCTATTTCTGAAAGGATTGACAAATGTTTTCCCTCCCAAACCCGGACTTGAAAAGGGACCGGATCTCAGCCTAGTTTTCACATTTCTAATGTGTACTCCATTGAAGCCTATTATTCCTGTCCTTCAAGATTGCTAACTCTGAAGACCCTCCATTTGGTGGCTCTTACATCAGCCTGTAGGGTTAGTCAACTTCGGGCCTCGTCTTGCAAGCCTCCCATACACAATTGTCTAAGGAAGTTAAACCAACATTTTTGCCCAAAATTGTAAGACTTTAATTAATCTCTGAAGATTATACTACTGTCTTTTTAACCTACACCTCTCCAGCATGGGGTCTGGCATGGATTCACATGCTCATGAATATTCCCCGTCAGGCTGGGAATCCTCGGTAAAGAAAAATCAGTATCAGTTTCGTTTCTGATCTGTCTTTCGTAGTAGCAACCAATCACTGATCTCTGCGTCATACTGACCACAGCCAATGACTACCATCTCCCTAAGCCCCGCCTCTGGCAGCTATCTTCAGATTTTTACCGCACGTTCAAGTGTTGGGATCCTCGTGCTATTGCTCTCGAGCTTTAGTGCTTTTTTCGTGCTTTTTTTCATAGGAAAATGTTCTCTTTTTACGGTCAAAAGAGCCTCAAGCTCCACCGTTTCTTTATCCGATCAATGGGGACCCATGTCGGATTCTTCACGCCCCTCAAGGGTGAAGATTTCATCGAGCCATGCTTTTGGAGGACTCCAGAAGTTTCTCAGGCCCATCTCGGACATGGCCCAGGAGAAGGGAAGCTCGACGCCCGAAAAGCTGTTCAGGGTCTGCCCTGGATGCCAGCTTCAGAATGTCTTTAAGGAGGATGAACACTCCCTTTGCCTCTACTGCCTGCATGAGGACAAGACGCATGTGGAGAAGGACTGTGCGTTTTGCGACAATATGTCGGAGCGGACCATGAAGGACCGCCATCTGCGTCTCGCCAACTGGCTGGAAGGGGAAGAGCCCGTCAGGTGAGAAAAAGAAGAAAATGTCTGAGCGGTCTTCTAAGAACTTTGAGGGCGCCCCGGCGACGGGGGCCCAACAGAAGGCCAAGCACTGCGAGTCCGCTGGCACTGGGAGTGCCGAACGGTCAGACTCTACGGGTGCCAGGCAGGGCGCCTCCTCCCCGGCGCCATCAACCACGAGCCAACGCTCTGGCTCGGGTAAGAGGAAGGCCGAGCACCCGGCGAAGCTCCTGGAGAGACCCCGGTCGAGCTCGAAGGCCCCATCGGAGGGGGAGCGAGGCGGTGACCCTCCCCTCACCCTGCCCCCCCACCCCAAGGAGAAGGCGGTGAGCGCACCTAAGTTGGTGAAAGCCTTGATCCACCCGGCCAAGGTCTCGATCGAGACAGTCGAGGCGGCACTGGCTAAGCCTGTGGAGGCTACACCAGTGGTGGCGACCTCAGGCCCAGAGTCTCCCTGCCACCGCGGAGGGAGTCCTCTTTCATGCCCATCGACAGGACCCCCGTGAAACCTCCGGAGAAGAAAAGGGGGGGGCAGGAGGTCATCGTGGATTCGGCTTCAACCTCTGAAGGAGGAGCTGATCGAAATCTTAAGCCACGGCGTTGGCGTGGAAGAAGACCAGCCTGTCGGGAGGGACCCCGACGTTGGAGACGACGATAATGTCGAGTGTGCCGATGGGGCTCCTGACCGACTGTCGGAATCCCCTCCACCAGTGCCGCCAGACAACTCGGCGGCCATTTTGTTGGCTATACAGTCCTTATGCTCGGAGATGAGGATGAGATTGCTGTTGCCACCAACGGAGGAACTGCTCCCGACGGGGGACCCGGAGCCAGGCCCTTCTGGGAGCCCTCCTCCTAAGAGAAGGATTCATCCTCCACCTCCTTTTCAACCATCGCGCCCAGCTCAGCCCTCCTCCCCGTCCATGACCCGTGTGGATGATACGGGGATGGACACAGCCACAACGGGTACAGACGACTAGGTTTACGACGAGGATCTTCCAGCGTCACCACCTCCCCGGGCTTCCCCGCCCGACGAGATTGGATCGGTTCATGCCATGATCGCCAGGGCATCCAAGCTTTTCCAGCTCTGCCCGGAAGAGAAGAAGGAAGGTTTCCTTTATCAACGGCGCAAGACCAAGAGGAAGACGGTCCTCGCTGTACCTCTACTGGACGATTTCTGGGATGAGGGTCTCGCCCTCCTCAAGAACCCATCCACAACACCTGCGAGAAGGGATCGGTACGAGAGGAAGTACTGGGTCCCGGACGCGGCCCCTTGTGCCTTCGGGCACAGCCGACCCCGGACTCGGTCGTCTCCGCGACGGCCAGGAAGAAAGCAGAGGGGGGGGCCTCGGCCTCTACGTCAACCTCCCCGCCGGACGGCGAGGGAAAGAAATTGGACACGATGGGATGCAGAGTCATCTCATCGGCAGCAACGACGATTAAGGCTGCCAGCCAACGCCTTGGCTATCATAGCCCGCTACGACAGGGAGTTGTGGTACAAAATCGCCCCCCTACCAGACGAGGGCGGAGGCCCTAGAGATCTTGCAGGAAGGAGAAGTGGCGTCGGACCACGCCATTACGATAGCGACGGACATCGCTGACACTGGATTTTGCCAGTTGGGCAACGGCGTGTGCCTTAGACGGTGTGGATGGCTCAAGGCAACGGACTTCCGGCAGAACGTGCAGACCAGAGTCTTGGACATGCCGTTCGACGGGAGCAACCTGTTTGGGAAAACAGTGGACGATTCCCTACAAGCCATCAAGACGGACACGGAGACGGCCCGAGCTCTTGGTGTTCTCCAGCAACGACGGCCGCCCTTTCGGAGCGGCGGAGGCAAGCAGGGTGCCTCCAAAGGCTCAGGCAGCTGATTTTTCCACCTATCGTCAAGCGGCCCGTTCGTCACAGGAAGCCTACAGGGGACGAGGCAAGTCGGGCGGACCCTGCTGTCGTCGCCAGGGAGGACAACGCGGCAAAGCCTCGTCGAAACAGGACTGAACCGGCCGTGGGGTCGGGCCCCCACCAAAGCACCCCGGTAGGAGGCCGGCTGGCGAGCTTCATCAGCGTGTGGGAGTCCATCTCCACCGACCGATGGGTGCTGGACACCCTGGCCCAGGGTCACGCGCTCGAGTTTCTAAAGAAGTTCCCGCGCCTCCCCCCCGTGGCCAGGAAGGAACATCACGTCCCTCAACTTCTCTTGGAGGTAAAGGCGATGCTCAAGAAAGACCCCATCGAACTCGTCCTAAAGGGGCTTCGGGCTCCGGAGTTTACTCAAGATACTTCCTCGTGAAGAAGACTGGAGGATGGCGTCCCATCCTGGACTTACGACGACTGAACAAATTCATCAAGGCACAGAAGTTCCGGATGGTCACCCTCCAGCACGTCCTGGGTCAGCTGGAGGAGAGCGATTTCCTGTAGTCGTTGGATTTGGAGGATGCTTACTTCCATATCCCCATCCTAAAGGGACACCGAAAGTTTCTCAGATTCGTGGTCCAAGGGCGTCACTACCAGTTCGGAGCCCTTCCCTTCGGATTGAGGTCGGCACCCAGGGTGTTCACCAAGTGCCTCGCACCGGTGGCGGCGCGGCTGCACCTGGAGGGGATCCACATCTACCCCTACCTGGACGACTGGCTCATCCGAGCAAAGACAAGGGAACTCGCCGCGGAGCACACGGCGAGGACCGTCCAACTACTCACGGACCTGGGATTCTCCATAAACTATGCCAAGTCCCACCTGGTGCCCGCGCAAGACACGCTGTTTCTGGGAGCGAAACTCGACACAGTGTCGCTTCTGGCCTCTCCGGAGGAAAGGACGAGGGCCATCTTGGGCAAGGTGCAGCGGATGCTGGTTGCGGACGCGGCCAGGGTGAGGTCCATCAAATCCCTCCTCGGAATGATGTCGTCTTGCATTTATCTCAGCGCCTGTGCAGGCTTCGGATGCGCCCGTTACAGGAGTTCCTGGATGCTCGCTGGATTCAGACGGGCAGCTTCGAGGACAAGATCACACTCGGCGAGAGCTTCCGACGAGCGATCCGGTGGTGGGGCACCCGCGCGCATCTGACGGCGGGCATGGACTTCCAGACCCCGGGCCACCAGAAGACAGTGACCACGGATGCCTCCCTGGAAGGGTGGGGAGCGCACACCGAAAATCTGCACGCGAGAGGCCTTTGGCTCCCGACAGAGAAGTCCCTCCATATCAACGTCCTGGAGCTCCGGGCAGTGTTTTGGGCCCTCTGGTCCTTTCTTCCATCCCTCAAGGGCAAGGTGGTGAGGATCTTCACCGACAACACCACCACCATGTTCTACATCAGGAAGCAGGGCGGTACCAGATCACCAGCCCTGTCCAAGGAGGCGCAGGATCTGTGGCATTGGGCCGTCTCCCAAGGGATGTTTCTGGTGCCGTTTCATCTGGCAGGAATAAAAACACCATTGCCGACTCGCTCGGCAGAGAGCTGCGCTCGTGCCACGAGTGGGAGCTACGACAGGATCTAGTGGACCGCCTCTTCCGACGGTGGGGCACTCCCCAGATCGATCTGTTTGCGACGGCGACAAACTCCAAGTGCTGGAGGTTCGCCAGCAGGTTTCCCCAGCCAAGGAGCATGGGCGATGCTTTCTCGTTCCCCTGGGAGGGCCTGTTTCTTTACGTGTTCCCTCCATTGCCGTTGCTAATACGGCTCATCAACCAGCTCAAGAGGTCACGGTGCAGGATGATCCTCGTCGCACCTGCGTGGCCGAGGCAGATATGGTTCCCGGACCTTCTGGACTTGTCAGCGTGCCCGTCAATCAAGTTGCCAGTGGACGCGGATCTTCTCTCCAGGGAAGGAGGCGCCATCCTCCATCACGACCCAAAGTCGCTGAACTTGCAGGCCTGGCTCCTGCAGCGTTAGAGTTTGGAGGTTACGACATACCGGCCGACTGCAGAGAGGTTCTTGCAAAGGCCAGGGCGTCCTCAACTCTTAAATGCTACGGACACAAATGGAAGAGGTTCTCTGTCTGGTGCCATGCACAGAAGATTAACCCTCTACAGATTGCGGCTCCTCAAGTACTGCCGTACCTGCTGACGCTGGCCAAGGCTGGACTGGCGCAGGCTTCCATCAAGATTCATCTTGCTGCGATCTCCCGATACACCAGAACCACGGTACGGAAGTCTTTGTGGTCTCATCGTCTGGTGAAGGAATTAATGAAGGGACTATTCAGATCGTTCCCGCCGGTGAAGGCTCCGGCCCCGGCGTGGGAGCTCAATGTGGTGCTGACCAAGCTCATGGGACCTCCGTTCGAGCTCCGTTGAAGTTCTTGTCATGGAAAACAGCGTTTCTTGTGGCCATCACCTCCGCACGACGGGTGGGAAAGATCCAGGCCCTTTCCTGCAAGCCCCCGTACTTGACTTTTCACGACACAAGGGTAGTGCTCAGGACGCACCCCTCCTTCATGCCCAAGGTGCCGTCGGACTTCCACCTCAACGAACCCTTCGTGTTACCTGTTTTCTTCCCGTCGCCTTCGTCGCCGGCTGAAAGGACTTTGCACTCGCTGGATGTGGCTAGAGCGCTGAAGTTCTACGTGGACCGCACGAAGAGTTCGGAAGACGTCACAACTTTTGCCTGGCTGTCCGAGAGCCCATTCCACCAGAGTGATCGCAGCTAACACAGCGTTCCTATCTGGTGTGCCCCTGCTGGACATCTGCAGGGCTGCTACGTGGAGGCCAACGCACACCTTCACGAAATTCTACTGCGTCGACCGGGATTCCAGGGAGGAGTCCAGGGTCGGCCAAGCAGTGCTGCGCAACCTGTTCGCCTAAGGTGAGCCTGGTGAGAAGGTAAGAGATGCTTAATGTTGAGTTGTTGTATTGCTTAATGTTGAGCCTGTTGCCACCTCCCGTGGTTGTGCATGTGTGTACTGCTATGTATTCTTTTATTCATGAGCATGTGAATCCATGCCGGACCCCATGCTGGAGAAGGAACAAGTTACTTACCTGTAACTGTTGTTCTCCAGCATGGGTCTGGCATGGATTCACATGCGAACCCTCCCGCCTACCCCTCTGCGGCTCTTCACTTGGTCAGACTGCCACTTCACGTGCTACCAAATCTGAAGATGGCTGCCAGAGGCGGGGCTTGGGGAGATGGCAGTCATTGGCTGTGGTCAGTATGACGCAGAGATCAGTGATTGGTTGCTACTACGAAAGACAGATCAGAAACGAAACTGATACTGATTTTTCTTTACCGAGGATTCCCAGCCTGACGACGGGGAATATTCATGAGCATGTGAATCCATGCCAGACCCATGCTGGAGAACAACAGTTACAGGTAAGTAACTTGTTCCTTCATCCTGGTAAGGAAGAGGAGAGATTAGACGTGACCCAAAGCTTGCATTTGGCTTCTACATTTCCTGGATGTCTAAATTAAGACTGAATGATCAACATTTTGTTTGTTACACAGGCCATAAATTGGGTATGGCGGTCACAGAACAAACCTTATCTAGGTAAATCATCTTGTATTTCTGAATGCTATAGATTAGCTGGAAAAGAACCTCCTGAGGGTCTTAGAACTCGTTCAGCCAGGGGCATGGCTACTTCCGCTGCTTTAGAGTGGGGTCCCAATTCAGGATATTTGTGTGGCTGCCACATGGTCCTCCGTCCACACATTCACCAAGCATTTTGTCTGGACACTTCCTCAGGCCATTCTGTACACAAAGACCAGCAAGGATTTCCTCAATTCTTTTTAAAGATTAAGATAAGAGTTGGGGGATTTACATCCCACTGGGATAGTTTACTAAAGTCTTACCTCCAGGTGGGACTGTAGGAAAAGTCCCCTAACAAGAGACAAGGAATTTGAGATTCAATTCTGTACATACTTTTGAGTTTTCAGGGTTACCCTGTCATGTCCGTTTCTTGTTCTCAGCCCTTCTAGACCTACTTGTAGTGTGACCATGACTGCTTCACCACTAGTACATATTGGCATGCCTAGTGCCACGCATGGCCTTGGAAGGGCTGAAGCCCTCCCACTTTGATGCAGAAGTCCTCATTATGCCCTGAGGCCCAGCCTAAGCTCAGACGGCAAAAAGCTGTCTCATTTGTCACCTCGGAGAGCAGTGCATTTACTTACTTTTCAACATACTTTTATACTTTGAAAGTAAGTTAAATACCCTGTTATCCAAGGTGAGAAAATAGACTTTTACCTACCGTGACTGAGGCCCCAGCAAACGTGCTGAGGGCAAAAGCCTGACCATGGGATGATATCAATAGAGCAACTATGTGGAAGCTAAAGGCTCAACCTTTAGTTGGCCCATGATTAGTGTTCCTTTGTTTAACTAAATAGCTTGTGAGATGCAGAGGCCTAGATGGGGAAGGGCCTGAGAGGTCCAGAAGGAAACTGGTAAGAATTAAGTGTTTGTGTGTGGATTGTATGCATGTATATATGGGGGATGGCATTCTTTTACTGGTGTTGGTCAACAAGATAAGTGCTCTCACATAGGTGGGCCTTTGTGCAGCCCGTAAAGCAATGTTACCTTAATGTTCTATGACATTAATGGGTAAATATAACATGAGTGTTCTTATATAGGGGATTTGTGTAAAGATGGTTGGTTATTTTTATAGTGCTTTCGCCAAAGCACTGTACATAGAATATATTTATATAAAATGATCACCCAACCGAATTTGGTATTCATTTATTGTAGAATTACTGGCATTGTGGGCAAAGCAAACATGAGTATATTCTGATGTGGTAATACTGGCATATATAGGAGCACCAGAATGGATGTGTTTGGCACAATCCGTATGAGCATGTTGGGTAACTGGTTTACAGTGGACAAAGGCATTATGAAAATGTGTTTGAAAATGCTCTTGTGCATTGTTGATGACTTGGCATCTAATGGACTTTTTTCATGTCTTACCCTACAACACAGATTGTAAACTGACTTTTTGCCTAATGTATTGTAGAAAGTCTACTGTAAAATTCACCATTTCAACCCCTTATTTAAACATTTTCCTCTGGGATGAACACCTCAACCTACCTGGGTTGGTTTGCTCTTCCCCCGCTACTCTTGGTAGCTCCTACAGATTCGGTCTGGGCAGAAAAAGCCCAGTTCCCTCTTTTGGGCAAACCCTACTACCTTCACTCAAGGCCACCCCTTGTTACACAATCCTTGATACGCCTCTGGTGCGTTGTGAGTGAAAGATGCCTCAAATGTGCCAAAGGAAGGTGCAGTATCTACTCGGCCTACCGGGCTCCATGTGGGGATCAACAGCGAAATAGGTTTAATGACATCTCACTACCAGCTTTCAAAACTGCCATCCAACCCCCCAAAATTGTGTGGTCGGCTCCGCCCCTACTTATTGGTGAGCCACGGAAAGCTTCATCCCTGAACTGGTCAAAGCTATAATCTAGTGCAGGGCAAAACTCAAACACTGGCATTCCCTGGCCTCTTCTCGTTGAAGTTATGTGCATAGACTATAAGGATATATGTCTCAGACGTTAAAGCCTGTAATATTTTCGAGGCAAGCTCATTAACTGATTCTGTGGATCTCCTCCAGTGCCAGCTACAGGTCTGCCAGAGCCCTGTGCGAGATGTGTGCGCTCCCCACCCACCAGAAATGCAGAACAACATGGGGCTCAGTTCTGTTTGGCTGATACCTGTTTGCTGAACAACAGAACTGAGCCCCCTGCTGTTCTCGTATCACGACGCTATTCAAAAATAGGCGCTGTTTACATGACACTAAGCTGGAGGCAATGCGCCCTGTATTGGGGGGTCGCCCTCTGAGCGCACCTTGAGCCGGTGCATATCTCCTCCCATGCATGTATAGCCTTCTCGACAGAATGCCCTTTGCACTGATGCAAAGTACTTCATCATCAGATTTGAATCGCCCATAATTATCGGAGCAACTTCTTGCACACTCCAGAGTCTCATTTGGCTTATGATTCATTCCCCTGTGAGAATCTCAGAGCAGCCTTGTCTACGGACCACCAAGGACTCCTTCGGTGTGATCTGGCTCCCATCATCCTATTCAGTGCAGCCACGCCCACAGAACCTTCGAGTCATGGTCTTGTACACGGAATCTCCTGGAGTGGCATTCTCAGAGCAGCTTTGTGCCCAAGCTCTGACGCTTTCTCCAACACAGCAAGGACATGTTCTTTTCGCATATTCGTGCAAAGGCCCTTGGCTTGGCTTACTTTCCATGTGTGTATGGAAGTCACACATTGTCCTATTACTAAGGCCGGAAGCTAATAGGAAGCCCGGATGAGTTGGGATGAAGTGCTACCAAATGAGTTGAACTGCAGACTTCAATGAAGCGTCAGAGGGGAAGGAAACAATTCAGAAGATTGTCTAAAAAAACAATCGGCCTTCCTCTGGCGGCTGCTTCCCGTTTGCTCCCTGGCCCATTTGGCTTCTTATTCATGCAAAGTTCCAAGGTGCAGCTTGGCAGCCTCCGAAAAGTCGCTAAACGCATCACTCAAGTCACTACTTCACCACGGGCTAAACAATACAAAAAAGGTTATTGTGAAAAGAATCTTACCATGTCTGATTAGTGTTTTACCAATCTCGCAGCACGTGTGAGAGACGTAGGTGCTGTCAGCCCTGGTCCTAATCAAGGGTGGGCACCTTCCAATGGGTACTGCTGAGTGCTTAGCACGTCGATCCCAGCTTTCACTCCTGCCGCCACCATCCTCTGAAAACGCATCGAAATGCAGACCAGACTTATAGGCAGAAAAGCGATTAGAGATGGGCGAGGATTCTTATTGAATGAGCACTGGAAGGAGCTCGCCCACGGGTTCAATATCGGCTGTGGCACTGTAGTGACATAAAGCAGAATGTTAGTTATTCACAAGACCATAAATAATCATAAATCGGTGAGAGACCAGTGTTTGAAGGGGCAGCGCTGATCATTCCTAAAGGCTAACAGTTGTATGGGAGTTGAGGTAAACCTTTACAATCGGTGGCATAAATGGAGGCCATTTATCAGACATAAAGCGTGTCAGCGGGACGACTTTGTCAACACCGAGACTGAAAAAACAACGATCAATGTCCGTCTTTTTTCACTCCATCTTTGAATGGTTTGACAACAGTTTGGCCTGATGGATTCTACCACCAATGTATAATCCTCAGTGAATTCAGTGCCTCCCGTTTTCCCTATGTACGTAAGCACTCCTAGTTAGCCGAGAGGGCTCTACTGGTTGTCAGTTGATGGCCAGTGTTTCATGGTCTCCTGTCCTATGACAGTCTGTATACATGCTGCTACTGGAACTTGGTGAGCATCACATCTGATCTGGTGCGTTAAAGAATTGGAATGGACTCGTCCTGAGTGACACCAGTGAAAACTAAAATAGTTTTTATTACAAAATAGTTTAAAATAGTTAAACTGTCATACTCCTAGGTCCCGTCCCCTTTCCTCCATACTTGTGGGACATTCCTCCATCCTGTGGGACCAGAAAAATGTGTCCTCTATTTATGCGGGGTACCGCACGCAGCCGTAACCCTTCCCTCCTTGGCTCCGCCCAGTGCATCGCCCATCAGTCCTTGTCTCTGCATGTTCAGGACTGGACACACTTGCATCTTTGGAAGATTTTTTTTTCCTTCCAGTGTCCTTCTCTCCTCTCCGACCCCATGAAGGAATATTTCAGAGGTCTTTTTAAGGAAAGCTGCCCTCCTGGGCTGAATTCTGGATCAACGGTTCCCGTCGCAGCAACGGTTGTTCCGGCAGCTGTCCCACCTCTACCAGTTGGCCCACCTCCAGCCCTTCCGCCTCTGCCGCCCTCGTCTCCAATAGACCAGTCTTCGGCGGAGCCAAACATGACGCTGGTTGAGGATCAGGATGGCGATGACCAGCCCCGCTCTGTTAGGGAAGGGGTGCTTTCGGGGGCATTCACCTTGTCTCCTCAGGAGCGCACCGGCTTGTTCTTCCAGAAGGATGTTTTGGCAGAGGGCCCCAAAGTCTGGGATAAGCCACAATCTGGCCTGCACGTTAACAAAAAGATTGACGCTCGTTATAGGCTTCATACTCTTGCCCGCTTCCTTCCTCCACAGTTGTCATCTACAGCGGCGGCTCAGGTTATGGCCAAAGAGGACAAGCTGCTTGACTCTTTGGGGAGAAAGATCTTTGCTAATTTGGCCCTGCAGTTACGCCAGGCAAACGCAGAGTTCATTTTAGCGGGGGCAAATATGAAAATGTGGAAAGGCCTGTCGGAATTTGAGTTCATTCCTGCGGACAAGCTGAACGATTTTAAGGCTGGCTTGTCTGATGCCAGAGTCCTGGCGCAGGATCTGCTTAAGGCTGCGGCGCATCATGTCGACACCTAAGCTCAGGGCCTCACACTTGGCGTAGACACTTCTCGTCAGGCTTGGCTTCATGCCACAAAGTTTTCCAAGGAGGTTCAGAATGAAGTTCTGGCCCTGCCTTTTGACTGCAAAGAACTGTTCCATTAGTCAACAGACGTAGAGCTGACTAAAATTAAGACAGTACTCAGATGGCCAAATCTTTGTCCGTTCTGGTTAAACCACCTTTTAGGGCTTAGAGAACACCTTTGCAGCCTCGATCTTTCTCTTGTTTTCGGGGGTTTCTAGATCGAAAGACGGCGTTGAGCCTCCAGCTGGAAACTCCCATTGGCTTACGCAGCGAGGCCGGTTTTTCTCTTGGTCCTCAGCCTCCTCCTCAGGATCTGTGGCTCTCTCCTCTGAGAAGCCTGCTAAATGAGGGTTTTCGGCGCTCGCACGAGACCCCGGTGGGAGGGCACATTGCGTCTCACTGGGAGGCATGGCAGACCATCACCGAGGACTGGTGGGTCTTGTCAGTAACTCAGGCGGGCTTCCGCTTGCCCCTTCCCACTACCCCACCCATCAATCCTCCCTTCCAGCAGTCGGGGACGCCCTCCCTCCAGAGCCGAAGTCCAGAAGCTTCTGGATCTCAAGGCGGTGGAACCCGTTCCCCTAGGGCAGGGCTTCTACTCCCGTCTGTTCACGGTGCCCAAACCCAACCAGGCTGGCCTGTGCACCATCCTAGACCTTTCCCAGTTCAACCTTTCTCTTGCCTAAGATAAATTAAAGTTCACCCCTTTCAGATAAAGTCCTCTCTACAGAAGGGCGACTGACTCAGAGTGGTGGACCTTCAGGATTCTTATATGCATATCCTCCTTTGGAGCCCGCATCCGAATTACCTATGGTTTTCCATGGGGGAGGAGCATTTCCAGTTTAGTGTGTTCCCGTTTGGTCTCAGCTCGGCGCCGCGTGTCTGTACGAAGATGTTGGTCATCGCAACTTCTCTTCGGCTGCAGGGTATCCACGTGTATCCGTATTTGGACGATTGGCCGCTGCGCAGTCCTTATCCGCTGAAAGCCTCGAGCAACCTTCAGTCTCTCCTCTGGCTCCTGCTCCACCTTGGGCTGTTGGTGAACTGACAAAAATCCTCCATGACGGTCTCTCAGGACTTGATTTTCCTGGGTTTTCGTTGGAACACGATCGATTGCAGAGTGTACCTGACTGGGGACAGAATGGTGGATCTGTTTGCCACATGTCGGGTGTTTATGCAATTGGAGAGCATGTCGGCCTAGTGGTTCCAGAGGCTTCTGGGCCTCATGGCTTTGTGCATACTGACTCTTCCTCTTGCTCGTCTCAATATGAGACTGACACAGATGGCTCTTCAGAGCTCATGGATTCAAGCAGTGGATCCAGATTCCAAAATGATACTGGTTCCACCTTTCATGAGGGCGGACATCTTGTGGTTGTAGTCTCTCAGCAATCAGTCGGTGGGCGCTCCCTTCCAGGACCCTTGCCCACAGTTGACTGTCAAGACAGATTCCTCCCTTCTGGGTTGTGCTGCGACGCTGGGTCATCTTCAGGTTTCAGATCTTTGGTAGCCACGGGACAGACAGCTTCAAATAAATTATCTGGAGCTCCTAGCGATATTCCTGGCACTAAAAGCGTTCAAACCAGGCATTGTCAACAAGGTGATCCGTGTCCACCCGGACAATGCAGTGTCCATGTCCTGTATCAAAAAGGAGGGGTACCAGGTCTCCTCTTGTGGATCTTGCCATTCAGATCTGGGAATGGGCCATTCAGCATGGTATCTTGTTGGTAGCAGTACACATCCCGGGCCAGCTGAATGTCACTGCAGATGCCCTCAGCCGACTAGCAATTGTCAGCTACGAGTGGGAACTAAACACTGAGATCCTCTCGGATAATTTTCGCTGTTGGGGCACTCCAGAAGTGTACCTTTTTGCGACATCTGTAAACAGGAAGCTTCCCCTGTATGCCTCCAGCAATGGGCTCGGAGCCTCCTCACTGGGGATTCTCTTGAAATTTCATGGCACAACATGAAGGCCTATGCTTTTCCACCTCTTCCTCTGATCCATCGGGCGCTTTGCAAGCTAAGGAACAGTGAATTGCTCCCTGCTGTTCATAGCCCCTTGGTGGCTGGCCAGGTTTGGGTTTTCGGAGCTTTAGCATCCATCCGTGTGCCCACCGCTCAAGCTTCCGCTGGTCCCCGACCTGCTTCACCAGAGCGATCAACAGCTGTGGCACCCCTCGTCACAATCGTTCAGCTTGGTGCCGGAGTTCAGATCTTTAGAGCGCTTCAATTAGACTGTGGATAACATGCGCATTATTCAAGCAGCCAGGAAGCCCTCAACAAAATCTCAGTATAGAAGCAAATGGCTACGGTTCTGTCACTGGTGTTTGGCCAGGCAGCTGGACCCCAGGGAGGCTACTATCGACATGGTCCTGTCTTTTGTTTCACATCTGGCAGAGTTTGGCATCCATGTCTTGTCCTGCAGGACATTTATCGGCTGTTGCCACTTATTTGTCCACTTACCAGTGCTCTTTTTCACTGTCTAATCTCGTCATTAAAAGACACTTTGTGGGCCTGATGCTGCTTTATCCTCCTGTTCGCAACCTGCATCCAAGGTGGGATTTGAATGTGGTCCTTACGGCCTTTTCATATAAGCCTTTTGAGCCCATGGCTACAGTCGATTTTAAGTACCTTTCGTGGAAAGTGTCCTTTTTGATTGCTGTGACTTCGGCAAGGCATGTAAGTGAGCTTCAGGCCTTGTCGGTGGAACATCCATTTCTTACATTTCATAAGGATAAGGTTGTCCTGCGAACGAATCCCGCCTTTCTTCTGAATCAGTCGATCTCATGTCCTGTATTCTTCCCAGATCTGGCCTCAGAGGCCGAAAGGGTTCTGCACTGCCTGGACATTAGAAGAGCCCTTAAGTTCTATCTGGACAGAACATCTGAGCTTAGGAACTCTTCACAGCTTTTTGTGACTTTCGGAAATCGGCAAGGCAAGCCAGCCTTGAAAGCAACCATCTCCCGGTAGATCGCGGCCTGTATTTCTGAGGCGTATACCGTTGGGTCTTCAGGCCCCAAAGGGAATTCATACTTATCTTGTGCAGGGCAAGGTGGCTGCTGTTGCCTTCCAAAAATGTTCCCTGGGACACCATTGCGAAAGCGGCTACGTGGGCCTCACCATCGGCTTTTGTAAGCATTACTGTCTGTACATGAGCTCCAGGGCTGATGCTCGGTGTGGTCAAGCTGTGCTTAGGAACCTGTTTCAGTAAGGAGTTTCCATCCACCCATAATTCCTATGAGGAGTGCTTGGGAATCTCCCATAAGCATGGAGGAAAGGGGACGGGACGTAGGAGTATAATAGTTACTCACCGTAGTGACTACCTTACTCCTAGTCCATAGTCCCCTTTCCTCCATAGGCCCGCCCGCTGTCCCCTCTAAAGTTTCCTCTGTTATTGCTTAAAGGTCATAGACCTGGCGATAGAAAATGACTGACTGACTGACTGACTGACGGGCGATGCGCTGGGCGGAGCTAGGGAGGGTGGGGGTTGTGGCCGCGTGCGGTACCTCACGTAAAAATTGAAGGACACATTTTGGAAAAATGTGATGCTTTTTTACAAAGAGCTCTGGTCCCATCCCACAGGACGGAGGAATGTCCCATGAGTATGGAGGAAAGGGGACTATGGACTTAGGAGTAAGGTATTCAGTACGGCTAGTAACTTTATTATTCTATTCTATGGATTCCATGTCTTTGGGGATCATTATGGATTCCAAAGTTAGAAGCATATTGTCATATCGTGCTTCATCTCTTTCCTCTGGCTGCTGGATGCATGAGAGGCCTCATGAGAGAATGTTGAGTGAAAGCTAAGGTAGCGCCTGTATCTCTGGTAGAGTGTGCCCTAGGGGCGAAAGGTAAGATTTTCTTGGATGGGGAATAGCACAGCTGTATGCACTTGACTATTCATGTGGAGATGCCGTTCTTTGATGTTATCGCCCACTCTATCAGGTGCTATGGAAACAGAGTTGGTTGGTTTGCCTTAGAGGTTTCGTTTTGTTCACATAGTACAAGACCGCCCTCCGTACATCAAGTGTATGGAGGCTTCGTTCTGCAGAGTATGATGGATTTTGAAAGAAGGTAGGAAGTTGTATGGATTGGTTTACATAGAACTTTGGTGAGAAGAGGTCTTGTACAGACAAAGCCTGTAGCTCACTGACTCGTTTTATGGAGGTGATGGCTACTAGGAATGCAGTTTTATAAGTAAGATGTTTTAGGCTGGCCTTGTGCATAGGCTCAAAGGGTCGACCCATGAGCTTGGAGAGCACAACATTGAGGTCCCAAACTGCAGAAGGTTTTAAAACTGGGGGTTAGGGGGCATACCCTCTTTACCCCTTCGATGACTGCCTTAATGACAGGGATTTACCACCAGGACACCTTATTCTGTGAGGTGGAAGCCGACAAGGCTGCCAGATGCACCTTCATGGAATTAAATACTAGGCCGGAGTCTAGTAGGTAAAGCATGTATTGTAGAATGTTAGCTGGAGAACATTCTAATGGGTTTAGTGATTGTGATGTGCACCATATCCCAAATCTCTTCCACTTATTAAAGTGCATGGTGTTGGGTTTTCATGCCTCTTTAAGGATATCCATACACCTTTTGTGGAAGATTGAAGTGACTGACTTCAGGAGCCAAGCTGCCAAGTTTATTGGTTGTGAGCGGAGGGAATCCCCTTTGTGTTGTGTCAACATGTTGTATGGTTACGAGAGCTTGACTTGGTCATCCGCATGGCATTCCCCTAGTACCCTGGTTGGGGAAACCTGGGCGTAAAGTCTGGGCATTGTGCGTTTAGGTTTGTGGCGAACTAGTCTATTGGGGGTTGACCCCACAGTGAGAATATTCTGTCCAGGATATCTGTCGAGTTGCCACTCGTGTTCTTCTGATAGTGGGTGTCTGCTTCGAGTGTCTGCCAGAGAATGGAGCTCCCTGGAACATTTTGAGATGTTGGGAACATGTACTGCTCAAGTGCCCACTGCATGTTTTTTGGGAGACTGTGTGCCTGCTTGCTTGTTCAGATGGAACATGGCCGTGGTGCTGTCTGTGAGAACCTGCACCGTTTGACCCTTGATGTTGCTGAAAGACCTGAAGAGCCTTGAAGACTGCCAAGAAATTGATATGTCTTTGGGCAGTAGCGTGTGTCCACTGGCCGTGGGCTGTGTGGTGGTGGAAGTTCCCCCTCCCCCCCCAATCCGGCGATTGAGGCATCTGTAGTTTTATGGCAACGCCATTCAATACCTGCCTGCCACGGTGGACAATACCCATTTGTCCGACGTTATCACCTCCATGCGTGGGTGAAGTGAGACATCTGGCCTCCTACTGGAGTGTCAAGGGCGGGGACCTGAAAGGGCATTGAACCCTGGAGCCCTGGGGTCCTTTAAGATGAGATAGCAATACTTTAGAGATGGATGGGGCTGCAGAACCTGCTCATAGATCAATAATCAGACTGACTCAGGAAGTTGGCAAAACACTGTACAGTTTTATTAACAATTATGTAAAACGGGGAGTTAGAACGGACATCCGCTTGATTGCTCTCAAAGCATCACATGAAGAAAATGTATTTTTATACTAAAAATGTGTCACTGACGTGATCTAACATGGCAAACTAAGAAAACCTACTAAGGGATGTGATGGGCCTAAAAGGAACATCTGGGTGTACGTTCTATACCAACAGGAGTTTTGATTGGGTCTTGAAGATCGGTGGAAAACTAAGCCCATCCCAAGTGGAAGTCATCTTGCGTGTCCTACTAATACACAACACCCTATTGGTTTCATAAACTATAGGGCTCCTAAATACATTGCCCTCTACAATTGGGTGTACCTTTCTGGAATATTCCACTTGCTAGCAGCATGCAAGGTGGTTACTTCAGGTGCTGGGAGGGTTAGCCTGGTCATGCCTCCCCACCAATTGGCCCTCGTCCATCAATTCTGCGATCTGCCATTCAATTAAGGCTTTGAACTCTGTCATGTAGAGGCTCACTGTGCCTGAGAATAAAAGGGAGTATGCCATGGTCTTATCTTTTGGTTTCGGTGTAACTCGACCCAGTCCATTTCCATTCTGACCATGTGACTGGGGACCATGTTTTTGAGCTCTTCATTGCATAAAATACTATTAAATGATGAACTCTTAGCACCTTCCGTGTTCTTGCCATTATACCTCAACAGGCGTTTTTCTTTCTCACGTTCATGTAGCTTCTGGACAGATAACCAGGCTTACAGTGGCCTTGAATCTTGAATCTGGGCCAGCCAGCCTTTCTTGACTTTTCCTTCACCATCGGCTGTTATCAATTGCGCCACACTTAAAGCCCTTTCCATTCACTGGATTTAAGTTTGCTAATGTGCATTGTTGAACATCCAGATTCTATACATTCCTATGAATATACATTGGCGCATCGCTGCAATCTATTTACTACATAACCAGCCTCAGGATTACTTTGTCTACTTGCGTTACAGCATCTGTACAGTTGTAAAATGACTGCATTTTCTTCATTGTTTCTTTGCATGAGCAATCTCCATTTTGATCCCGAAATGTTGCTATACTTCGAGACTTCATCCTTGGATCCTATAGAATGTTTATATTCCTTCTTAATGTGTCTTTTCTGTGTGCGTCAATTCTGCTTCATATGACGTCACCAGTCTTCTTTCCCATTCATTTTCACACTTCTTCCAATTTTTTTCCAGAACAACTTTTCTTCGTGAATGCATACAGGGTTTTCTCAATGCATACCTTGTCTGAAGGATTCTTTGTGGTATATACATCTTCACTGGTACTGCGCATGTCGCAATTTCTGGTTCCCAACATATAGGCAACATGGGGGTGGAGCTTCTGGTAGGTGTATTTGGCTCTTCCTCTACACTCCCCTCGCCCCCACTCTGGGTGATTGATCAACGACTCTCTCCACGTTAAGACATCTTCGTGTGAAGAAGTGCTTCTTCAGAGTTCATATCTTTATGACTTCTTTGAAGCATCCTGCTGATTTCACATGTACATCAACACTCCAGTTCATAAGACTGCATTGTCCATTCAGGCTGCAGTAAATCCATCTTCTCACATACTTATTGTGGTTCTTCGGACACAGGAACTTTGTTCCCTCAGGTGCATGAATAATGGCTTTTGCATAATTTCGTCTGTCAACTCTTTGGGTTTTAACACTGATGTTTTCTTTGCAGTCTTCTTGCCTTGTGTGATTATTATCCTGATAACACAGAATCCAAACATAATTACCAACAGGGCTCCAAGGAACTTGAAAATGTTCGCCATCCATTGTGGAATACATGATAAGATTGACGCACACCAGCTGTCATCAGCAATGTCTTCACTTCAACTTTCTTCTTGACGTGTAATTTTGTCAGCATCGTTATGGCCTCTGTCAAGGTGCCATTCTCGTCATCTTGAGAAGGTATGAATGTGAAACATGATTCTCCGTTTTTTGGCACAAACACCTCCATCCATAGCTGTAATCCTATCCAAGACTCATCTGTTCTGAAGAGTCATCAGGTGTATGGCTCTTAACTCCTCCTTGCCGGCATTAAATCCCTTTATGGTGGTGTTAATCATCTGCAGAAGCTCCTATCTGGTGATCTGCAACCACTTGGCATTTGCCATTGTCTGAATCCCAGGCATCAAGATAACAGTGAAAACTGAAGCAGTTTTGCTGAATAATCAGTGCTGCTATGGAATAGCATCAAACGCTTCGATCGATTTGGCTGAGAAATGATTTTCCCTCTTCATCCGATTAAGGAGTTCAACAGATCTCTTCTTCCTCAGGTGAGCATTTGCTTTTGGAAATTTGCTAATGTTAGTCACTCTTTGGAATCACCAATGCTGGAACATGATCAATCAGTCCTCCCCAATCTCTGGGCCACTTCATGTAAGCTCTGGATCCACAGGCCCAGTAGTGATCCATTATCGCCAATGTCCTATCTTTCATTCCTGGCACATCAAAAATTCAACCACACTGCTGATTCTCTCCAACTTTTCTCATGCCATTTGTTTGTGAAGCATAGCTCCTCACTTGCCTAAGGAACTATCTCAAACGTACCTCCTTTGTCTTCGACCCATGTCAGTAACTTTGCAAGCCTCAGTCAGAGGTTTGCATCCTTTTTCCACTCGTTCGATAACTGGCTTGTGATGACCAGTTAATGCCACAGCTCTGCATACAACTATATCTTCTTCCCAACCATCTGGAGATGGTACTGTTCCCCAGATTTGCATTTGGCCTCTTTCCTTGCAGCTTCGTATTTCTTCATCAGTTTTTCCCTTGGCAGTTGAGGTTCCTGTTCATCTCCCATCTAATTCCAGCTCCCTTCATGCCAGGCTGTTTGTTTATTATCACATTATCACATGATCTCATGTGTGCTCTTTCTCTCGTCTTCAAATCTTGAACATAATCTTCTTCTGGTGCTGACCATTCTGTCCCCCATACCAAGGATGCTGTTCGACCCTGGAATTGACCTCTTGTATGACAGAGTGCAAGGCGGGTCAGGCAATGAGCTGTTTGGACGTCTATCTCTATAGCTATGAATCTTACTTGCCCATAGGATAAGGCAGGAGGGCACATGCATAGCAATCCTCCTTAGAAGTTCTCTTTCCTACTTCTTTCGTGTGCTGATACCACATGTTTCCCAAATATGCTGTACTGTCCAAATCATTTAATTCGTAATCATCCTCCCTTGCACTTTAGGTCTTTCTTGCCAAGTGAGATCTGATAATAAAATAAATAATGATGTATTAAATGAGATGATTATTTCTTTTTTTTTTATTACGAGTATATAATCACCAAGGTGATTTTTACAAGAAGATGAAGAAGGTAACGTAAGATTTCAAAAGTAAAAGCGAAGGTAAAAGCAAAAATAGTAGTAGAAAAAGTAAAGATAGAAGATGAAACTGAAGAACTGGTTAACAATGAAAGCCAGAGTGGAAACACAGATGGTAAAAGTGAGGTGGAAGGCAAACCGAGCAGGACAGAAGAGGATCACTCCCCACAATCTGTTTGTGTTAACCCATTCTGGGGAGGCTGTAGTGGTGCTTGTAGAAAGATCTGGTCCAACATTTTTGTGGCTGCTATGGTCCAGGAAGTTCTCAAGCCTCCTATTAAGCGTTACCACCAAAGATCATCTTTCCTCAGGTAGGCATTCTTTAGATGGTGCAATATATATGGGGATCTAAATTTGTGTGTACCAGGACACAATAGCAAAAGATGACGTAATGTTTCTGGTTGGTCGGGGTCGTTGCAAAAGCGGCAGGTGTTAGATGGTGAAAGACCTCTTGAATGTAAAATTTCGTTTGTAGGTAAAAAATTTAACCTTGCACGAAGAAGTGTCTTCCGAGTTTTTCTGCTTGGATGTTTTATCAGAAAAGGTTGGATTACGTTCAATTTTCTACATGTTGGAGGTAAATGGGTGGCACGTTTGTACTCAGATGCCTTGTCCAATGTATTTATCCAATCCATTTCTTCAATTCATGCTTTAGTTTTTGTTGGATTACCCATCAGTTCTTCCATCGAGCTACCGCAATTTTCAAGTTGATGTAGGCACATAACTCCCATTTGGAGAGTAACGTTGAGTTGTGTAGGTTCATCTCAGCCTGAACCATCAAAAAAATTGCAGCGGAAGTAGGATCTTTGATCTTCCTGTACAGCATGACTGATGCCCTTTTGACTATTGAGTCTACAGAGGAGAGGGAGAGTTCGCGTCTTATCAAGGCGATCGGAGTCGATGATGGTAAGTTCACGACTGAGCGCCAAAAAAGACTCTCCGATCTAGCCCATAGGGACTGGGGTAAAGATGGCATTGCGTCGGCTCCATAAGTGATAGCTAGAATAACTTTGCCCCGGTAGAATTTAAGTAGGGGCATCAGTGAGAAGCAACCATATTTTTTGTCGAGTAGTTTCGCTTGAGAAACTAGTATTCATTTTTTCCACAAGATGGTGTTGCATCGCTGTATTTTTCGCTGTGGAGTCAATGAGAACTCCCAGGTATTTAAATTCTGTCACTTGTTCGATTTTGTTTCCTGTCAGGAACCACGAGTTCTTCTTTTGCCTTTGGAGATTTTTTCCCAACACCATGATCTTTGTTTTCGGTTTGTTTATCTCTAAGTCATTATTTACTGTGTAAGTGTTCAATGCAACCAGTTGGCGTTGTAAGCCAATTGGGGTCTGATCCAATTGGATAAGATCATCCACGTACAGAAGTCTTGGGATCTTCTCTTTGCCTAATTCTGGAGGAAATGCTTGTAAACCAATTATGGTTTCTTTGTAGTCTCCGAAATATGAGAGGAAGAGGGCTGGTGCTAAGGGGCAGCCCTGTTTAACTCCTCTGTCAGTAGTTATAGCTGACGAAAGCAGGCCTCTAGTCTTCAATCGTACCTGTACCGAAGTGGAAGCATGGAGAGCCTTGATGGGATTTAGAATTTCCTGTGGACAGTTCCATTTGGTAAGTTTCTCCCAGAGTTTCCTGCGATTGACAAGGTCAAAGGCCTGGGAAAGGTCTATAAATGCCAGATAAAGGTTCTTGTTGGATTCACGAGCTTTGGCTTTCAAAAGGCTGAGAATAAAAATGTTTATGCTGGTACCTACACCCTTTTTAAACCCAGATTGAAACTGATATTTAGAGGGTGCACTTTTTGCCCATTGGTTGAAATGATCCAGCAAAAGGGAGCCGTATATCTTCCCTATAACGTCGAGCAGAGTCACTGGGCGATATTATTTCCAAGATTTCAGTTCTGTCTGAAAGATCAACCCATGGTGCTCTTGTCTGGGGTGTTAAAGGGAGCTCGGTCATGTCTGGAGAGCAAAAGAGTTTCGAGTAGAACTCAATCCAAGATGCTTCCGAAATGCGGTTCAGCATCATTGAGGCTGTCTCTTTAGCTCGTGGGTTAACCAAACTCCAAAACTCTCTATAGAGTTGGATTTTTGGATTTGTTCCAACATGTTTTCGGAGTCTTGTTGGTATAATATTAAATGGTGCTCCCGTAGCCAGCTTTTATAGGCTCTCGGAGCCTCTTTTGCATACGCCCTATTAGAGGGCGTGTTGGTTCTCAGGGCCGTCCTTTTTGCTTTACGAAGGAGGTTTCGCTGGGCCACCACGAGGGCATTGAAATTGTGAGCGTGGATTTGTTTTGAATATATCCCCTTCGAGCACTTTGTCGTGGTTCTGTGAGGTTCCAAAAGTGGTCTGTAGTCAACCTTCTCTGCTTCCTGCGCACTTCCATATGAAGAAGTAAATGCTCGAATGTTTGCCTTTGTAACTCTAACCCGGTTGCCTTTTCCTTCCAGCTCAATTCTACCTGAGTAATGGGCTAATGGTTTTGTAAATGCCCATTTAACAACCAGGAGATTGTGGTCACTTTGATTAGTCTGGCGGATGCTGAAATCTGTCCGCCTTGCTAGCAAAAATTCAGAGGCGAAGATATAGTCTATTGTTGAATGGGCCATGCCTCGTTTCCATGATGGTAAAGCAGTGGAGTCTGGGAGAGCAAATGCAGTGTTACAGTTGCCTGGCCAACATCAACTTGTGCCAAGCTAGACCTTGTCTGCAAGGAATGATCTTTGCGGGACTTGAGACGATCGAACTGGGGGTTGGACATTTGATATTTAAGTCTCCGCATACTATGACATCACAAATCCCGAACTCTAGATATACTGAGTCCAGTGTAGAAGTCACTGTGTCGAATAGTGCAGTCTGTTGCATCGTTTTGTGATTCCAATAAATGGACATCACTAGCAAAAAAGTGCGTGTATACTGGTCTTCGGCGGGCTCTCTTCACAGGCAGGAAATTAGTACCGCGATGACGTAAGGGGACTTCAATAGGATTTTTGTTATTTCTAGTCCCACTCCCAACCGGACTGCAACAATTAGGCCTGAGGAAGGCCTTCCTTTGTTTCCTGCTAATGCTTCTACAAAGGCGAGTTCAAAACCAAACTTCCTGAAGACAAAGGATGTCATATTCTCCTAGGTTGATGTCACCGGGAGTTGTTAAGTGTAGAAACCCTCTTGTGTTCCAGGTCGCAAGGGAGAGTGAAAGTTGTGCTTGGACAGTTTTTGAAACAACTGGTGGCTATTTATGAATACATCATTATACATTCTTCCAACTGGGGCAATCATAGGAACACTTGTCAGAGAGATGGGTGACCTTTCGTGTGTCACTCATGTAGGGACAATCGCATATGGCCTTGGCTTCCTTACAACCTCTAACTCTGCATAGGTCACTGGAGTGGGGAGGATTAATTGGACTCCTTCCCTTTTGGGACCCACAAAGCAAACCATGTGGAACAATAGGAACAGAAAAATATTTGCTGAACAGGCATATATTATGCACCAATAATTCAGATCCCACCATCGGTGTCTCTCCAAACATCATTGACTCTGTTCACTGTCTGGCATTTTCGCTCTCTGGAATTGCAATATGTTCAATAGACCACATCATGCCTGTGATTACTTTTTAAGGAAAGACGCACTTTTTTAATCAGGTTATCTCGTTAAATGCTCAGGTAGCTGTCTGGTTTGTTCTATTATTTGCACAAGTAACCGACTGATTGCAGGATGATTTATAGGATCCCATAGAAGCACATGTGTTGGTGTTACACCTCACAAAATAAGAATGAACTAGAATTATATAATGATGGACCATAACGCGTAATCTGTAGGTATCATCAGATTTACGCGTTCAAAGAGAAATTGAATGAGAAATGAATCGGAACTGCTCCCTTTTCCAGTTGTAAAAAGAAGTCTAAATCTGGCATTTTTCATTTACTTCAGTATTTCCAAAAGTCCAGTGTCAAAACGCTCCTATGGCTCAAGAACAGTAACTTTCTCACTTCCTGCTATTATAGCTAGAAGGTATGTTTTTAGGGGAACCACAGTCCAAATGTACACTTGCATCTATCTACTGGATAGTCTTTGCATCCTGCTTCCTCGTCATCGATCGAGTCTGCACGTGCTGAACAACTTCTTCTGGACTTGCTTCCGAATGGGGTCGGGGTGTGACTGCCTCACTAGTGTAGACCTTTACACCTCCCAGGTGGATCCAAGCTCTCCTCTCTTGGACTTTAACTGCTGAAGGAGTAATGTCGTCCACAATGTAAGGACCACTAAATCTGGGCTCGTGCCACTTTCTAGTGAAATTACAAAGGAAAACCGTTTTCGGCGAAAAGTTTAGGAACACAACTTTTCGTCCAGTTGCTGTATTGACTTCATCTGTGTCCTGAGACTGACGCCCCTTCTGCTTGAGTTGATCTGGAAGGAAGGGTACTAGCTGTCATAGATGTTAGTTACGCATGTAACTCATTTCCTAACAATTCGGCAGTTGTTTGGACATCACTTCTGTTCCTTGATGGAGGAGTCAGAGGCGTTCTCATCCGCCTCCCTATAACTAACTCGTTGGGCATGAGGTGGTGGTCTGAAACGGGCTGATTCCTCAATGCAGCCACCCCTTCAGTGTCAATTTCAACTTTGCTATCCTTTATTAAGACCGCTGAGTCTCTCACATGTCCTGTTTGCTTGCACGTGATAAGCAGAAGAAAACCTATGTTTAATACTAAGCAATAGGCTAATCTGTTCGAATAACTCGTTCACAAAATGGTTAGTGATATTGAATTAATCAACAAGCAGTGTTGTAAAGACATGGTGTGTGGTATTTGCTTAAGTCTCATGACTGACAGGTTATGTAATTAGATTGTGTTGACGCTTAATGGTTATATCGGATATGATTATGCTACACAATAATAGTAATTATGAAGGTAGCAAATAGTGCTATCACACAATCATGTCTAAAACATGTGAGGAGACCATTTGCAGCAGTTGAAGTTCATCAATGGCATCTAATTTGTTTATTCATGTTTCTATGCTGTTTAGGGTTTGATGGACAAAATTGCAAGATCAACGTTGATGACTGCCCGGGGCATAAGTGCATGAACGGTGGGACTTGTGTAGATCGGGTCAACACGTACAACTGCCAGTGTGCTCCCGAGTGGACTGGTAAGAATATATTGCCAATTGGTGTCTGTACTACCAATCAAACCAACTTCTTTCCTTTAGCCAAGCGCAGTGGTTATGCTTAAACATTATTCTGCCACTAGGAATGTACCTGCTACTGCTTTCGGCTGTTAACATAGTCGAGAGCCAAAGGCATTCTTGCGGCGGGAAATACTGGCTGCTGAATGAGCCTGTTTCATTTTAAGCCTTGATCTTAGTTGTAGATGAAATGATGGCAAACTCAGCCTTTGTAGTTCACAAGCTTTGATAGGTCAGTGATGCAAATCTGAGGCAAAAGCTCGGTGATGCAAATCTGAGGCAAAAGCTCGCACCACAGCCACTGTCGACCAAGAACATTTTCCCTTGGATAATCCATACAAATGAAATGGTTGCTGAATGAGTTGATCTTTTTCTTCATAAGCAGACTTCTGTGCAGTTCTTGTTCTACTGCCCAGTGTTTTCAAATCTGGACCCTTTGCCCATCTCCCCTTAAAAATATAGTATCAGTTTATTCGACATACATTTTACCAACAATCTCTGACTCAATAGCTACCACTCTAGTCAACCATCCAGTACTCGCACTATTGGGGGACTTGAATATCTGGTTTGATGAGCCCAACCCCTGGTTGACAGCCTAGAGGCACTCAACCTTTCCCGGCATACAATGGGTCACATCCACTCTGTAGGCCACACCTTTAATGCAATCTTCAGCTCCTCTGATCTAGTCTGTGTCCAGCCCCAAAGCCCTCATCTGGACAGACCACTCAGCCTTACCTTTCACTGTCCGCACACCGGCCCCAACACTCGGGGCATGTGTTGTCCCCCCACACAATCACAAATGCTGTAACAAGGTAAAAGTACTCCCGACCTCAGATAGACTTCTACCTATCGAATCCTTTGACTCTTGGCTTAATGACTCACTCCTCCCTCGCACGCTCTCTCGCCCTCCCTGCCACCGGCAAAGGACCTACCCCCAAATGGTTCAAGCCCCAACTGAAGACTTTCAAAACCCATAATTGCTCCCCGAGCGCAAATGGAAAACATACAAAACCCCTCTTAAAAAATCTTTGTTCGCTCACCATCACCGTAACTACAAATCTAAGCTCTGAAAGGCCAAAAAAGCCTACTACAATAAAAGAATCCTGAACCTCTGTAGCAAAGAGCTCCACAGGATCATCTCGGAAGTCCTGAAGCCCTACTGCACCATTGCCCCGCCTCTCCTCAAAGAAATCTTCTCCTCCACCTGTGCAGGAGAACGGGCTAGATCCATACTCAAGGACTCCTTCACCTCCTGGCATCTTCCCAAAACCCTGCAAAGTAGCGCATGTCAAACCTGAAAAAGCTTGTCTGGTCCCCCAGCAGCCAAACGATGACAGGCCCATCTTCAACACCCGATTCCTGGTGAAAACGCAGACTGCTCTGCCTACTCTCAGATCAACCTTTTTGCAGAATTCAACAACCTACTAGACCCTGCTCAGTCAGGCTACAGGCTGTGGCACAGCACTGAAACCACACTGATCTCGATCTGGGAAGACCTCAAAGTCTCTGAAGGATGTGCCACACTGGTTCTCCTTGGTCTCTCAGCTTTTGACACTTAACCACTCAATCCTCCTTGACCGACTCCACGCCCTAGGAAGCCGAGACTTTAAATTAAATTAAATTAGATTAGATTGCCTCATTCCTCAACAATAATCAATTCACGTCCTCTCCTCACTTTCACTCCGCTGCTTGCCTGTGAACACCGGAGTACCCCAAGGTGCTTGCCTCTCCAACCTCATCATGACCACTCTGACAGGGATCATCTGCTCGCACAACCTCACCTGCTATAATTATGCTGACATCACCCAAATTATCCTAAAATCCCTGAAACTAGCTCTGATCCTGGACCTAGCAGCTTGCCTCTGATATAGACCTGTGGATGACAAGAAACCACCTTCTTCTTAACCCAGGGAAAATGAGGATCATGGTGTCAGTTGAGGCGTTTGGCGCTACTTTCTCTCTTCCTGCCCCTTTGGCTGACTCAGACGCTGACACAGCCCTCTATAACCTTCATCTCTCTATCTCTAACACTCTGGATGTAGTTGCCCCTGTCATGAGGATCCAATTGAAGCCCAAATCCAAGTGCAAGTCTTGGTATGGTTCCGACCTCGGCGCCCTTAAACGCAAGTGTAGGGCAGCGGAGAAGTGGAGGGAATCGGGCGTGCACCCCCTGCAAATTGGCCTGCCGCCTGCTCCAAAGGGTACATACTGTCTGTATCTCTGCAGCATCGAAAAACTCCTCTCTGCACAGCTTTAGTCTCTCATTTCACTGCTAAAACTCAGGACATCCTGTCCACCCTTTCTTCTTCTACCTCCTCTTCCTCCTCTACCACTCCTGGCTCAGCTGAGGCTCTCTCCTCCGGTCTCTTCTTTTACCTTGTTCACCCCTGACAATGTTTGTAGACAAGTCTGATCTATGAAAGTCTTGTCAAAGCAGGTTCCCCCCCATTCACCCAGAACCACACTGACACCCTTGCTCCAGCCTTGGCCGATTTCTGAAATCACTCCTTTGCCACTGGAACTCAAACCCCTCCCCCCTCCAACCCCTAAGCACTCTTGTAAAGAAGCCTTTGGCCGAGCCTTCCTCTCGGCTATTGGCCGAGCTCCATCACTCCTTTCCTGGGCATACTCTTAGAAAAGCTGGCCATCTCCCAACCTAATTTACATATGGAATCTGTTGTTTGCCTCCATGACCACCAGACTGGCTTCAGAGCTGCCAGAAGCATGCAAACTGCTCTCCTGACCACTCCTGAAGACTCGCTCTCCAACCTTGACTCTAATCACCATTCTGTCCTCATTCTCCTCGATCTATCCTCTGTTTTTGAAACGTCAGAACTCTGGCCTAACCCTGTCCCACCAGAACAAAAATGTATCCAAATCCTGTGACTACCACCTCAGGCTTCTGAGATGCACCTTCCCTTACCTCACCTACCCCAACAGACTGGCTTCTGTTAAGACCATTGTCATGTCCAGACTGGACTATGCAAACTCCTTTTACTTGTGTGCACCGGCCTACCAACTTAAATCCAAATAGTTCAAGACTTGGCTGCTAGACGTATTCTTGCACTGGGATGAAAGGATCACATCTTGCCTGCTCTCTGCACCCTTCACTGGCTCTCTATTGGACGAAGGGCTCTTCAATGTCTAATTGGCCCCTTTCGCCCACCTGATCTCTACCTTCTCCAACTTTCAGTGTAATGCGGATGACTCAGCTCTTTCAGGCTCCACTTAGCCTTCTCTCCCGCTCATTCCTGACTGTCTATCCGCGATTCAGGCTTAGTGCACCGCCACTATCTCTGCCTTAATGCCAGTAAGACTGAGCTTTCTCATTGGCACCCCTTACTCCTGCTTGCCCACTTTCTCTGGCTGCGTTCCTCTGGTCCTCTTCCTTCGCCTTCCTGTGAGGCAAAGAAACCTGGTCATCTTCGACTCCACTCTCTCCTGCTCTCCTCACAGACCTTGCCAAGAAGGCCCACTACCAGCTGCACCCCCTCGGAGGTAAACCTCCTTTGCTCACATTCCCCAAGTTGCTCAGTCTCCAGAGCCCTGGTTCTCTCTAGGCTGGACTACTGCAACAGTCTGCCTTGCTCCACTCTCCGCCTTCTGCAACTAATCTAGAACGGGACTGGGGGCCTTGGCATCGGACCCCGGGACCATATTTCTCCAACCCTGAAATCTTTCCTGGATCTCGGTGGCTGCAAGGATCAAGTTCAAGACCCTCTGCATCGTTCGCAAAGGCCATCTGGGGCCGGGGCAAACACTACATCCAACTCTTCCAAAATACTTTCCTTTGCAAGCCTTTCACTCCACTACCTCAAACTCTGAGAGTCAGGCGCTTCTCCAGGCAGAGAGTGGGGGGGGGGGTTAGATCTCTCCTGCGGGTGCCTCCCTCTGGAATGGCTTCCCTGCCCCTCTTCCCTGCTTACCTACCGGTCTGCTGCGCCGACTGGTTGCTTGGCTACCCTGAGAGTCTCGCAAGGTACCAGGCTCCTCCATGATCAGTCTCCCCTACACTGCCTCAAGGCCTACCATGCACTTAGGGGCTGTAACTGTAACCCTACAGTCCCCTGCCTCCTTGTACTTACATAGAACTGCATTGCCCTGGCTGCATTTACTAAGAGCAATGCTGCCATGATTGCACTTCCCCCTTACCTTCCACCCCTGCACGTTGCTTTGTCGCACTTGCATGATCTGAGTGACTCAAGCCTCGTAACATAGTTTGTCTTGCCCTCCCTTGTCGTGCCTAGAAACACTTGTGTACAGGCGCGTTATAAGTGATATATATCATCACCAACACTGTGGAATTCACTGCCTCCCCACATTCCACACGACCAAGACTACATGGCCTTCTGTAAAGCATTGAAAACCTGGCTTGTCCCTAATATATGAAAGGGACAGCCTAAGGCCACCAAACCCTCCAATGGCCAGATTTCAGCTAGAACGGTATCTCGAAAACCAGGAACAGTTGGGTCATGAAAGTCAGCTTTAGAAACGAGCAGGCTCTGGGCTAGGCAGCTGCGGGCTCTACACACCCAGCCTAGCAGCCCCCCTTGTGGCAACAAGTTGACCATGCTGCCCCAAACACCCCCCCCCCTGCACTCCAAATCCCATTGCCCATGACTCCATCCCAAGACATGACTTCACTATATTCGTATGTCATGTCTGAGCAATCCCACTGCCACCCAATCAGATATGTCCCACGCTCGAAGACCAAGAGATGTCTGTCTGCATATATCAACCTGGAAACTAGAACACCCATAATCTCATTCGTTTCCCATAAGGAAGCCTAGCGCGATCACTCTTGGAGAGGCCAACCACTGTCATAGAAACCTATCCGCAGACCCCTACACGCCACCACTTTACCAGAGCGTAATAGCCCCTCAGACAGCTAAATGCAACTGGACCCACTCCTGTCAAACTTTACTCATCTGGGAATTAACACGCAAAGCCACTATCTCAGGTCCCCCTGCCAGCCAACTACGTCTCTCCCGGTTTCCTGTTAACCGGTGTCAAGCCCTACCCATCTGGGTATCGACTAAAGAGCCACCACTGCAGAGCTTCATAGCACTTATGGTTTTAAATAGTACAGTTGGGTCATGTCATATGCCACCTATCAGGCACACAATGTGGCATATCAAATGAGGCAACCCTGTCCTACCTAGGGAAAATGCAAAAATACAGGGGGCCCGATTATACAGGTATGGGGTACTTGGGGCACAAAATATATATGAATATATTAAAGAACCCCAATCGGCGGTTTGCTCTACCCGCTAAATTACACCAAACTAGATGCTGCGTTTTTTCAATCTCTTGGTTCGATGCGTTAGTCACCAAATCTTGAATATATACTACTACACTTGACTCATGAAAACCAGTTCCTTAATTGTACACAATACTTTAATTGTACAAAACGGCTTCTTATAAAAAAAATGCACGTCATATAAAAATTAAATCCATCAGTCCAATTGAATTGGTCCTGCAGCATTTGTATAAGAGCGTGTGCATACCCTGTTAAGTGAACAATGCAGCTGTCCAAACAAATGAATACGAAAGAAATGAATGATAACAAGCAATTTAAACAAAATTAAATCCACCACCAAGTGACAGTGACAAAATGATACTAAATTAAGAGTTGTAAATGGCTAACAAATCCATCAACTGCATATGACCGTTAGAAGTCAAGTTGCACACAGTTGATGGATTTGTTAGTTAGCGATTTACAGTTGAGTTTAGTATTTTATCTGCATTTTTAAAGCGCTCGCACAGCCCTGGGGGCATCGAGGCGCTGTTACAGGAATGTCTGTTTATTTATAACGCGCTTAAAAATACCCAGAGGTTTCTAAGCGCCGATCCGGGGATCGTACCAGTGTTGCTTCGTGTCGTCTTGTTTCCCCAGCGAGCACGTTGCCACCGAGCTATCCTCCCGGGACAGTATCATTTTTGTCGATCACTTGGTGGGTTTAATTTAGTTTAAATTGCTTGTTGACATTTTTTTTTTTAATGAATTTGTTTGGACAGCTGCATTGTTCACTTAACATGGTATGCACACGCTCTTATCCAACAACTGCTGGACCAATTCAGTTGGACTGATGGATTTTAAATGTGTACTTTGAACCGTTTTACATGAAGTGCCTGAGTGCCTGGGGACCAACTCTGTTGGTGACGGTGCACGATATAAATACCTTTAACATTTAACCCAAGCACTATGATACCCCACTCTCCAATGACCTGCACTACGGTCCCCTATGGCATTCAACCCACAGTGCTACGAGATCATATCAATGGTTACATAAGGCGCTATACAAATTCACAATAACATATAGGCGTATTATGTAGAGCATTGGTCCTTGTAAAACCAGCCTGTTGCCTTATTGATTTCACTCCAACTGCTATATTATGAGTGAGTCACAAACCTCTGCACAGATGTGAATCGAGGGCTGATGTATCCATATGTAAAACAGAATAGTGATAACCTCTATGAGGAAATGGGCACATCCGGGGAATCCTACACATTATTTGTTTTATTCTTATAGGTCAGTTCTGCACTGAAGATGTGGATGAGTGCCAACTACAGCCCAATGCTTGCCACAATGGTGGAACCTGCTTCAATACAAATGGTGGCCATACCTGTGTCTGTGTGAACGGCTGGACTGGAGAAAGCTGCAGCGAGAACATTGATGACTGTGCTACTGCAGTCTGCTTCAGTGGGGCTACCTGCCACGATCGTGTGGCATCCTTCTACTGCGAGTGTCCCATGGGAAAGACTGGTAAGAGAGGAAACCTGGCAAGTTGCGCTTGGGGTACATATCCGAAATATCATGCAGCACAGACCTGCTTCTTTAACTTTATTGGAGGAGATTACAAGGCCGCCTTCTGCTTTGAGATACAAAGAAGATAAACGGAGGTTGCTGGTAGGGCAATTGTCATTTCTGTGCTAGTTTCCTCCTACCTTCGAGACCCCCAGCTCTTTTTCTGGACTTGGGACATTTTGCATTTTTAGCTCCTGAGTGGGAGGGACCTTTTTTCCCTGACCAGGATTTTGTTTTCACCGTTTTTGGAGACTGACAAACTCCATATGCATCTGCCTTTTGTGTGGTGACACACAGCACCCTTAGTGCAGTGTCACTGAGAAATACGTTTCATTTCTCAAGGTTTAAATACCTTTTCTTGGGTGAACTACTATTCCCAAGAACAGTAAAGTGATATTGATCTTACTTGGGTAGGTCCAGCACACACCATCTTATGTGGAGTGCTGGGGTGGGTTTATCTAGTAGCCCCTTATCCTATTTTCTCATGTAACCTTTTTTGTTACCATTACTACTTTAAATGTCTGGTGACAGTGGTTTACATTTTACTACCAATGTGCGTTTACCGCAGGCTGAATGCTCCACTGCAGTACAGCACCCAGGAGTGACAATTTTGTCAAAATGGCCCCTGTCTTCATTTTTTGCCATTTTCTGTTTGTGAGGGCTTTCTTGGCTTTTACTCAGTTGAGACAGGCTTCAGCCCTGAAGCCCGCCCCTGGCTCAGTGACTGAAAGAACAGCAAGTGAGGCAGGGTCCTGAAACTCCCCTGTCCTTTGTCTCTAGGTGTGCATGTTCCAAACCAGTCCTGATTGGCCAGCTGGCAGCCCGGGAAGGACAGCCAACCTGCTGGGTGATTGACAGCCTAGGGCTATGAACGAATGAACTAGCTTAAAAGGCGAGGTTCTCGGGGATACAGGTAGAGTCGACCACTGGAAGAAACATCGGAAGAAGAAAACATGAAGAGCAGCCCGCTGCAACCTCCAGGACCTCTAAGTGCCCGGTGAAGCACTGCTGCTGTGCTGACCACCTCTTTCGCATCGACGGAGAAGCTCTGGACCGAGGGACTTCTCCCCTTGGGCTGGTGACCAACTAGCCCTGTGACAAACTCCACTTTGGTGCAACCCCTGACTTGCTGTGCGTCTCCAGTGCTGCAGAAGCCCAATGCCAGCGGTTGAGTGTCCATAACCGAGTGCAATGTCTTCCGCGGAAACGAATCCGGCCAAAAGCTCCAGGTGCCTCCTAAGGACACTCCTGAAGCAGGAAATCACGATCCAGAGTCAAGGAGCAAGGAAAGTCCAACCAGGGAAATTTGTTCTGCATCAGTGCTGTTTGCGAGGCGCTGAAACCACGAAGAGCTATTGAATCAAAGACTATCCGTAGCCCTTTCCCCCGAGTACTGCCGCAGGAGCCTGCCGTAGGTTCGTCCTCTCGTACCCACGACTGAGGCTCCGGAACAAGGGTCTGCTTGTCTTTAGCAAGACTGAATCCACCTGGAATATTTTCTTCAAACCAGAGGTACTTTGGGGGCTTGTGGTACTTGCCTTGCCAGAAGTCGTGCTTGCACACTTGAGAAGTGCACTGGCTTACCTTTTCCGAGTTGATTTCAACTCCCCCTGCATAGGCTTAAATACTTGTTCCTCCAGTGATTTTCTTGAACTATCTGACTTTGTGAAAGACTTTATCCAAGAAGTGCATAAGAAATTTCAACTTGTTCCATTTGACTCTGGGTGTCCTGGCTCCTTAAAGGCACCCTTCTAATCTATTGACTTTGGCATGGTTTGTCCCATCATCGGTTTTATTGCTGGAATCGGCTTACTAGCGTTCAATGGAGAATTAAAACGGTCTTCATGTTATGAGCATGTACGTTCTAACCTTTCTATTTCCTTAACCCTTTGCTGAAACCCAAAGTCTAAAGTATATTGGTGTTTAAGATAAATTCAATACTATCCTTGTTATTGAAGTCACTTCAGGGTGTAGGAGAAATGTATTCGCATACCCAAATTGTATACACCAACTTTATTGACTTTGTAAAGTGATTCCAATGTTTGCTTGACTGTTACAAACAATTGCCCTTTTAAAGAATGCTTAACTAAAAACTGATAGTTAAATAAAGATTTGTAACTGAAACCTTGAGCGTGAGTGCTACTTGGTTACTTGTATGGACTGATTCCATCTGTATAGCTCACATTACTCCTCTTGGCTGCTCAGTCACACTACCAACTTGTGTAGTACAGACCTATACCAAAAGGTGGGTTAGCTAATACCAAGCAGATACGAATTGTGTAGTCTCACACAGTGGGACTTCACCAATTGTTACCGAACAGTTGCTCATGTAACCAAAGTGACAATTTTTAATGGTTTTGAAAAAGCATAATTTGCAAACTGTGCTTGCCTGCTCAAACCTTTAAAACGTGTCTAAGGATAAACCGAGTGTACAGAACTGGTACATGGTCTCATATCTATTATGATTTTATTTGCTAATCAATATATTTCATTCTCTCAATAGGTCTTCTTTGCCACCTGGATGATGCTTGTGTTAGTAACCCATGCCACGAAGATGCAATGTGTGACACCAATCCTGTGAACGGTCGTGCAATCTGCACCTGTCCTCCTGGCTTCACAGGTGGTGCATGTGACCAAGATGTTGACGAGTGCTCCATAGGTAAGGTGAAATGGCCTCGAATTGTAATGCCATTTCACGTTCACTGACTGTTGAACTATATTGCTACATTCTCCTGTTAAATATCGAACAAAATGTCTTTCCATGGTACTAAAATTCATTCATTTGTACAGTGGTGCCTAAAGGATTGTATGTTTATTGGTTTAGTTGAGAACTGCCACCTATACGATGTGGGCATTTCTGGATTTAACATGAGACCAATGACCGTAAAAGTAGAAGTTCCTGTTCCATTGCCTTTGTATTTGTGTATATACTTGTACAGGTCTGATATACAGCTATCGAACTGGATTAGCTGTTTTGTGATCAGCATAAAAAGTGAAAAATAAAATGTACACACATTCACAGACCATTCAATATTCCTGTTTTGTAGGTCACTGTAGATTCCTTTTTTCAGCTCTAGTTTAGCCTTTAGTTCCTTGTCCAAATCCAGGCATCCAGATCCATGCCAGCTTTTCAGGATACCCCACATTAATATTCATGAGATAAATTTGCATACATTGATTCTAAAAAATGCACATTTTTCCTCATAAACATGAATGCAGGATGTCATGAAAACACATCGAGATTCCGACCCTCGAGGCCCGGAGTTAGACAACCCTCTAATGCATTGCTCTGCTGTGGAAGGTGTGATCAGATGCTGCACTGCCTTTGCTGACGGGAAAGTGTCCAGAAGCGAGACACACTAAATAGCAGTCGAACACCCATGGGTTGTTCGGAGCATGCCTCCCTGAGGCAGGATAAGTTGAGATTTGTATAGTGTATTTTGCAAGTAGGTAAGTTTCACCAGTTTACACAGCTCACCAGTTTACACAGCTCACCCGTTTACTGGCAGAACATGGATGAGTTGTCATCCTGAAATTTTGAGGCTTTGACCTACTTGTTCGCAGGTCTAACACAGGGCACATGTTTGAATCCTTTTTGGGTACAAGGAAGTATATTGAATACATACCCCTATTTACTTGATGTTCTGGGACGAGTTCGATCACTCCCTTTTGCAGCAGGGTCTTTACTTTCTCCAGGAGGATGACATTTTCCAGGGACAGTCTTTTCTTTGGCTGGTGGTATTGAGGCGGATGAAGAAACCCGATGCAATAACCATTGTCTACAGTCTTGAGTAGTCACTGGTTTGAGGTTATTCTATCCCATGCATGGGTGAAGCATGTTAATAGTCCTACTCAAGAGGCATGGGAGGGGATCCAAAGCAGTCCTATGCTGGAGGGGAGCCTCTGGCTGCTGCATTTCTCCCCCTACCTTCGCCTTGCCAAAATCCCCATTGTTGAAGGGTTTGATAGGAGCTGGATGTTCCTTGGCCGGAATACCAGGATGAACCCTCGTCCCACAGGCACTCTGAGCTGTGCCTGGAGAGGACTGCTCATGAAAGGATCGGCAAGTATTGAAGACACCACATTGTTTATACGGCGTGGCAGAAATCTCATTATCTCGTGCTCCTTCGTGGTCTCAATGACATTGTCCACCCCCTTGCTAAAGAGGGAGGAGACTTCAATAGGTTTGGGAATAAACTAGGCCTGTGTCTCTGGTTTAAACGTGATGTTTGAGCTAGGCATGCCGTTTCAAGAATGACTTCAGCCAACACCTTACCCGCCTTCTTTGCAGCATCAACTGTTCTTCAAGATGTTCTGTGTAAATGATTTGACATTCCTCTTGCACCACCCCAAGCAACTGCAACCTTGCAGGTTCGGGCACATTCTGCAGACCCTCTTGTACCAGTACCCATTGGACATCACAAAAGCTAGCAAGGAGAGTATCATTAGCGATGTGGGTACTGTAGGCTGCAGAAAAAGTGGTGCATTTGCCAAGGGCGTAATGTTTTTTGCAGTCCTTATTAGGTGGAGATTTGGATGAAGACAGGGGAACTCCTGCATGTTTTCTAGTCGTGGTAATGACCATGGAGTTCGGAACAGAATGTCCCCAGATAGAGGGGATCAGAAATCACAAGGTGAAACATCTTGACCCGTGGATTAACCGCTGGAGTAAGTGAGGGCGTAAGCAAGGAGGGGGCAGTATGATTTATTTTAATGGAAATAAGAAGTGGGATGGCTTGGCTGACTGGAACTTTCTCCTTGAGGATATCCTCTACAAAGTCAGACTCGGTCACCACCTCCTGAGTGACCATCTTAAAATGGTCTACTGCTTTTCTAAGGATAGTATTGAAAAGCATTTGATCATCAAAAGGGGAAGCCTCCCTTAGTTTGGATACAGGCGGAGCGTCCAAAAAGGTATCTGGCTTAGCTTCATGAACTGGGGTAATGGGCCAATTACCCTCTGCAGGGATCCAGGAATCTTGGTCATGAGAAACTGGGTATTGGGAACCATCCTCACACAATCCGGGTCATAATGGACGTCATTGTACTGATAATCTTGAAAAACGTTGTTAGGCAAGATTGTATACAGTACCCTGTGGGAGACTACACCAGCCTTGTCCTCTTGTCAATAGTGAACCTAACCTTTGGTATAAGCATGTACTACATAAGTTGGTAGAGTGACTGAGCAGCCAGGCTTATCTCAAGAGGGGTTGATGTGAGCTGTAGGGTTGTAATCGTTTCACAGTGACAATTATTCAAATAAACACTTGCACGAGGTTTCTTGATTAAACAATTATTTTAAGTCAGTTGCTCCCTTCTAAAGAAGGCTTATTTAGTCATATCACACAAAATATACTTCAATAAAATACTGTTTCACTAAATCAGTTAATACCCATTGGGGATGGCACACACACTTCCTACACCCTCAGGTGACTTAAATAACTAGGACACTGTGGACATTGATTTATCACTGGCACATTTAGAGCAATACTGAGATTTATGTCAAAAGGAAAAGATGAGGGAATAATACAATGGTTAACACATTCTTTAGCAGGTATGTACTTCTTGAACCGTCCAATGCAAAGTAAATTAACCCTTTCCAAAGGGAAAGGCAAAAAGCATAAAGTCTGAGGTAATAAGAGTCTCTCAGTGAGCCTGGACAGGCAATGTTAGTTGAGCAAGTATAGGGGAGCTGAAGAGCTTGTAGGTAAGTTAAGGTCTTCCACAATTTTACAAAAAGTTTGTAGAAAGGAAATTACTGAAGGGCCACACGCTGGGAGGGATGCTTGTTGGGGGGTGTAATGGGGGAGGGACTGCAAGCAACTCTGCATGGGTAACCAAGACCAGTCTCAACTGAGAGCTAGCAAGGCTACACAACAAGAGGTAAGCCCCTTAGTTTTACAGTACCTTTTGGTTTGAAGAAAACTGAATCCAGCTGGCTTCTGTTCCTGTGTAGGTCTGCAGGTCCTGTGTTCCTGGGCCTCAGTCGTGGGGGACAAGAGGGAGGACCTCTGGGGAGTCCTGCACTACGAATGGAAAGTCGGTGGCAGCAATGGGCAAACTTCAGATCCGCAGCACTTCGCGGTTTCAGCTCCTCGGGTCTCTCGCAAACAGCACCACTGCGGTTCTCGATACCTTTTTTAATGGACTTTCCTCCTTCTGGGGTCCAGCACTCTGTTGCCGCTCAAGCTTGGTCAGGCCTGCTTCATGGGAGTCTGGAGGATCTTCCTGGAGCTCAGGTCCGGCTTAAAAAGGATGCACTCAATCTGGTGTTCCTCTTCCTGGCAATCGGTTCCTGCAGCAGCAATAGAAGTACAGCCAGCTCCGAGAGGATGTCCAGACGCGTTCGCTTTGGGGTTGATTGGTCCCACCAACCCAAGGGGAGTAGTCGTCCGTTAAAGGGCTTCTCTAGTTGAGGCAAATTCGGAGCTTCAGCAATGCAGCAGGGCTTCACTGGGCAAACTAACGTGCAGGAGTTACAGCAAGTGTCTCTTCCAATTTCTTCTTTGGATTCCTTCGTCCAGTGGTTGACTCTGGCGTCCAAGCCAAAAGCCTTGCTTTTTATGAATGTTTCTTCCATTCAATCGCAGCCTAGCTGTCACTCACACAGCAAGGTGGCTGCCCTCCAATGACAGCCAGCCAGCCAATCACCTTTGGGTGTATTCCTGTAACCAAAGGGATTAAGCAGAGTTTCAGGCACCTCCCTCACTTCCTGCCCCTGCCAGACACTCTGTAGCCAGAGGTGGGCTTCACCAGTGAATCCCGCCAAAGACCAAATGAACGAAGGGACCAAACTTGGTTTGGCGTGCATAGTAATTCTCAAAAAGGACCTTTCCAACAAGAAATGGCAAATAAAAGACAACCAAGACCAATTTGACAAAATGGGCACACATGGGTGTCTTGCTACAATTGCAGCCCATGGTAAAAACTCCCAATGGTAGTTAAAAGTAAACCACTGCCACCAGCCATTAATTGTAGAAAGGGTAACATAAAAATGTTGCATGAGTAACTAGACAAAGGGGATACTAAGAAACCCCTCCAGCACCCTATTGTAAGATCGTATGTGCTGGGGTCTAGAAAGTTACAAAATGTAGGTAAAGTCAATACTCCTACGTCCCGTCCCCTTTCCTCCATACTTTGGGACATTCCGTACTTCGGGATGGGACCAGAGCAGTTTTTGTCAAAAAGCATCAAAAATGAAAATGTTTGTCCTTCTCTTTTTACGTGGGGTACTGCACGCGGCCGTGACCCTGAGCTCCGCCCGCACATCGCCCTTCAGTCTTTTTCTCTGCGCGGTCGGAGATGGACGCACTTGCATCACTGGGAACTTTTTTTCTTTGTTCCAGTTGTCCTGCTTTCCTGCTCCGGTTCTGGGTCGCTTAGTCCTCCGTCTATGCCGGAGCGTCTGGGATTTGTTTCCTGTTCGTCATGCAAACGTCTTTGTTACGGCTGATCCCCATTCTCTCGGCTTGGAGTATCTGGGCCTGGACCATGATTGGGATTCGTATTTCTACTGCAACTCGGTCTCTGTCCGGGACCTCCAGCATCTTTTTCGGTCAGAGATCTTTCAGCGCTTTCCTCCACCTAATTTTCAGCTTTTCATCAACGAAAAGAGACGCCCGGTAAATTCCTTACTTTTTAGGTCGCCCAGTCCTGGGGACTCCTTGTCACAACCTCTTCTGCTCTTGCTCCCAAGAACCTGAAAACATAACCCCACACACATGTTCCCAGAGTCCCTCTTTGGGCTATTGGGTTTCCCCGACATCTCCCCAGCACCAGGGAACCCAGTTGGACCAGAGCATGGCACTCTTGGATCCAATTACATTCAAACATGGGGAGGAAATGAGTCAGCAGCGTATTTGGAAACAGCAGTCTTGTTTCTGCAGTCCCTGGGTGTGGCTGACTACGCCACACCCAGGCATTCATCCACACTTTGCGTTACTCTGTCAACAGGCAGCGGAACGCTCAGTGTTCCTCCAGAGCCGGCATCTGCGCCGAGAACTCCAGCCACAGTGCCAGTTCATCCGGAAGACAGCAGCCCCTGACTTCAGCAGTGTGCTCTGAATCGTAGCACTTACCTGTTTCTTGTGCCGTGACGGCCCGTCTTACGACTCCCCTGTAATCAGCTGCTGCAGTCATCGGGTCCGCTGCCCCTCTGCAGGCGCGGGCCCTCCACAGCATACAGCTCCCACGGACCACATCTCCTGACACGCTAGTTCTTGAGCCTGCTCCATCTGAGACCTGCAAAAGAAAGGAAAGCACACAGTGAGTAAAAATGGACACCAGCAAAGGTGAAAGGCACGTTGTATGATGTGTGCACAATAAGACAAAGCAATACAAGAAAGAAAAGCCCTAAGCTTGCTAGCAAAAATAACGGACACTTGCAAACTAAGAGGACGAGGCAGGAGGGCCTGTAAAAGAAACCAATCACCACGAAGATAAAGGAAAACAAACCAGCAAGCAGGCAAAGACATTGAGCAACAAACACTCCAAAAGCGCAGCAAAACTCTCCAAGCCACAGCAGGTTGGCAGGACTACCCATCAGTGAAGCAACTGGTGGTATTGAACTATTGCACTCCTGCTAAGGATTGAAAGGATGGAGAGCCAACCTTCTTATTACTTAAGGTGAGCACACACATATAGGTAAGAGGTGTTCACAGGGGGGCTAGGAGAGAAAGGAGGGGGTTGCAGCTACCACAAGGCCCTTGTTTTCACCACCACTTGTCGTCTTGGATCCCCCCCACAGACGCAGTCATCCTAGTGAGCAAGAGAGGGTACAGAACGGAGGCTCCTGATACTCCCGCAGAGCTAAGGTGAACGTGACACTCCTTCCAGGTCCGGGAGGGGCTCGAGCAGCTCTGCTACCAGGGGTTCCCGTGAGGTGCCGCACAGGCCTAACAGGCATACCAGAGTTTTCTCCGAGGGTTCCCACGACGGACCTGCCAAAACCAGACCACGCTCTGTGAGGTCCACAGTGTCGGGTGGTAAACTTCAGCCCAGTTCATCAGTGGCTTTGGATACCGGGGTTTGCTCCGAGGTAGGTTTCTGGAGCTTTCCTCACCGATCTCAGGGTACGCCCTGAGGTCTCCTTTTCTGGAGCTTTCGGTACCGAGCCACGGCTTGAGCTCCCTCTCGAGGGAGCTACACGTATCGGGCAGAAACCAGAGGTTCCTCTTTTAGCAGCCAAGATCTGCTCTGAAGGTCTTATCTGTGAGGTGGATTCCTCAGCATTCCCGCGCTTAGGGATGCAGTGACACCAGTTCTGTCAAGGGGGCAAAGAGGTTGGTCATAAACCTTAACACCTCCATTACCAGCTCTGCCGAGGTTCCTCCTCTGGAGGTTAATTTTGGGGCCACCTCCAAGATGTCCAGTAAACATGCAAGACCCCCCAGTACCGGCTCTGCCGAGGATCCTTGTATCAAGGCTAACGTGTTGCTTAAGTCCCCTGACAAGCCTGAGGAGGTGGTTGCCTCATCTACACATGTGACGCAGTTCTCTTCGTGCATAGACAAAATGGCCGCCCAGCCCTCATGGTCCACGGCGGCCATATTGGATTCTTCCCTTACACCCACACTCTCGGTCGGGTGCTGGGAACCTTCTTTTCTGGGGCTGAGCAGCCGTTCCCACCTCAGGTGGACAGTAAAAATAAGTTCCACCCTTCTTATGACTGGCGCGCTCAGATGCTGCCGCCTAAAACTCTCTCGATTCCTCCTGCTTCTGTTCCACTTGTCTACGTGGACCCGGTTTGTGGTGGGCCTACCTGGCAACCATCCTCACTGTGTTAGTGGGGGGTATGCTCATATGAGCCTGCTCTGCCCGACCCAGCTCATAAGCCTTCATCAGAGGATGCATTTTTCGGGAAATTTCAGAGGCTCATGCACTCTGACCCCATGAGTATTTTAAGGGTCTTTTCAAGGAAATCTACTATGAACCTCCTGTTCCACCTTCCACCCTGGCGGTTTCTGAGAGCTCCTGCGGTGGTGCCACCTCTTCCTCTTTGCCTGCCCTCCAGCTCTTCCTCCACTACCTCTGCTATCTGCCATAGAGTAGACACCGGCAGAGCGGGATAGCACTTTAAAAACCGCGGACAGTCCAGCCGCCTGCTTCCAATTCGCTGGATGACTCTCGAGCAAATCTTGATAGCTGTGAGCAGGCCTACTCTGTCGGAGCATTCAATGACTGAGTCCTGGATATGATGGCCCTCGACATTCTAGTACCTGAGGCCCCACTTCACAGGAGGGGTGCTTTTGGGAGCGTTCACCCTGTAACCACAAGAGCGCACTGGCCTGTTCTTCCAGAAGGAAATTTTGGCAGAGGCCCATAAGGTCTGGGATAAGCACCACACACATCAATAAAAGAAGTGATGCCCGTTACAGGCTCCACACCTCTGAGGATATAGCCTTGGTGTCTTGTCCGCTCCCTTCCTCGACGGTGGTAGCTGCGGCCACGCTTCAATGCAAGCCGGCCTCTGCGACCTCGACGGCTGCGGCTCAGATTCTCTGTCCAAGGAAGACAAGATTCTGGACTCCTTGGGCAAGAAAGTCTTTGCCAACTCAGCACTCAACTTCGTCAAGCAAATACCGAGCTCATCCTGGCAGCAGCTAATCTGAGGCCGTGGAAGGAGTTGGCTGATTTCCATGAGTGTATTCCTGCGGATAGGCTAGACGACTTTAAAGCCAGTTTGTCGGACGTCAGGGTGTTGGCACAAGATCTGCTGCAAGCTGCGGCACACCATGTAGATGCCTCACCTCGAGGCCTTATGGTGGGAATTGACCCCTCCCGCCAGGCATGGCTCCATGCAACAGTGTTCGAAGGCGGTGCAAGACAAAGTTCTGGACCTTCCCTTAGACGGCAAGGAATTGTTTAATTCTTCTATGGATGAGGAACTTACAAAGACCAAGGCGAGAACCCAAAAAGCCAAACCTTTGTCAGTCCTGGTGAAGGTCTCAGCTAAGGCCCCTTATACACAGAGGTCAGGTTTTCAGTCTTGATCCTGCTCTGGCTTCAGGGGGTGTCGGGACCGCCGGGTGCGCAGAACTCAAGCTCCGGTTGGCGGCACTCATCAAACAACCACAGCAGGGTGGTTGTTTTTGCTCTGCCATCAGCCTCCTCTCCAGGGACAGGTTGTCTCCCTGCCGACAAATCTGCAAAATTATATTTTTTTGTTGGTCGCACGAGACTCCGGTGGGAGGACGTATCTAGTCTCATTTGGAGGCGTGGCAGACCCATCACCGAAGAAAGGTGGGTTTTGTTAATCACTCTGGCTGGCTTTCGCTTGCCCCTCCCCCGTAGCCCACCTTTCAACCGTCCCTTCCAACAGATCAGGACACCCTCCCTCAGAGCCGAGGTACAAAAATGTCTAGACTTCAGGGCGGTGGAACCTTTTCCCCTTGGGGAGCAAGGGGAGGTCTTCTACTCTTGTCTGTTCAGTGCCCAAACCCAACCAGGCTGGCCTGCGCACTATCCGCTATCTTTCCCAGTTCAAAACTTCTCTTCTCCAAGAGAAATACAAGATGATCATGCCCTGCCAAATAAAGTCCTCTCTTCGGAAAGGCGATGGCTCAGTGTAGTGGACCTTCAGGACGCGTACATGCACATCCTGATATGGAGGCCAAATCGGAAATATATGCGGTTCTCCTTGGGAGGAGAACATTTCCAGTTCTGTGTACTCTGTTTGGTCTCAGGTCAGCGCTGCGTGTCTTTACGAAGATGTCGGTCATCACAGCTTTCCTTTTGGCTACAGGTTGTTCATGTATATCTGTATTTGGATGACTGGCTCCTACGCAGCCCTTGTCCACTGACGGCTATGAGCATTCTCCAATCTCTTCTCCAGCTCCTGTTCTATCTTGGGCTGTTGGTGAACTGGTGGAAGTCTTCCATGACAGTCTCCCAAGACCTGATTTTCCTGGCTTTCAGTTGGAACACGGTCGACTCCAGGGTGTACTTAATGGCGGACAGGATTGCAGATTTATTCGCCACGTGTCAGCTATTCATCCAGTCCGAGCACATGATGGCTTGGTGGTTCCAGAGATTTCTGGGCCTCATGGCTTTGTGCGTACTTGCTCTTCCTCTTGCACGTCTCAAAATGAGGCGTACTCGGCTGGCTCTTTTGGAGCTCTTGGCGTCTGGCTTTGGACTTGGTTTCCAAGATGATCCCAGTTCCACTCTGCATGATGGCGGATCTTCTATGCTGGTCTTCGACCAACAATCTTACAGTGTGGGCCTCCTTTCAAGAGCCCTGCCCACAAGTGACGATTACCACGGATAACTCCCTTCTGGGTTGGGGCGTGACACTGGATCATCTCCAGGTTCTATGGACGCTGCAGGACAGCTAGTTTCATGTAAATTATTTGCAACTCCTGGCTGTATTTCTGGCGCTGAAAACGTTTAAACCGTCCATCACGAACAGGTTGGTCCGCATCAGCACGGACACTCGGTGTCAATGTTTTATATGAACAAGCAGAGTAGCACCAAATCACAACCTCTTATGGACCTTACCATTCATATTTTGGAATGGGCCATCCAGCACAGCATTTGGCTACTGGCGGTACACATTCTGGGTCCATTCAATGTGACTGCAGACTCACTCAGCCGACAAACAGCGGCCAGCTACGATTGGGAACTGAACACAGAGGTGCCCTCCACCTTTCGCCAATGGGGCACTCCAGAAGTGGACCTGTTTGCAACTTCTACAAACAGGAAACTTCCTCTTTATGCATCCAGGAATGGTCCCAGGGCCTCCTCCCTAGGGAATGCTCTCAATTCCGTAGCACAACATGAAGGCCTATGATCCGAACAGGAATAATCTGTTGAAACCTGCAACATTACTTTTGGGAAGAGGCACAACCAAATCACAGGTGAGTAATATACTCTTACATCTACTTGCCGTTAGAATGGCAAAACAGTGTCTAAGGAAAAAAAGATGTTGAGGAGAATTCTCATAAATGTGCTAATTCCTCTCTACCTTAGAGACCCCCAGCTCTTCTGCTGAACTTTGGGACTTGTACTTTTAATTCTAATTGTTTTCTGTGTTTGTTTTCTTTGGTTATAGAGTCTGAGTCAGTGGCACAGGGAAACCTTTTCAGGCTTTTCCCCAGGTTTAAATACCTTCTCTGGAATAAACTACTGTTTCCCAGAGTAAGTAAAGTGAAATTGACTTCACTATACGTGGGGTGTGCTGGTTTCATCAAATAAAATGTAAAAGGGATCCAAAGATCATTTCTACCCTTTGGAACTGTAGTTCTCTCAAGATTAGTCAAAGAAAGTTAAAAGGGGAGCCCCTAGGGCAACCCAGCAACAACAGGCACTATTGGCAAACATTTGTTAAAGAGGATAACTTTTTAAAAAGACAGTATGGAGAGTCTAAAAAATAACACCCATAAAAGGAGTACAAGATTCTGTGGGTGTGGAAAAAGGTTCCCACTCGGGTATAAGGAAAACATAACCCACCCGTAAAGCAAAAGGTTCTGGGGTTGACACAGGTCAGGAAGATTTTCCATTTCTATGAAAATCTTACCTAACACAGGACCCACCTGAAACACGCTCCTATGTCACCTGCTTGTGAAGGCCCTATCCCGGGCTGCTGTCTACTCTCCCTCAAAGTTACTTCTTTTATGGGGTCGCTTTTTTTTGCCACTATCCGCTGCGCAAAAGCCCGTGGTAAGCGTACTGGGGGCGGTAGCGAAACGCAGATACACCTGAGCTTAGGCAACCATGATGGGCGATTGTTATCAGTTAATGAAGTTAAGGTTGTTGTTCGGAATCCCGTTTTGCCTGCATCAGTGGATGTTGGGGAGATTTCTCAGAAATGTGCTAATTCCCTCCACCTTAGAGACCCCCAGCAACTGGATTTTGAGGACTTGATTTTTTTTCACCTGCCCCTTTTTCCCCACGCTCGTATTTTACTATGATTTTTGAACTTTGTTTCTTTTGGTTGTGGAGTCCGACAAACTCCATAGGCATCATCTTTTACATTATGTCCCACAGCACCAACAGTGCAGTGGCACAGGTTAGTCTTTGATATTTCCCAAAGGTTTAAATACCTTCTCTGGGATAAAATACTGTTTCCCAGAGCAGTAAAGTTAAATTGACTTTGCTTATGTTTGTAACTAATCTAGACCCAGCACACACTATCTTACAATAGGGTGCTGGAGGGGTTATTTAGTATCCCCTTTGTCTAGCTTCTCATGTAACATTTTTGTTACCTTTTCCTCACTAAATGGCTGTTGGTAGTGGTTTACTTTTAACTACTGTGGTGTGCATTTACCACGGGCTGCGCTTGCAGCTGTAGTAAACCACCCAAGGGTGCCATTTTTTGTCAAAATGGCCCCGGTTTACTTTTTTCGCCATTTCTTTGGGAAAAAGGTCCTCCTTGGGATTTACTCTGCACGGCAAACCAGTTTTGGTCCCTTTGTTCGCTTTGCCTTTGGCAGGATTCACGATTTAAGCCCCCCTCTGGCTCCAGGGTGTCTGGTGGGGCAGGAAGTGATGGAGGTGCCCGAAACTCTGTGCTTAGTCTCCTAGGAGACCCAAATGCACTCTGTAGTGATTGGCCGGTTGATTGTCCGGAAAGGACAGCCACCCTGCTGGGTGACTTACAGCTAGGCTGGAATGAATGGGAGAGAACTGAATAAAAGGCCAGGCTTTTGGCTTGGAAGGCAGAGTCGACCATTGGAAGAAGGAACCGAAGACCTACTTGAAAAGGACGCCTGCTGCAACTCCTGGACCATTGGTTTGCCTGTTGAAGCCCTGCTGCTGTGCTGTAACTCCAAATTCGTATCAACGGAAAAGCCCCTACACGGATGACTTCTCACTTTGAGTTGGTGGGACCAATTGACTCCAAAGTAAGCCACCTGGACATTCTCTCAGAGCTGGTTGCATTTCCACAGAGTTGCTGCTGGAAACCAAATAGCCAGAGAGAGGAACACCAGATTGTGCGCGTTGCTTTTAAGTTTGCCAAGAGCTCCAGGAAGATCCTCAGGACTCCCAGGACAGAGTGCGGGACCCCAAAAGCAAGGAAAACCCATCTTGACAGCCAGAAACCACAGTGTTGGTATTTGCAGTAGTTGCGAGGAGCTGAAACACTGGAGTGCCACTTGTTTGAAAGATTGCCGGTTGCGAGCAGTGACTGTCCCACTGCAGTACAGAAGTCCCCAGAAGTCCACACTCTTGTCCCCACGACTGGGGCTCAGGAACAGAGAGATCTACAGAGCTGCACAGGAGTCGACTGCTGGACTTTTTCTTCAATCCAAAGGTACTGTAAGGTCTCAGAACTTACCTCTTATTGTAGAGTTGCTTGTATCTTCTACTACTCACAAGCCTAAACAGCTTGTGGCCCTAAATTGATTCCTATTTTCTTCAGACTTCTAAAACATAGTGCAAAGACTTTTCTTACTTACCAGAAGTACTTCAGCTCATATAAGACTCCTATAACACTTTTTCCCGTTGACTTTGACTTAACCTGTTATACTGAATGACTCTGCTTAGGGGATCCAAAAGTATTTGCCTGCTTAAGAATATTTATGGTCTCTTGTTAGTTCTAATAACCTTTTCCTTTGACCAGTTCCTAAGAATGTTCTAAATGCAACAGTAAGATATTAATTTCCCCAGCACTCTAGCTTTTGAAGTCACCTGAGGGTGTAGGTTGTGACTGTGGGCCATCCCAAAAGGGTCTTTTCGAGGGGATTGGGTCCTCCGACATATTCCATATCTATAAAACCAAAATGGAAGTAGAACTGCTACTCTGAAGGTTCACACCAATTGTTGTCATTAAATGAAACAACACATATGAATTATATTGGGGAACCACTCACAGTGGTACTAATGGACTGAATCCCTTAGTGAATAGCCCATGAAAATTATCCAGAAAGGAAAAAGAAACTTGCATACATCAGGGGCTGTGAATATACATTGTTTGTATTAAGAAAAAACCAGAAGAAACAAAACTTTTGTGAAGACTTGCATATAGTAAAATTCAACAATGTAAACAAAGACAAATGGTGAAATCAAAACTCAAGATGGTCTTCAATGCATAATTATCTTCAAATGCACAACATAACCCGTTAGGGAAACATATGGAAAGCATAAGCGTCAATAACTCGGCGCTATTGTGGACCTGTAACAATCTGAGTCCTACAGCAAGTATACAGATTTGTAAAATATCTGATATATCAAAAGCATCATATATTTAAAGTGCCTAAAGCAAATATACAGATTTGTGAAGTATCTGGTGCCATATCTATGACAGTAATCACCACAGCTGTGCTGCTTCGGAAAATCTTTCTGCGTCGATACGCTGTCCTCGAGGGCCTCCGTCGAGCCGATGTTATAAGTAGGACGCCCTTAGCCTCGGTTCCGTTTTTTCCACCAACTTGTTCGCTTCGGAGATCTTGGCACGCCTCGATTCTACTAAATCCTGTTCTTTTGGTTCTTCGAACCTGTTTCTTCATTGCTATCGAATATGTCGTCTTCGGCTTCTTCCACCCCGCAGGCCGGGTTTAAGAAGTGTCGGGTGTGCGGGTCCAAGATGTCCCTGACGGATATGCACACCGCTTGCCTCTGGTGCCTCGGGGAGGACCATGATATGGACGACTGTGTCGACTGCCAATCGCTCACTTTGAAGGCCTTGCGGGAGCGTAAGAAGAAGCTGTTGGTCGGTAAGGTGGCCAAGCCCCGGAAGTCTCGTTCCACTGGTCTTTCGACCGACGATTCGAGGTGTGACTCTCTGCATCGTCGTCGTGAGTCTGAGGGTTCTCGGTCTGGGAGTCGGTCCCACCACTCCTCTGCCTCTTCGAGGCACTCCAGGAAACGCCGTCACAGGTCGCCTTCCCCGTCCTCTTCCGAGGACTCCGCCCAACAAGCATTCCACTCCGGAGGAATGGGATTGGTTCCGAAGGGAGATGTTGGTGATTTTTCAATCGCAGGGCTCCGGTCCGGCCGCGCCGTCTGAGGACGCCGGTCAAGACCGCGCCAGAGACACCGCTCGTCCGCCTTCGGGCTCGAGCAGTCGTCGTGACCACCGGGCGCTTTCGAGGTCCCAGTCGGACAAGGATGGTCGCTCTAGGCATGCCCGTTCCAGGTCCCGGTCCTCAAGGCCATTGAGACCGCGAGACTCTGTGAAGTCTTCGAAGAAGACATTGACGCAGAGGTCGTCAATGGACTCTCTCAAGGCCCCGCCTCCGAGGAAGTCGTCGACGCCTAGGCTGTCTGAGGTACCCCGTGGCACGGTGGCACCCCCATGAAGGGCGATGGCTAAGGCTAAACATGTCTTTGTGCCTTTTTTCTGTACCCTCTTTCCAGCCTCTAGATTATATTTGAGGTGGATGTTGGGTCTGAGGAAGGTGAGGTTCCTGCATTGGTTCCTCATGACATTGTTTCCGGTCAGTCAACTTAAGGACCTGCGTCAGTCGCTGCACAACGCCAGTGGTCTAGACACCTGGCCGGAGGTGGAGTTTGGTAGGCCGGAGCCTGGCACGCATGCCAAATCTTCATATCGGCGACTCATGTTGAGGGCCACTGAATACCTGGGTTGGTCTGCCCCTGGGGATTTTCAGCAGGATGACCTGATATCCTGGACCAAGGTCCTCCAATTGACCCGGTACTGCCATTCCATATGGCCTTGCAGAGAAGGGTGGCTGTGGCTTGGACTGCTCCGAGAGTCTCCCGGCAGTGAGCAAGTCCTTGCCGAGGAAATATCGCCTAGCCAGTGGCGACCCCTGCTACTTGACCACGCACCCTACTCCAGAGAGTTTGGTGGTGCAGGCAGCTACGGCCCCCGCAAAGCAGGCGTCGTACCCTACCATCCCTCCTGATGGGGACGACAAACGTTTTGACGGCTGGGCGAAGAAGGTATTTTCTTCTGGGGGTATGGCGCTTCAGGCTGCCAACTCAGTTTGTGCCTTGTCTCGTTTCACGCACACTCTGTGGAACTGTAGTTCCCTAGCGGCTGATCATATTCCCGAGGAGCTGCAAGTGAAAGGGGCAACCGTAGGAGTGCAAGAGGTGGAAAATGAGGTACTCTAGGTACCAAGGCCGCCTGAGCAGTTGCGTCTTTGCCCTCAGACACTGCCGCAGCTGCTTCGGCTCAGTCATGAGGCCCATGCTGCTCCGGTTGTGGGAAGGCTGGCGCACCATCTCATAGAATGGTGTGCCATTACTTCAGATGTGTGGGTTCTGGAGATCATAGCCCACGGCTACTGTTTTCCTTTCCGGCAGAGGCCTCACGACAATCCACCAGGGAACCTCTGAGTCCGGATCCGCTCCTTGCGCAGGAAGTTCAATCCCTGCTGGAGAAAGGTGCTATAGAACTGGTGCATGTAGCGGAGAGGAACAAGGGTTGGTACTCCCCTTATTTTTTTATTTCAAAGAAAGACGGAGGATTGAGACCCATCATGGATTTGCGCGGTTTGAACAAGCTCCTCGGGAAGGACAAGTTCAAGATGGTTACTCTTTCTCAAGTCCTCCAGGCCCTTCAACTTCAGGACTCGACCTCAAGTACGCTTATTTTTATGTGCTGATCCATCCAAAGCACAAGAAGTACCTGAGGTTCGCGGTTGGCGACTCGCACTTTCAGTATTGGGTCCTGCCGTTGGGATTGACCTCAGCCCCGAGGGTCTTCACCAAGCTCATGGTGGTGGTGGCTGCTCATCTCAGGAAAGGGGGATTCACGTCTACTCCTACCTGGACGATTGGTTGATCAGGGCGCGATCTCCCGAGCAAGTACTGGATCATCTGTCCGTCACCTGCCACTCCCTTCACAAGCTGGGCTTCTCCCTCAACTTTAAGAAGTTTCACTTGACGCCAACTCAGCGGCTCCAGTACATCAGAGCAGTGCTCGACAGGTCCCTGGGGCAGTGTTTTCCGCCCCAGGGGAGGGCTCTTCACATTCAGCAGATGGTACACATGTTTCGACATGCCCAGAGTCTCCCGCCGTTCGCGTTCTTGAGGCTGCTTGGCCTCATGGCATCCTGCATTCTTCTGGTGCCAGAGGCCCGACTGCGGATGAGATCTTTGCAGTGGGCTCTCAAGATGCAGTGGTCAGTCCTCCGGCAGGATGTCGGACCCCGTTCAGGTGCCGCCCTCGGTCGCTCAGGACCTTCTGTGGTGGGCCGACGAAGGCAATCTGATGAGGGGGGCTCCATTTTGGCTGCCCTTGCTGGAGGTGACGATTGTGACGGACGCATCCCTCACGGGATGGGGAGCCCATGCCAACGAGCTGACAGTCGGCAGTCGTTGATCTCCGTCGGAGTCAAGACTCCATATCAATCTGTTGGAGCTGAGGGCCCTCAGACTTGCCCTGAAGGCTTTTCTGCCGACTGTGCGAGGAAAGAATGTCCTGATCCTGACGGACAACACAGTGGCCATGCACTACCTCAACAAAAGGGGAGCCGGGGGGGGGGGGGTGGTGGGGGGAATTGGGAGATAGTTGGGGGGGGGTTGGGTTGGAGGGGGGGGGGGGGCAAGGTCACTCCCTCTGTGCAGGGAGGCGATGCAGCTCTGGTTCTGGGCCATCCAGCAGGAACTTTCGATTTCAGTAGTTCATCTGGCCGGAGACGAAAACAAGACGGCGGACGCTCTGAGCAGGCAGAGACCGATCTCTCACGAGTGGGAGTTGGCTCAGGAGATTCTCCTGGAGATCTTCACCCTTTGGGGATCCCTCAAGTGGGTCTCTTTGCCTCGAGTGTCAATCGGAAGTGCGAAAGGTTTAGCTCGTGGGAATTTCCTCCAAGAGGAGCCTTAGGAGACGCGTTCGTGGTGGAGTGGTCCTTCCCACTGCTGTACGCGTTTCCTCCAGTCCCCGTCATCCCGCAGGTGCTGCGGAGGTTCAGTTCCCAGATGATCCTCATTGCTCCGGCTTGGGTCAGGAGGGCGTGGTACCCGGACCTTCTCGACTTGTCCATCTGCCCTCCACGTCGTATTCCCTAACGAGACGATCTGCTCTCATGGGAGGCGGTGTTGGATTCCTCAACCTTCACGCTTGGCTTCTGAAAGGTTGAGGTATAAGTATTGGGAACTCCCCCCTGAAGATGTGATGGAGGTGTTGCTTTCGGCCAGACAGCCTGCAACAAAGTCCCTGTACCGTTGCCGTTGGAGAAAGTTCTGCGACTGGTGCAGGGTTAAGAATGTGGATCCTTTTTCATGTGACATTCCTGTAGTTCTGTCTTTTTTGCTTTCTTTAGCCCACAGGGGCTTGCAAGTGGGTACCATTAAAGGTTACCTGGCGGCGCTGTCCATATTTAAGCGCTCGTCTGAGGAGTGTTCTTATTTTAATATTACTTTCATTTCTCAGTTTCTGAAAGAGCTCACTAATGTGTTCCCTCCATCACCTTTCCAGGTGCCCGGTTGGGATTTTAACCATGTTCTCAAGTTTCTAATGGGTGCTCTGTTTGAGCCTTTGCACTCTTGTCCTTTGAGACTGTTAACCCTTAAAACTGTATTTTTAGTTGCGTCACTTCCGCTCGCTGAGTGAGTTACAAGCACTTTCAGTTAAGCCACCCTTCACTGTGTTCCATAAGGACAGGGTTGTCCTTCGAGTTCGTCCTTCCTTTCTTCCGAAGGTGGTGTCAGAATTTCATTTGAGCCAGAAGGTTGTTCTTCCGGCATTTTATCCTCCTCCGCATCCTGGAAAGGACGAGGAGAGGCTCCATAGGTTAGATCCTAGGAGAGCTTTAAGTTTCTACATTCCACGCATATCCCGGGTCAGAGTGGACGATCGGCTCTTTATTGGTTACGCTGGAAGGCGTTTGGGACAAGCTGTGACTAAGCAGACTTTGTCTAATGGATTAACTTGGCAATTTCTGAATGTTACTGCCTGGCGGGTAAGGATCCTACTGTAGGCTTACCGCCCATTAGACTAGGGGTATGGCTACCTCTACTGCCCTGCAGAGGGGTGTTCCTATTCGTAACATCTGTGATGCAGCCACTTGGGCTTCGGTCCATACTTTTGTACGTCGCTACTCCCTTGATTCTATTCATGGGCAGGATCTGGCCTTTGGCAAGGCGGTCCTTTACTCTGCAATTTGATTGGGCATTCTAAATTTGTATGTTCTAAATTCTTTTCCCACCTACTTACGTTGGTACTGCTTTGGGAGTCTGTCATAGATATGGAATACGTCGGAGGACCCATCCCCCCGAAGAACAAGTTACTCTCTTACCTGGTAACGTTCTTTCGATGGGATGGTCCGAGGACGTATTCCATATCGCTCCCTCCCTGCCTTCCCCGCTACAGAATTTCTTATGCAATTGCAGCTTACGTTTCCGCAAGGCATTCTGTGGTCATATTAGCAGTAGGTTGGTGCCACACGTTCTGGGGAAAAAACTACAACTGAGACTACGGGCGTTGTGCGTCCTACTTATAACATCCGGTGACGTCGGCTCGACGGAGGCCCTCGGACGGCGTATCGACGTCATCGACAGACGCCGAAAGATTTTCCGAAGCAGCACAGCTGTGGTGATTACTGTCATAGATATGGAATAGGTCGTCGGACCACTCCCTTGAAAGAACATTACCAGGTAAGAGGGTAACTTGTTCTACTGATATAGAATATTAAGAGTGTATTTTGAAGTGTATTTGAGTGTTACTGTTATATTTCTTCCTTCTGAAGAAAACTTATTCTAACTGACATTAATAAGAAACCTTGTGTAAGTGTTTATTTGAATACTTGTCACTGTGAATTGTCTAACTCCCCTACAGCTCACATTGACCCCTCTTGAGATAAGCCTGGCTGTTTAACACGCCACCAACCAGATTTATACCAAAGGTTTGGTACCTATTGCCATGAGGTCAGGGTTGTTGTAGTGCACCCAAAGGGTACTGCATACAATCGTGTCTAACAGTGGATACCATGCTAAACCCTCCAACACTCCCAGCCTTCAGAATTCACCAAAGGGAAAAGGCCAGCGGGCCCCTTATATGAAACTTGGTGGTCAAACGAGAATCGCTACTTACATATATCCATGATTAAGAGGTGGCATAAAGTCAGCGACTGGACCAGTATACAAGACCTTACCAAAATAAATAACCTAACATGGCCAACAACTTCAAACTGCTTATGTGGAATGTCCGTGGATTGAACAGCTATGTGAAAAGGGACCGAGACCATGTGTACCTCTGAACACATAAAATAGACATTGCTCTGCTAGAAGAGACCCACCTCAAGGCTGATGAGCAAGAATTAATTGCCAGGAAATGGGGTGAGCAGACTGTGTGCGCTCCCCATTTTCAGTGTACGTCCATGGGGTATTGATTTGGATCGGCCCTGTCGTGCCTTTTAAAGTAATCCAGCATAAGTCAGATAGCTGGTACGGGGGCTCCTCGAGTGTGGATACTTGTATAATTAATACTTTGACTCCCAACCATTACACATCCCCCTTCTTTCAAACACTTTACCCACACCTTGGGCCATTCCGGGAGTTAAGATTATATGGGGCAGTGACCTAATTTGTGTTATAAACCCGCGAATGGACAGGTCGGACACCAAGTTCCATAGACCTGCCCCATCAGACCAGTCCTTGTCAGCACTTTTATCATCCTTCCAGCTATTATACATATGGCGCACTCCGCCTGAATTCCAGACGTTACTCGCAACAAAAATGCATGGAATGCTGGGAAAAGTTAGGCATGCATAGCTACACCAAATACATTGAAAGACAGCACGCTGAAGGCGACAAACCTGGCTGACTACTGGACTTGCTGTACAAAAGACAGAACATACACCTATATTCGCAATACATACAGTGAGGCAATACATGCTCCACTCAAGAACGTATTGGCGCTGTTTATCAGGAATACTATCACAACCTATATTGTGCAGGACCTATGCTTCATAGCGTACATACACAGGAAGTACTAGAAGAAATAAAACTTCCCCAACTGGATGATCTAGCTGTTAATAACTTGAACACTCCCATTACATTAGAAGAATTTTCAGACATAATTCAGTCACTGCCATCAGGGGAAAACGCCCGGCTCTGAAGACCTGCTTGGTGAGTTTTATAAAGCATTTGCAGAGGACCTTGCACCCTATCTCCTGAATAAGCTGACGGAAGCATATGAAAAGGGTATCCTCCCTCTTGGCATTAGAATCCATAATCGTACCTCTACTTAAGCCATGAAAATCGCCTCTGGAGTATAGCTCATATGGGCCCTTGTTAATGCTAAACCAGGACAGCAAAATCCTAACCGCTTTGCTAGCTAATGGGATGAAAAAGGTAATCCATATTCTCGTGCACACTGATTAAACGCTATATGTGCCCGGTAGGCATATGTCTTCAAAGGTGAGGGACCTGCACCATTTAATCGACCCCACCGCAAAATGGGACACACCCTATGTGAGAGCCCCGTTGGATGCCATAAAAGCATTTGACTCCATTAAATGGGACTGGCTATATGCTACATTGCGTCAGTTTGGTTTTGGGCAGACGTTCATTACCTGGGTGAGACTTGTATACACCAACCCGATGGCAAGAGCTACAGGCAAACATGTCTCAGGGATATGGGAGCAGGAGAGAGGTATGAGACAAGGCTGCCCATTAGCCCTGTTGCTCTATATTTTAACAATGGAACCAATGGCAGCATACCTACTGGCAGAATACTTAAGCGCAGGTATTCTCATTGATGGAACACCATCTAATCTCACTGCATGCCGACGATACATTGCTATATGTGCAAAATCCCGAAGACCACCTGGAACAACTTATAGAGACTCTAGGGCCCTTCGCACAGCACTCGGGAATCACAATCAATATGGATAAATCATCCCTTTGCCCACATGCAAGCATAGCCAAAACCCACCTTAACGGACTACCTGTTCTAGCTTTGCAGTGGAGCACCGACACTTTCAGATACCCAGGCATCAACATACATCACGACCCTGCAGTAGAACACGCTAACAACACTCTAAAAGCTCTAGACGGCATAAAAAAAGCTCAATGAAGTTCTGGACCAAACTACCCCTCACTTATGGGTTAGTCGCACTGTTGAAAATGGTGGTGCTCCCCAGGTTCCTACATAATTTTGCGAATGTCCCTTTCAATATACCTAAAACCTTCAAGAACTTAGACTCCCTATGCAAGGAATTCCTATGGCGTAATGGCAGATGCAGAATAGCCTTATCCTCCCTACATATGCCCGACGAGGGTCGGGTTCAAGGCTCCACACTTTGAGGCATATTAAATTGCAGGACAGCTGTGGTTTGTGGCGGGTTGGCTGACAGACAAGCCAGCTGCAGATGCCAAACTGCTTCAGCCCCAACACCTGATCACTTTCTCAAGGACCTATTTTCAGTGCAGATACCTCTAGCCCATTTTTCCGTTGAGATCCCAGGCTCGGCTGGGTATACGCACATACTGGGAAACTCACAGCGTCGCCACTATAGAGGACCTGATGAGCGGAACCTCCGTAAATACCCTTGGTTGAACTAGTATACCATAATGGCATACACCACGGGCAGTATCTGCTGCACCAGACTATTTTTAATGTACTTGTCCGCAGATGGCCAACGTAGCTAAACAATGGTAACACAGTTGGTAGTTAATACCCTGTATGGCATTGCAGAAGGTAGCCACCCAATTTCAAGGTTATATGACTTTCTATTGACTAGTGGACCCCCTGGGGCCTCAGCGATTAAGAGCAAATGGGAAGAGGACCTAGGTGCCCCCTTCGGGATACAGACTGGGCGAAGTTATTGAAGTATCAAAGTATCTTGCAACGTTAGATTGCAACTGATCCAGCTGTTCGTCACCCATAGGGCTTATCTGACGCCCCTGAGAAAATCCAGTTTCCTCGGGGCTGCTACACAACATTGCCCCAGATGCTACGCCACTGATGCCGGTTTCCTACACATGTTTTGGTCGTGACCAACTATTGCAAAATATTGGGGTGAAGTGGGCTAGACTGAGTAAAGCATGACTCACCACAAACTTGCTGTTGCCTCCTGCTTGACTATTAGAATGCTTCATGTGCCCCAATACCACACTTCATGTATCTAATATGAAGGACCTTGCATACATACACGCCAAACGCAGAATAGCAATGTCCTGGAAATCTCCACACGGCCCCAACATAGCGGACTGGTTGTGCAACCTTAAAAAGTGTTCTGCAGCTGAAACAGCTGCTTGGAGAAGCACAGTACACTTGAGTTTCCTGGACACTAACGAAGACATTACACTGTGGACCACACTAACCCATTAATAATTTTCTCCAGATGCAGACGGCCCTCAACAAAATGGTAATCCGCAACCACCAACTTTGACATCCTAATATACATAATCATCATATACGCAGACCAGATGGCCACACTACAGGCAACTCAAGACGGGTGGGAATAAGGTTAGGGGATGGGGGTGAGTTGGGTATGGGTTACTGTTTAACAAACCACCCCGTTGGTTTACATAACTCGTTCTTCAAAATGATGATTGTAAGTGTTCATGTGGATTCATTGTAAGGTAATAAAACCAATAAAAAATGTTTTTATTTTTTTCAAATCCGTGTGGTTCAGGTCTATAAGAGTTTAAAAGGGTTTTCATATTTGGTCTTTGGATTTTCAGGAGGAGTTTGGCTGCAGCATTGTGGGCTTCAGGTTATACGCTTAGCAAGTATTTCAGGAGTCCCAGTTGGAGGATGTTGTCATCTAGCCTGAAAGCACTAGTGTGGTGACTCCCATTATTCTATCTGGGAATATCAGATAAGGCATGATGCAACAGATAGTTGGGAGTTGGAAGACGCATCTTATGGTGGGTTTTACCTGGGTTTCGTTTGTAACAGCGCTATCCATGAAGAGGCCAGGGTGTTTAACTGTCACAGTTGGCTGCAGACATGTTCCCATTTCTTCAGTCCAGTGGATTGATATGTGCTTGGATGTGGTGATTTGTAGTCCGTAATATTGTCTAAGCAAATATTTTAATGCCAATGTGTGTGTACTTATGTGATTCAATCTTCTCTTAGTCATTCTGATAATGAGTTTAAACTATATCTATTACTGTAGAGCAATTGTCAGTAAGCCAGGTTTCGCCTTCCCGTGCGAATGAATCTGGTGCCATGGTTTTAATTACTGGTGTAATGTCTCAACATATGTCCAGGTGGTTGGCTTGGATCGGAGTGCTTGGTTTTCTCAGGTGTGCTGAATTTTTCTGGATTCAAGAAGACCACCCATGGAAAGTCTTCTTGGCTCCAGTGGAGATTGGTCAAGATGGATTTTAGGATATTTGGCAATTGGTCTGTTCAAGTGCAGGTAGAAGTTGGCGTCTAGGTATAGATTGATTTTGAATCTGTGTGGGACTTGTCTTACTATGGTTCAGTCTTCTAGGTGTGGAGTTTTTAGCTTGGGATTTAAGCTCGCCTGTTCCTGTCTGTGGCAAGAATCTGCCTTATGTTGAGATGTAGATCAGACATTGGGTGGTTATTCGGAATCACTTGGGTTTCTAGTGGATTGGTGTGTTGTGAGGATTCCTTTAAACTCATAGGCTTCTCTTCTGATTGTGTTCGGAATTGTTTCGCTGTCTTGTGGCCATGGTAACAGGCTACTCTTGAGGCTGCCGTTACACAGCCTTCTGATTAGCCCATCTGAAGTCCTTATGAAAATGTTTAAGGAGCCATGGGGGGGCGGTTGTAAAGTTCTTGAATGGTAGCCCTTGAGAGGGCAGGAGGGGCCAACCCCGCTTCTGTCCTTAAAATTTTTACTACTGGTTGCAGGGCACGCAGGGCAAAGAAAACACATGGGTGCACAAGCGCATCAGGGCACAGCTAGGAGCAAAAGAAATATGGAGCAAGCCTGACGAGATCATCAAGGATGAAGGCTGGTGCAACAGTATCCAAGCCGCCATGCTCAACAAAATAGACCTCTTACAAAACAAAATCCGCAACCACTACAATACCTTGCCAAAACAGAGTCGACACTTAGATTCCCAATCCCATAGCAAAACCACTAACATTCCCAAATTTGCCTTTAAAGAAGTTTCAGAACTAGAAGTCCTGGACATACTGAAACATCTGAAACCATCGACTTGCAAAGCCGATACATGCCCCCCTAAATTAATCAAGGACTGCGCTGAACCACTTGCCCCAATCATTACCGCATTCATTAATGCCTCATTCAAGTCCTGCTCTGTCCCAGACAGTCTTAAAGAAGCCTGGGTGCGCCCACTTCTAAAAAAGCCCACTCTCGACCCCACGATGCCTAACAATTACAGACCTATAACAACTGTCCCCTTCCTTCTCAAGATTCTAGATAAAGTGGCACACAGCCAAATCCAACTATACCTCGAATCTAACTCCATCCTAGGCACCAGACAGTCAGGCTTCCGCAAAGGTCATGGAACAGAGACTGCTTTGCTGGACCTAAAAAACCAAATAACCAAGATATTGGACAAAGGTAAACCCGCCCTTTTACTTCTCCTCGACCTCTCTGCGGCATTCGACCTAGTGGACCACAAGACCCTCACCTCACACCTCTCCCACTCCGCACATTTCTCTGACCAAGCCACCTCCTGGATAACCTCATTTCTTGAAGGGAGGGCCATGAAAGTCTTTTCAAACATTTCGAGCGCAACACCATCCATAATACACTGCGGTGTCCCTCAAGGCTCCTGTACAGCACCTACGCCTTACAATCTATTCACTAAGCCCCTATTCGAGAAACTTGATGCACTTGGGATTGCCTACACCAACTACGCCGACGACACCCAAGTGCTCCTCCCTCTATCAGGCTCATACCACAAAGACGCCCTAGCTCTAAAACTCATATATGCCACCATTCAAGCCTGGATGGCCACTAACGGCCTATGTCTTAACGGGGATAAGACTGAAATCCTTATCCTCGGCCAAAAATCCACACTGGCCAGGCTAGACAGCTGCTATGCCAATTTCAACATCGACAACTGCACTATCCCAGTCCTATCCTCTGTGAAAACGCTAGGGGTCTACATTGATGCAACCCTGTCCATGGACAAACAAGTTAGTGCCATTGTCTCCGCATCTGCACTAAGCACTAAACTCATCAACGCCATTAAACCATTCCTTTCCAAAGAAAACTGCCTTTCAATAGCAAGAGCTACCATAGGCGCTAAACTTGACTATTGCAATGCACTTCTAGCCGGCACCTCTGAAAAAAACCTAAACAAACTCCAGGTCACCCAAAATAACGCTCTAAGAGCAGCATTAAACATCTCCAAAAGGGACCACATCTCACTGGCAAGGCAATCAGTTCACTGGCTCCCTGTCAAAGAACGCATCACCTTCAAGGTACTGACTACTACCCACAAATGTATCCACCACACTGCACCATCATATCTCTCAGACACCATTCTCAGACAGACCTCATCCAGACCTACCAGACTCTGCTACACTAACCAACTCACTGTACCACGCATCCACAAGATTACAGCCGGGGGGCTGGGTTTCCCCTACATAGCACCAAAACTTTGGAATAATCTCCCCCACGCTCTAAGAGCAGAAGGCTCCCTCACAGCGTTTAGAAAAAAACTCAAAACCTCTCTCTTTAACTAAAATTCCTCTACCTACTGCCATTCAGGCACACACTGCTAACTATTGCTACTGCCCAAACTGTATGCATGTATGCCTCTGTATGCTGTAACTAAGACGCGCTTTCCCTGTAACCAGCGCTATTCTGTAACCAGCGCCACGATGCCTCAGGGCTGATTCTGTGCGCTTAACAAATGCGAATAAATAAATAAATAAATAAATCTGGTGCAAGTTTACAGTGATGGATGCTTTGAAGCAAAATCGGTGAGGAGCTGAATAACAATGGGGTACACTACTCTGGAAATGCACCAAAATGTTGACCACGTAACTGCGCCATTTACGGCATCTTTGGTGCATTTATTTTTGCAGACTCCCATTACTGAGCCCAAGCAGAGCGGGGTGTCCCCCGCTTACCATTGTGGTAAGTGGGGGACAACTTTTTTTTTTTTAAAAGCACCCTGCCGTGTCAGCTCCGACCCACGTAAGTGGAAGGAACTGATGCCACAGGGGAAGCAGGGAGTCGGCGACGCACACAAGTGTGCTGCCGTAAAGGTAAGTGGGGTGGGGTGGGTCAGGTAGGGGGATGCAGACCGGGGGACGCAGGCTAAGTGATCCATCTGATCACTGTGTGCTGTAATTGGCATCAACATTTTCGTTGGTGCAGTTGTGCCACAATGATCACATCGATTCCACTACTCCTAAGAGCAAATTCTGCAGAGGGGAGTTACAACGGAGCACATGCAGGAGCAGAATCTCAGCAGGGTGCACAACATACTACTCTACTCCCAGTCTCCTTTGAGTGAGAAGACTGATAATATTGGTCAGGGCAGATGATGGCAATGTATGGATGTAGAGGGAATTGGATTTCTTACATTCACTCTCCGGCTTTTTCCCCCTCTTGTTTTCAGGTGCAAATCCATGTGAGCACTTTGGGAAATGTGTCAACACGCAGGGCTCCTTTCAGTGCCAGTGCGGGAAGGGTTTCACCGGTCCCCGCTGTGAGACTGACATCAATGAATGCTTGTCCATGCCCTGCCAGAATGATGCTACCTGCTTGGACCGGATTGGGGAATTCACCTGCATCTGCATGTCAGGTAGGACCAAGTCCCAGAGCCGCTATACAACCACCCTTTTGTTACTGCTGCTTTTATCAAGGAACATTTTTGAACTAGTCCACAACATGTGGCTTTACTTATTTGTATCCTTTTGTAATTTTAATTTAAGGTCATTGGGAGTATGTCTTTTATAAATCAAATGTATTGCAAAACCCCTAAATCTGAGTGTCAAAACGTGAAAGGAGAGACTGTGCGTAATCTGTAGCATAATAGTGCGGACCGCACCGAGTGGACAGATCACCCGTGCACCAGGTTAAAGGATCAGTGCAGGTGAGTGACAAAGTGCCTTGACCCTTCTGGGCCTGTGTTTGACCACTGGCATAGTGTAATTTCAGTCCCAGCCCCCAGTTTCCTCCCCGTCGCTGCTGCGGTGGCTGCCGGAGTTTAGTGACCCAGCTCACACCGGCTCCCCCACCAACAGCGATGAAGCCGGCGTGAGGTGAACCTGCCCATCTCTGGGCACTCAGTGTTTATTTGCTGCCCAAACTAGGCCTCTGGGCCCCAGAAGCGCCCCTCTCCCACCCGGGACCCTCCTCCTGGTCTCTCTCCCCTCCACTCCTGCCCCGTTGCACCCACTGCGCCACTCGGCCCTCATCGCCACTCCCCCCAGGGCAGCCTCCTGCCCATGCAAACCTGAGGGATAAGGGCCTAAGGCCAAGGGCGGCTTCAACAGAGGCAGGTCCAAGAAGGATCAGCAGGTGTCTACAGGGGAAGCAGTGGCCAGCCGTCAACCATCTACAAGGACCAGTAAGGTAGGAGTGGCCTAGGTCAGGAGTAGAGCAACTACTCTACCCTAGACTCCGAGCCACTTACCGAACACAAAGTAAAGAGGGTAATTAGCCCCCTCTGCATCCCGTTCCCTCACCCTCAAACTTAATCATTATTTAATACTGTACCAATCTAGCCAGGCACAGACTCCTTTCCTCTGTGTAGACCTATACGGGTCTCCCCAGCTCACCAGGGGCTCTGTCTCCAAATTGCATTGTATGATGTTTAGATTGCATGGGTAGGCCTCTCTCCCTCTATACAGGTCTTTCAAATTTAGCAGGGGTTCTGGCTCCAAATTGCATTTTATGATGATCAGATTGCATGGTTAGGCCTCTCTCCCACTATACAGGTCTCTCAAATCTAGTTGGGCCTTTGTGTCTAGATTGCATGGTAAGATATTTAGTAAGTCCTACCTGCGCCCTCAGACTCACTCCTCAACCAGTACATGCCCCCTAAACCTACATGGCTAGCTCACCCCAGTGAACCCAAGGGAGACACCCACTGCGCAGGACTCAGATCTACCTCTGTCTGGCATCGCGCCCCACTGCTTCAACTGACCCTCAGACCTAGCTGGGCTTGGTATCAGACAGTACTACCTCAACTGACCCTCAAATACAGTTGCTCAGTCTACCCGGTTGCTCTCCTAGGCGTGGGCCTCCTCCCTACAGTGCAGCACCCTCGAGTCCATCTGTGCTTAGTATCGTGCTCCGCTGCTTCGGCTGACCCTCAAATCCACGTGTCAGGTCCAGAACTCTCACCTTCCTAAGTGTAAGCCTTTCTCCCATCGTACAGGGCCATAATCTAACTGTGCTTAGTACAGTACTCTATTAATCCCGGAAACCCATCACCAACCAGCTTTATCAAGGCCCATCCTACCAGACCGCCAAAAACCTAACCTCCCCTACAGTGCACCCTTAGGAAACGCACCCTACCCACCGACAAATGACCGACTGAGCTAGAAAGCACCCCCACGTAGTTGCCCAATGTCTTTAAACGCACCTTCTTTTGTCTTTCAGATGCGGGATGCAGCGCCGCAGGCCTCCGGAGCGTGCGAAGAGTAGGTAAGCCTTTGTCTTTCAGATGCCAGAATGCAGCGCAAGGCTTTGGTGACAGCCGATGGACCAGGTAAGAGATGCGCTGCCACTGAAGACCGTAGTGCTAACCTGTTCTTTCTTTGTCTTTACAGGTGCTGCTGAAGACTGGATTCCAGGATGGTAAGCCTTTGTTCCCTTAGGCCCAGGATCAGAAGCAGAAGACACGATGAGCGTTCTGCTGCAGAGAATGCAGAATAACACAAAGCAAGATTCATCCATCGGGTGTGGTTTAAATAGCCTCCTGTAGTGCTTAGGTGTCTCCTTCCACAGCCACGCCTAGGTAAGAAAAGAGTTCCTGCTTTCCAGAAGAGTTCCAGTGTTCTGAACCTAGGGAGTGGCTCCTGCCCCACCCAACAGGAAAAGTAGTCCCAAACAGAAGAGGATCAGGGGTTCAACTGGCAGGTAAGTAAGCAGCATGGTCTGCTGCAGGTAAGTCCACCCAAGCATTATGAGCCCGACGCTTCCAGCGCTGGGACTGGGCATCTTTATGAGCCTGGTGCCACTGGCGCCAGGACAGGGTCCAAAAGGTCCCAATTGGGACTGGCTGGCACTCGGAACCGGGGTTATGGGTCTGCTTCCAAGGGAGTCGGGCAAGTCCTGATCTTTTGGAAGCAGAGATCATGACAGCACCCCCCCTCAAGGCCCCTCCCAAACCGGGCTTCTCCGGGGGTTTGGGCTTGTTAGGAAATGTTCGATGAAATCTTTTGATTAGACGAGGCGTGTGGACATATTCTGCAGGTTCCCAGGATCTTTCTTGGGGACCATAGCCTTTCCAGTCAATCAGGTAAAATAGTTTAGATTTGGAGATCTTGGAATCCAGGATGCTTTTGACTTCAAACTCGAGTTCTCCATCAACTAGAATAGCTTTTGGAGATGTAGTTAGTCGGGTTTGAGGTTGCACGGGTTTTAATAGAGAGACGTGGAAGACCGGATGTATCTTCATGTGAGGGGGCAAGTCCAACTTGACCGCTACTGGATTTACTATGGTAGTGATGGAATAGGGACCAAGGTATCTTGGGTTGAATGTGCGTGGTCCTTTTAGAGGTAGATATTTGGTGGATAACCAGACTTGATCTCCTACTTGATATTGGGGGGCTTCCTTCCGATGTTGGTCTGCTCCTTTCTTGTATTGTTCTTTAGCCCTTTGAAGGTGAGAAACGGCTTCCTTAAAGGCTTGGGTGATTGTAGAATGCAGGTGGTCTACTGCTGGTGTTCCAGGATCTTGGAGTGGATCCAACTCCGAGGTTCGAGGGTGACTACCGTATAAAAGAAAAAACGGGGTCTTCCCAGTTCCCGAGTGGACAGAGTTATTGTAGGCATATTCGGCTATCCAAAGGATATCTTTCCAAGTTTTTTCAGTTTGTTGTAGCATGCAGCGCAAATACTGTTCCAGAGTTTGATTGGTCCTCTCGGTTTGTCCGTCGGTTTGAGGGTGGTGGCTGGTCGAAAGTCTCACATCAATTTGAGCCGACCGACAGCAACTTCGCCAAAAATGAGAAATAAATTGACTACCTCGATCCGAAATTAGAACTGAAGGAAAACCGTGCAGTCGGATGATGTTTTCGAGAAATTCTCGGGCCAGAGTTGCTGCTGTTGGTTAGCCTTTGAGTGGAATGAAATGCGCCATCTTGGAGAATAGGTCCACGATTACTAGGATCGTATTGTATCCGGAGCATGGAGGTAGATCGGTGATGAAGTCCATAGAAAGCGTATGCCAAGGGCGAGGCGGGATGTCAATAGGGCGTAAGAGGCCGGGTGGTCTTTCCTTTTGACTCTTGTTTTGGGCGCATACTCCACAGGACATTATAAAGTCTCTGATATCTTTTTTCCAAGACGGCCACCAGAAGTAGCGCTTGATCTTTTCCGAGGTCTTGGTCATACCGGGATGTCCTTCCATTAAAGAATCGTGATAACGGATTACCTTTTTCTGTAAATCTGTGCTGGGCAGGCATAACCGTTCTTGGAAATATAATAGGTTGTCCTTCACCGTAAAGTCCTTTCCCTGCAGATGCCAATTCTGTATGTCTGCTGGAGTTACCAGTAGCCTGGCTTTATCCTTCACTTACTCTATGGATTGTGTGGCGATTACACCTAGAATTCTTTGTTCGGGAATGATAGGTACAGGTTTAGGATTGATCAAATGTTCTTCCACTCCCATCCGAGAAAGGGCATCAGCTTTACCGTTGTTTGTACCAGGTTGATAGGTAATTATGAAGTCAAACTCGGCAAAGAATAGTGCCCAACGGAGTTGCCTAGAGGATTGAGCTTTTGCGGTTTTCAAATATTGCAGGTTTCGGTGATCTGTAATCACAGTAACGGTGTGTCGGGCCCCCAGAAGATAATGCCGCCAAGCCTTAAAGGCGGACTTGATAGCTAGAAGTTCCTTATCAGTAATAGTGTAATTGATTTCAGGAGGCGAGAATGTGCGGGACCAAAATGCCACGGGATGCAACTGATTGGTTACTGGGTCCTTTTGTGATAGAACTGCCCCCATGGCAAGGCTCGAAGCATCAGTTTCAACGATGTAGGGGAGTTCTGGGCGAGGATGTTTTAAGATCGGTGCAGAGATAAATCTAGTCTTCAAATTCTGGAAAGCTTGTTCCGCCTCGGTAGACCATTCAAAACGTTTGTTTTTCTTTAACAAGGCGGTGATGGGCTGGACTATTCGAGAGAATTCGGGGATAAACCTGCGATAAAAGTTAGCGAAGCCTAACATGCTTTGAAGACCTTTTACGGAGGATGGCGATGGCCATTTGAGAATTGCATCGACCTTCTTTGAATCCATACGCACTCCGCTGGGTGATAATATGAATCCCAAGAATTCAACTTCAGTCACGTTGAAAACACATTTTTCCAACTTAGCGAAAAGTTTGTGTTGACGCAATCTCTCGAGGACCATTTTCACGTGTTTCCGATGTTCAGTTTCCGATGAAGAATAAACGAGGATGTCGTCAATGTAAACAACACCACACACATCTATGAGCTCTCTGAGGACATCGTTCATAAAATATTGAAAGGCGGCCGGGGCATTGCAAAGTCCGAAGGGCATGACCTGATATTCAAATAGCCCATACTTGGTGCGGAAGGCCGTCTTCCATTCATCGCCCTCTTTTACTCGTACCAAGTGGTAGGCTCCTCTAAGATCCAGCTTTGTATATATGCATGCTTTTCTGACTTGGTCCAGGAGTTCAGGGATCAAAGGTAACGGATATCTATTCTTAACAGTGATCTGGTTCAGGGCGCGATAATCTATACAAGTTCTAAGGTCCCCTTCTTTTTTGGAACGAAGAACAAAGCTGAGGAAGCAGGGGACTTGGAAGGACGAATAAACCAATTCGCTAGGTATTGATCCAGGTATTGTCGGAGGTGAAGATTCTCAGGCTCGGTGAGGGCATAAATTCTACTACAAGGAGGAGTAGATCCAGGTATCAGGTCTATCTGGCAGTCATAAGACCTATGAGGAGGTAGAGTTAGCCTGATCCTTCCGGAAAACATCTTGGAATTCTAGGTATTCAGGAGGTAACTGGGGAGCCTCCGAGGAAATTGCTGCCAGTGCAACACCAGGTCGAGGGTGACAAGTAGAGACACATTCTGGAAACTGAACCGTTCTTGCTCGCCAATCGATCTGAGGATTGTGCTTCTCTAACCAAGGAATTCCTAGAATAATCTGGAACTGAGGGGCCTTGATCACATCGAACACGATCTTCTCATGGTGTCCATCTTGACTTACTAGCGTCACTTCTTGGGTGGTATGCGTTACTGGTCCGGAGGCTATCTCCGTACCATCCACCGTAGTAATGACGTCCTTTACAGCCTTTGGACAAAGAGTCAGATTCATCCTCAAAACCATTTCATGATCCACATAATTGCCGATGGCACCGCTGTCGACGTAAGCTTCAATCGCATGTAATCGATCCGGATGTTCAGGGCTAATGAGGACCATAAGTATCACGAAATGCGAGGTCACTGAACTGGTTTTAACGCTCGGCAAGAGGACCTCTATTCTTGTCGGGCGAGGTTGTTTCCCTGCTCAGAGTTTGTGACCCTGGTAAATGCAGCTCCTACTGCCTTCTTGGCTGGTTTCACCGGACAGTCTCGAAGAAAGTGCCCCGAGTTTCCGCAATAGAGGCATAATTGCAGCTGTTTTCTCCTTTCCCGCTCCTTTTGTGTTAGTGGTCCTTTCAGGTCCCCTATTTGCATGGGTTCCCCGGAGTCTACTCCTTTGGTAGGAGTTGGTGGTTTGGAAAATACTCGAGCATCAAACTTGGAACGATCGGCCTTCCTGTTCTGCAGTCTGTGGTCAATTTGAACGACTAAGTCAATATAGTCCGAACAGTCTTGCGGGGGATTCACTACTTGGGCTAACACATCTTTGAGCTCTCCACGTAGACCTCTATAAAACAGCGTAATCCTTTTGTCCTCAGGCCATCGAGTTTCCACTATCAGTCTGTTGAAAGACGCAATATAAGCCAAAAGGTCTTGATTACCCTGTCGCAATGAAAGGAGCTCATTGTCCAAGGCCTGCCCCTGTGAATGTCTTGCAAACAGTTTTTCCATACTGAGCTGAAAAGCTTGAAAATCATGGAGAACCGGATCATCTTGATTAACTAGAGGGATCGACCAGTCTGCCACATTGCCACTAAGGTACGAAAGCTACCTTAGCTTGATCAGTTGGAAAGGCTGCTGGCCGGCATAAGAAGTGCAACCGGCACTGATTAATAAATACTGCAAACCTCTTTGGGTCACCAGAAAATCGTTCGGACGGAGCCAGAGGTACATTCCCAGGTAGGTTGATCTGCACTGGGTTCGTAGAGGATGTTGAAGGAAGATTTGTCCCTGATGCGGGTAACGGAGTTTGTCCGGCCTGTGACTGTAGCAATTGTCTAGCGAGATAGTCTGTTCGCTCCTTGGAAATAATCAGTTCCCTTCTTAGAGCATTCGTTTCCTGACGGGCTGCATGCACTTCTGCTCTTAGTTCCCCAAGTAACTGGGCTAGCTGGTCGGTATCCGAGGTTTCCATAGCGCCTGGGTGGGAGTTTTGCGGTAGGCTTTGTGTTCTGTAACGCTCACCTGATTCCCGGAGAGGCGCCGGTCTTGACTGGGTGAATGCCGTATCTTCAAAGGTGATGAGTAACACACGGTTGGCTCTTTGGGCTGGACCTCTGTGCACTGTATGTCTGACTTGAAGAGTAAGATGTCTGCAGATAGAAAATATGGGATTAATGAACTGGGGTTATTGGGTGCCTCTCTCCTCTTCCCTTTCTCTTCTCCTGTAGAACCCCAAAGGTTAACGCCCTCACCTTAGTAAGTGAACGCCGAGCTCTCCATCTGCCTCGGGGCAGGGTGCCGTAACCAGTTTCTTCACTGGATAAGGGTGCAGGCCTCTTGACCTCAGAGGACTGCTGTCCGTCGTTAACTGCACGAACGGTAAGTTCTGGGCACTTCAAATGTCTTAAAAGTCTTTTGTAATGATATCTCTTGTTTTGCAGGGTTCCGGCGATGGCGGATGGCGGGCTGATGAGAGTTGAGGATCGAACCCGCGTGAGGAATGGAAGCGCCTGGAAGCACGTAAGTAAGCGCTTGTAGCCTGCTTCACGATGCGCACTAACTGTCCCTTTTATGTTGCAGGTACAAGTTCGGAGCTTTAGAGAAGCTGAAGGGTGCTGGAATACCCACTGGATTCGGCGTGGGAAGGAGTAATGGCACGTGAGTAATAAAGTTGCCCAATGTCTTTAAACGCACCTTCTTTTGTCTTTCAGATGCGGGATGCAGCGCCGCAGGCCTCCGGAGCGTGCGAAGAGTAGGTAAGCCTTTGTCTTTCAGATGCCAGAATGCAGCGCAAGGCTTTGGTGACAGCCGATGGACCAGGTAAGAGATGCGCTGCCACTGAAGACCGTAGTGCTAACCTGTTCTTTCTTTGTCTTTACAGGTGCTGCTGAAGACTGGATTCCAGGACTGGGCATCTTTATGAGCCTGGTGCCACTGGCGCCAGGACAGGGTCCAAAAGGTCCCAATTGGGACTGGCTGGCACTCGGAACCGGGGTTATGGGTCTGCTTCCAAGGGAGTCGGGCAAGTCCTGATCTTTTGGAAGCAGAGATCATGACAAAACCGAAAACCGAAAAATGACCCGACCCAGAAAAGGATGCCGAGAAAGAGAACAAGATCGTGCAACAAGAGATGCGTACACACAACACCAACAGAACCCAGAAGAAGCAGCCACATTGGAAGGAAACGCGCTGAACGCAACCATAACCAGAACAAAATCTGTACGAAAAATCCCTATACCTCACACCTTCGCGACAACTGCGGAACACAGACGCCTGAACACAGAAACCTTGAGACAGGCAAAGAATTTCCCAAAACACCCAGAAAAAAGATGGGAACACTCAACAAGAGAGTGAGAGGGCTCCAACCCCACCACCCCTTAAATCACAAGAACAGAGGGGCACCATCGATTTTCACAACATCCCACACAATACAGCGAAGCGCCGACAACCAGCAATGCTATCTCCGACCCAACAGTCGGACTCGATGAAGAAGCCATCGCTGACCTTCATCCGAGCAGCGTCCCAGCAGAAACACCATGACCGATCAGCCCTGTTACCAACCTATTGGATCGATTCAATGAAGAAGCAGCCGTCGCCGTTCATCCTACCAACACCGATGTGGAAACGCCACGACCAGAGAACTACAAACTTGACCAACAAATAACCACTAAACAAAATCACACCCAGAGAATCCACTGTAACTTAATAAACGCAAGGTCTATGTCCAAACATTCAACAGAAATATACGACCTATCAGAAGGAGGCAAAGACATCCTATTTCTAACCGAAACATGGCTAGACGACAACTACAAGACCACCCTCAACAACTGCCTGCCTGAAGACTTCAAATGCATCCAAGCAAACGAGAAATCCAAAAGAGGTGGGGGGGGGACTAGCGATCATCCACAAGGAACAATTGGCCATCAAATTGGAAGGTCCTATAAACATCGATAAATGCGAATCCTTAATACTATGGCCATCAGTAAACCCCAAAACTAACCTGAAATTCATACTGATATACAGACCACCAACTTTCATAGATGCATTCACGGAAGCAATCGCCATCCTAGCCATCAAGTACAATCACCTGATCATCCTCAGAGACTTCAACATCTGGTTCGACGAAGAAACCACAACCACACACAAATCCTTAACCGCCCAACTAACAGCCATGAACCTACAACAACTAGTCAAAGGAGCAACACTCAGCAGGGCACACACTCGACGCAATCTTCTCCAACAAGGATCTCATCACCACGGCACCCCCCAATTCAAATACTCTGGAGCGACCACTTCATCATTCCATTCATAATCACAACGGCCGGTCCAACAAAAAAGCGACAAGAAAAAACACAGATCATGATGAAAAGGAACTGGAGAACCATAAACTCCAACCCAACCGAGCTCCTAGAACTCGGCAAACCACAAGCAACAACCATGGAAGAAGCAGACCTAGACAAAAAAGTTGCCCTGCTCCACACCTGGATCGGAACAACTCTAGACAACATCACCAAAGAAAAGCCCTTCACCACATCACGTAAGAAACAGCAAAATGGTTCACCCCACTATTCGACACCATGAAAAGAAAAAAAACAAACTAGAAACTGCAGTGGTGGTGTTGTTGGTCCTTCAAACAAATTGAAATTCCTGCAACAGATCTGCTCATTTAAAAAGGAAATACAAAAAGCAAAGAGGAAACATTACGACAACCGAATCTTCATAGCACAAAACGCACAAAAAGAACTCTTCAAAATCATAAACGAAATTAAAAAACCACCGGGCTGCAACAAAACGCCAATTCCATCGATGAAACTTTGTGATGACCTAGGAGACCACTTCAAAAACAAAATAACCTCCATCCAACACACCATACAAAACAGTCCAAGCAATCACAGCCCAATCCCCAGCGACTCCGACGAAGAACACCCAAACAAGCTACGAAGCTTCCCAGAAATATCAGTTGAGGATTTCGTCAAACTGGTAAACCAAAGCAACAAATCCGGCTCTCCTGAAGACCCTTGCCCCCCGGACATATACAAAACAATTCTCAAACAAGGAACCTCCATGGAATACCACAGGAATCTCCTCAACCTCTCAATCTTAACAGGTAAAGTACCACAGGCCTTCAAATCAGCATACATCAAGCCGCTAATCAAAGACACAACAAGAAACGTAGAGGACTTATCCAACTACAGACCCATCTCCAATATACCCTACATAGCCAAATTGCTAGAAACGTACGTCTACAAAATAACCCAAGAATTCATAGAAGAGCACTGCCTACTAGACCAGGCACAAGTAGGTTTCAGACCAATGAGAGGAACAGAATCTGCTCTCGTCTATATATGGGACGACCTAAAAATGAACGCAGACTCGGACAACAGCACCGCCCTGATTCTCCTTGATCTGTCCGCAGCTTTTGACACTGTCAACCACGACATCATCCTAGAGATTAGAAGGACTAGGGATAACGGACACCGCCCTACTATGGATCAAATCCTTCCTAACAAACAGAACCGAAATCGTATGGATGAAACCTTTTAAATCCAAACCTAGAGACTCCATGTGCGGAGTACCACAAGGATCATTCTTCTCGCCGCTTCTATTCAACATCTGCATGTACATATTAATCAAACTCATCAGAAAACACGTCCTCGCATGCTACAACTATGCCGACGATACTCCAATAATCTTCAAATTACAAGACACCTGAGATGAAAACACACTACAGAATTGCCTTCGTGAGATATTCAACTGGATGAACCTCAACCACCTCAAAATCAACCCAGGCAAAACAGAGATGATTGTTTCAAAAAAAGGGAGGAGACATCAGCTATATCCCCTGGCCAAGAGAGCTTGGCACCACACCAGCACCATCAACTGTAAAAAACCTAGGGGTCCTGATGGATAACAACCTCACCCTAGAGCCACAAGTAAACTCTCTACTCAAATGTTTCTTCATCCTGCGAGCAGCAAAAAGAATCCTACCATTCCTGTTGTTCGCCAACAAAACACTTATCATCGCTCTGATCATGTCCAGAGTAGACTACGCCAATAGCCTATACCTGGGCATGCCCGAACGATTTCTAAGAAACTACAAAGCATACAAAATGCAGCAGCCAGACTCCTCTTGAAGGTACCCAGAAGAGAACACATCACACCCGCGCTAAAAATACTACACTGGCTACCAGTAAAACAGCAAATAAAGTTCAAGTCCATGTGCATCACGCACAGAGCAATACACAAACAAGGCGCAGAATTCCTTAGCGATAAACTACACCTACATCAACCGACAAGAACACTGAGATCAAGCACCGACATCTGCCTGGAACGAAAACTCTAACAGAAGAAAACTCTGAGGATCCTCTTTCTCTCACCAGGCACCGAAAACCTGGAATGACCTACCTAAGAATATAGGGAACACAACAAACCACCTAGCATTCAGGAAACTCCTCAAATCATGGCTGGCTCTTCACAGCGTAACAACAACAGCAACACACAAGAATGGCCACCCCACTAAATCTACAATGAAAGTAACACCAACCCCGGCCACTCTCAAACGGACAAACACTGAACCCAAAGAACCAACAACAGGACAGACCATAAGCTATCATGGGAAATAGCCATAAAAGGAGACCTCCTGAGACTGATCACATACTCTGACGAAAGCAGTCTCACCCACTCCCCTCGGACGGACCATATCCAAACCGGCAGACGCATTTAGATAAAAAGCTTGAGAGGAGTCTGCTACACCAGCCCCAGCCCCAGCACCCAAGGAGAAGAATAGACACCCTACCCAGATTAATCAATCCATCAGCATTAGAAAACCTACAGAGCTGGCTAGAATAGAACGGCGAGGAGCAATCTTAACATCTACAAAGCGTGTTAGAACAGCACAGGGAGTGCCCCACATAAACCAAACCCTGCCAGGCGTAGCCCTTTTGCACAACCCGATTAAATTGGGAGGACTGGCGAGTGCCACACTCGGACAGATTTCTGAACTTCTGTTAACCTTCATGCAAACAGACTCAGCATTTCTGCAGACTTATCTCACTCAAAAATCTCACACCACCATCTCTCGCACAACAACCCGCACGCACTTCACAACACTGTAACAACACATAAGCAACACCAACAGCACATGAGGACTGACATCGATCCAATACTAGCACCGAAGCTCAGTACCCGGTCTATACCGAGTTGAAGCTGCCAACAGAACACCACTCCTCTCACTATCCTACTCCCGCTTCACCTACTAACCCATCCTACCTTCTCATTTGCAGATCCGCCAGAGCGCCTGGGGACCAACTCCGTTGGTGACGGTGCGCATTACAAATACGTTTAACATTTAACATAATTTACTAATTATTAAAATAGCGCCTGTTGTGACATTTGCAACTTTGTTGTCTCTTTAATAACGTACTCAACATTTTGATTCCCTCTAATGTAGTGTAGCTCATTGCTTTGAAGACATTTTTTTATCTGGGAATCAAAACTGGTGTTTTTGGGTACCCTCCAACTCTGCTGCTGATCGAAGGACTTCACATAAGTATGGTGAAATATTTCTTGAAGGAAAAATGATTGTGAGCGAAGACCTTCATATTGCACCGATTTACCAATAAACCTATGCAGTTTTTGTTGCGTTCTGCTGTCAAATGCATATTACTCACCTTGCAGCTTCATGTAACATAGATTGATAATTAGCAGCCCATATCTTAATTTGGAAACTTTCCACGTCAGGCCCAATTAGCCGAATAATAGTTTGTCTTCTGTGCGCATGGGCATTTACATTTCTGGCATACCAGAATCTAGTTTTCCATGGCGCCTTTTCATCCAGTTTTCGTGAGACTTTTCATCAGAGTGATGAGTTGGTCTGGCAAGACGCCCACCCTGAATCCTCAATCCTGGTAGGCCTCTTTTCCTGGGTGGTAGACTGCCAGGGACCTAGACCCTTGCTTGGAATATTAATATACCAGCTTGGAATGCAATTTGTGGGAATTGCTGCAGAGGATAACAGCTTTTTGTTTCCTTGCTACCCCATATTGGGTCTGAGACTATCCCTCATTCATGTCGGTTCTTTGAACTATTGATATCCTACTTCAGGAAAAGACTCTCATCCTTCCTTTTAGTGCACTTGGGTTGAACGAGGAACACAGGTTTTTTATGTTTACTAAACGATGTTGTATTTCATTGTTGTGCGAACATGTGCCTCTGCACTGATTAGATCTCCAGACACAATGTTCAGGACGCCAGGTCCTGAGCAAGTGCAACTGTCCAAAAGAAGCAATCTGCTAAATCGAGGCAAGACTTGCAAAGCAATGGATAGTTGCGCACTTCCTCTGTTTACACCATGCCAACACTGCATAAACCACTGTTTATGCCCATCTTCATTTGGCGTAAAGTAACAAATTCCATACATTTTGTCTTAATTTATATCGGGGACCTGTGCCTTTGTTGACCCGGGATTGGTGTCTCGGGATTGGTTATCAAAAAAGGACGAGTGGTTTCCTCACAGGCAGTCGGATGTTGATACAAGAGTTATGGACTGTTACAAAGCAGTATTAACAAAATACTTCTTAGATTGCCCGGTTAAGTTTTGGGTAAAAAACATTAACTGGAACAGTTTTAAAGTGGATTGTATGCCTCATTGTACGCATTATACACACAATGCGATATTGCAATCACTCGTCACCTTTCTACATGATGAAATGAGCATTCCTGCCTTTGGGTGCGTTTTCCATTTTCTTTCAACATGTATGTTCGCTCTAAAGTTGTTCAATTGTTTGGTAGCTAATCCACATCAAGTGGAATAGATTATGCCCGATTTTAGATTTGTCATCATAGAGGATCTTTAAATATTGATTAATTTCCACTGAGCTCTGCATACTGACACATCACAGGTTGAGATATATTCTGCATACATGTTAACCTTCCCACCAATCGCTCATTATCCTTGGGTTCACATCTAAAATGGCAGTGTATATGTTGCCATCGAAAAACCTGCTCTGTGACTGGAAACAAGAATGTGCAAAAGCTTATTGCAAAGGAATGGTGTGTTTGGATAAATGAGAATTGAGAAGGAAACCATGCTGGATTATTAAGAAGTCATTGCAGCAGACGCCAGAAAGCTATAGCAAGACTGCAAGCCTTTGAAGTATATGTGGGGTTTGTATGTAGTGTAGCTCCCATCTAGGTCCGGGGCTACTCATGGAAGGCCCAACACCTACACCCAAAAGGAACTTAGGCCGAGGCACACCGCTAGTTCAACTGTTTATTACAGGAAAAGCAAACTGGGATCAGCACAAGGAAAAACTCCTGGCACATCAGTGATCTCTGGCTTGCAGGCCAGTTTTGATGGAATACAGCATCATAAGGACGTCACAACCTGGGCCCCTCTCAAGGAAACCTATTGAACAATTCAATTGGGCGTCGAGTGGTAGTCCACCTATAACACCTATACATGTTAGTTCACTAGTTCTCCCATGCAAGTTGCCAGGCCTGGTTCATCCCATTATTACTACATCTAAATGTTGCAGTGTGTCTGGTCTGATCATTGGTTCTTGCCCCTTGCTACCCACCACTAGGGTCCTGAACTGTGATTGGCTAGAGCGGTCGCCCCAGGCCTGGGATCCAAATTGGTTCTCGGCTCGAAGTGTACCTTCTCAAGGTAATGAGAACGATGTGTCTGCATTGTAACATATGTGCACCACCAAAGACTGAGTGCTCGTCCATATCATGCAATGTTCGGCTTCTTCTGTAACGACTTTGTTGCAACTTCTGCCTGGCTGCGTGAGAAATCTCCTCTTTCCCAGCTTCTGGTTTTGGTTCATTATCAGCTTGTCATGTGCTCAGACCAGGTTTTGGGCTTCTGGAGTTCTGAATTACTGATTTATTTGCATTTACTGTGCAGGTTTTGTTCAGGGAATGGAATGTCACTCATTTCTTGGTGGCTTTGGTGTTGGGAACAATTCTGAGAAATGTGCTTATTTCCTCTACCCAAGAGACCCCCAGCAACGTTGCAGGATTTTGAGGACTTGATTTTTCTTAACCCGGAGAGAATGAGACCCCTTTTCCCACTCTCTCGTATTTTAATGTGTGTTTTTTTAAGTATGTCTTTTGGTTATGGAGTTTGACAAACTCCATAGGCATAATCTTTTACATTGTCACACAGCACCTTCAGTGCAGTGGCACAGGGAAGTCGTTCAGATTTTCAAAAGGTTTGAATACCTTCTCTTGGATAAACTACTGTTTCCAAGAGCAGTAAAGGTAAATTGACTTTACTTTCATTTGTAACTTTCTAGACCCAGCACACACTATCTTATAATAGGGTGGCGGGTGGGTACTTGGTATCCCCTTTGTCTAGCTTCTCATGTAACATTTTTGTTACTCTTTCCTCGATGAATGGCTGGTGGCAGTGGTTTACTTTTAACTACCGTGGTGTGCATTTTACTGCTGGCTACGTTCGAAGCTGCAGTAAAGCACCCAAAGGTGCCATTTTTGTCAAAATGGCCCAGTCGTCTTTTTTCGTGTCTTCTTCTTGGAAAGGTACTTCTTGATATTTACTCTGCGCGCCAAGCCAGGTTTAGTCACTTTGTTCGCTTTACCTTTGGCGGGATTCACAAGTGAAGCCCACCTCTGGCTCAAGGTTGTCTGGTGGGGGCAGGAAGTGAGGGAGGTGCTCAAAACTCTGTGCTTCGTCTCCTAGGAGACCCAAATGCACTCTGCAGTTATTGGCCGGCTGACTGTTGGCAAGTACAGCCGCCTTGCTGGGTGACTGACAGCTAGGCTGGAATGAATGGGAGAAACCTGAATAAAAGGTGAGGCTTTTGGCTTGGAAGGCAGTCAAACACAGGACGAAGGAACTGAAGAAGAACTTGAAGAGGACGCCTGCTGCAACTCCTGGACCGTTGGTTTGCCCGGTGAAGCCCTGCTGCTGTGCTGAAACTTCAAATTGTATCGACAGAGGAGCCCCTGCAAGGACGACTTCTCCCTTTGAGTTGGTGGCACCATTCAACTCTAAAGTAAGCCACCTGGACATTCTCTGAGCTGTTTTTTTTCCAGAGTTGCTGCTGGAAACCGAAAGCGAGGGAGAGGAACACCAGATTGTGTTTCTTTTAAGTTGGCCAAAAGCTCCAGGAAGATCCTCTGGACACCCAGGAAGCAGGACTGACCGAGCCTAAGCCACCTCAACAGAGTTCTGGACCCCAGATGCAGGGAAAGCCCATCTCGACCACCAGAAACCACGGTGTTGCTATTTGCTGTAGACTCCAGGAGCTTAAACACTGAAGTGCCACTTGTTTGAAGATTGCTGGTTGCGGTCGGTAACCATCCCACTGCAGGAGTCCCCAGAAGTCATCCCTCTTGTCCCCACGACTGAGGCACAGGAATACCAGGATCTGCAGAGCTGCACAGGAACAGAAGTCCTCTGCTGCATTTTTCTTCAACCTAAATGTATTGTACAGTCTAAGAGAATTTACCTCTTGCCGTCTAACTGCACTTGTTCTCTGCTGGTGAGATTTGTTGTGGTTGCTCTGTAGAGTTGCTGATAGCTTCTTTACTTAACAACCCAAAACAGCTTGTGGCCCTACTTCGAATTATTCTTTCTACAAAGACTTTTAAAACATTGCAAGACTTTTACCTACCTCTGAGAAGTGCTTCAGTTTCACCTAGACTTTTGCTAAAATTGACTTTGATTTAGCCTAGCTCCCTGAATGACTCTTCTTCCCTCTGTGAATGTGTTTGGTCTTCCTTCCAGGAAAGGGTTAACTAACTTTGCATTGGGGGGTTTACAAAAGTACTTACCTGCTTTGAGAAATTTGTGAGATCTCTTGTTGTGTCATAATAACCTTTCTCTTTGACAAACTCTTAACTCTGATCCTAAATGCAACAGTGATATATTAATGTCACCAGCACCCTAACTATTGAATTCACCCGAGGGTGTAGGTAGTGTCTGTGGGCCATCCCAAAAGGGTACTTACTGATTTAGAAATATTAAGAGTGTGTATTTTTTAAGTGTATTTGAGTGTTACTGTTATATTGCTCCCTTCTGAAGAAGGCTTACTCAAACTGACTGTTAAATTAATAATTGTTTAGTCAAGAAACCTTGTGTTTAAGTGTTTGAATACTTATCACTGTGACTCTGCAACTCCCCTACAGCTCTCGTTGACCCCTCCTGAGATAAGACTGGCTGCTCAAAACGCTACCAACTGTGTAGTGCAGACTTCTACTGTAAGTTGGGTTCCTATTGCCAGGAGGTCAGGGTTGTTGGAGTGCACCCAAAGGGTACTGAATACAATCCTGCCTAATAATTGGCGCAGGCCCAGTCACACACGCTTGCTCCTCTGAGCTTTAATTTTCTCAGCTTGACTCCACCACGAGGGTCTGTGGCCAGTTTGTAATTTTCCAAGCCATAAAATGGTTTCTACATCGTGCTATTCTATATTCTCCATATGTTAGTCGTACATGGTTCTGTCAGGCCCTGTAGGTGCTCTTGCAGTGCCATAGGGTTAATTTGCATATAAGATTTGCGTATAAGCCTCTGCAAGCTGGTTCAGGATCTTTGCTACTTGCGGTTTCTGCGTTGCTGCGAATTAGGCTAATGACAGAATTATAAAGTAAAGGCAGTATGTACGTGTGTCTGTCTTACTTACAGAACTGTACGGATGTGTTAATGTACTTTGGTGTGTTCCGATGAACAGATGGCACGTGTTTCATGTCTAACACTGCTATGTCGTCATGTCTCCAGCGACGTCATGCATGGCTTCTTGGCACTTTAGTCGAGACTGTCAATGGAGGTGTCTTTGGTCGCGTCCTGAGGTTCCTCATCCACTTTGGGCAATGTTTGCACTGCTCCTGTGCTATAGGGTTGACTGAGTGGGTACCTCTCAACATACTTGTCTATTATGGGAGCACTGGGGATCGGTCCGAAATGGTACGAATGCTTATGGTTCCTTTGTTTTCTTTTTCTGGTTCTTGTCTTGTGGGAGGGGAGGCAGGGGTGAGATTCCACCCTCCATCTTCAGTAGTGTGTGATCTATTCTTTAAGTATTTGAATACTGAAATCACAATGGTCCTCCTTCCATCATCTGCCATATTGATTAGCTTTAGAGCTGGAATGTATTTAATGAAACTGAAACCTGCATTGCCACCGAATCATAATATCTGGTCCTTATTATATCATAAGAAATAATGAGAAGAAAGGGAAGAAACCTTTTCCTAGCCTGGGAAAACAAACCAATGAAACTTCAGATTACATCCAGTACATTGAGAGCTCTAGGACCTTACTACATGCCTTGGCTTTCCTCGCAATCTCCTTCCCCACAAAACCATCTCGACTCTGACTGTTCCACTCTTGCTCAAGGCCTCAATTAAATCAGCAGTCCCAAAAGTACCATCAGGGAAATAACTGCAGTAATATTAAATGAATGCAGCATATCTTTTAAGCTAACCACTCTACCAGGATTGACAGAGCATCGCCCACACCCAACACCACTCTATATTTAACATGTAGCCCTCCAAAACTGCCTTGGAACCAAATAACTTGTGCTATCTCAACATATGTATCCAATCCGTTCTCTAAGTTTCTCCAGAATACACTCCATATAAGATGGACTAACACACATCCGTTCTTGCACAAAGCTCTTCGCTTTGCCCAAATCTCCTTCTATTATCCCCACTCTTGCATCCTCAGTTTTACTCCCTATTCCTCACGCAGACTAAGGTTTAAAGCACCCTGGGTTGGGGCACAATATGCCATGGACGTGGATCAGGCGCTCTGAACCAACTACAATTGTGATTTGGTGCAGAATAACGTCATTTGTACAAGTAGTAAAAGCTTTTGAGGACTGAGCTTTCCTCAAGTAACCACGTCTCTTAGAAATCCGTCTTGTTTAAAATTGTCTAGCGTGTCAATTAAAGTTGGTACAGAAGGCTTTAATTTTAACAGTCAAGCTGACGCTGTTGGAATGAGGCAAAAGAACACTGTTGGAAACACAAGTGCGCTTTGGAAATTAGAGTGGGCTACCATCTGCAGGTTTACCAGATCACTCAACTTGCATGTTTTTGGTGGTTGTCATCTGCCATGTGTTAGGCAAGTTTGGAGGCAGTAACCCTGTGGGAGACTACAATTACAAGTATACAAAACAATTGCACTCAAGGTTTTCTAGTAAAATAGTTATTTAATGGTCAGTTTTAAGTAAGCCTTCTTTAAAAAGGGCAATATGCAACAATAAAAAAACACTTCATAACACCGCCTCAGATTTAAGATAAGCAAGTAGATACCCTTTTGGGATGTCTTTCTGTTACTCACCACTCCGAAATAGACCCAAGATGTGGAGGAGTGCCCTTGGAGATGATGGTGGTACAAGAATCGATATTCAGCCTTCCATCCCAGCTCCCCTGAGTGCAAGACTCGGGCTTCCTCAAAGAGGGGCTCTTTTCTACAATGTACCTCTCTGCTGTTTCAGTTGGGACAGAGGTGTCAATTGAATAAAAGAGCGGGTAGAACACACACCGCCAATACCAATGCTGCAAGGAATACAAAGATATTAGACACTGTTGAAATTAAACCAAGTAATCAGAACAGTTATATTCTACGGGAAACTACCTAGGTAAGTATTGGAGTGGAGCTTCCCCGGGATGGATCTACAAAAGATATGAATAAACACAGTGGGATAATCTAAAGAGCCTTCCTAAAGTATCAATCCACCTAAATATCGAACCAATAATAACTAACCTGAATAAGGAGATCTTGAGGAAAGTAGTCCATGAAACAGAAGGCAACGAAAGGAGAAAATAACAAACAGGAATGTTAGTATAGGGAAGTAGCCCCCAACGGCACGAGGGTCGCACTAGTGCCAGGTTGGTGCAGTTTCAGCAGAACGTTTATATGCACTTGAAGACAAGTTCACAATAGTCACTCAATGTCCCAGAATCCAGCAAAAGTCAAATATCCAAACAAGGTCGTGGAGAGAAATAATAGCAGAGACGGGATTTGTCAATGATAAGTATGTACCTGAGCACACACGCATCCAGAGTAAGCGTAGAAAGTTCCAAATTGCTGACAACAAGGCTTTGTGGTTCAGCGCTCAGAAGCGGCTAACTGGAATGTAGTACCGCAAGAGACAGCAGGAAGCCGAGTCCAATAACGTTCCGAGTCAAAAGCCAGACGAGCACGACAGGAATAAAGGAGGAGGCAAACCAATCCAGAAGTCAGGCAAGGGTCAAAACCAGGAAAGCAGATGAGGAATTCGTGTGGAGGAGACACGAAGTAGTAACGGACGTAACCGCTGTAGCTTGTAACGTTAATTGGCAGCAACAAGCCCCTTGAAAGACGGTGGTTTTAAAGCCGTATGGGGGCGTGTCTTGCCGTATGTCTTCCACGTACAGGACTTGTCAGCTGACACGGAGTCCGTCGTAGTTTGTACAGGCACCCTGGCAACCTGTATCTGGTCCAGAGGAGCTTGAAAAGAAGTCGTATTCTGCAGGGAAGCCCGAATTGTAACACTTGCACACATACACCTGGAGGTGACTTCAATTATCAGGACAATTTTTGGCATTGATATAACACCTTTTTGTACTTAATGCAATACTGAGGTGTGGAAAAGGTTAGGGACGGAAAAGGTTTATTCTCAGAGCATGTGAATACTTTTCAATCTCCCAATGAAGTCTAGAATAGATCTTTCCCAGCAATACAAATTACACGTATGTACCACTTATGAGGGACAGTTAGAACCAAGGTCAATGAGTCAGAAGAGTCTATAGGGAGCCAGGACAGCCAAAGTAAATTTGAACAATATCTATGGAGCCGAGGCACTTCTTTAGATCGCACAACAGTCTTGCACAATGTTTTTAGAGTTTGTAGCAAAAAAAATCACTGTTGGGCCACAACCTGTAAGGCTTATGAAGGGCAGAGCTGGAATCAACTCTACATAAAGCAGCTACTGCAAGTATCCAGTGAGAACAAGCAAGCTACAGACACAAGAGGTAAGTACCGCTTCGTCCACACAGTACCTTAGGTTGGAAGAAGAGGATCCAGCTGGCTTCTGTTTTGGTTGCAGTCTTGCAGATCCTGGGTTCCTGGGCCTCAGTTGTGGGGACAAGCGGAAGGATGTCTGGAAGACTCCTGCACTGCAGTTTGAAGGTCGGCAGTGGCTATGGGCTCTTTCCAAATCAGCACTACGTGGTTTCAGCTACCGGTCAATAGCACCACAGTGGTTTTTGGACACTTGATGGGATTCCCTTGTTTCTGGAGTCCAGCACTCTGGTGAGGTGGGTCAGGCTGGGGTATGTTACGGAGAATTATAATTTCTGTGCGAATTCCCTTCAACCTTCGAGACCCCCAGCTCCTTTGCTGGACTTTAGGACTTTTAATTTTTATCCTTGAGTGAGTGAGACCCTTTTCTCACACTGATTTGGACTCTGTTTCTATGTGTTTGGGAGTCAGACAAGCTCCATAGGCATCACCTTTTTGCATTGCGACACACACCACCTTCGGTGCAGTGTCTGAGAAGTCCTTTGGATTTCTCATAAGGTTTAAATGCCTTCTCTTGGGTAAACTGTTCCCAAGAGTAGTGAAGTGAAATGGACTTTACTTACCTGTTTTTCCTATGTAGGTCCAGTACACCCCATCTTATGTGGAGGTACTGGGGGTTACTTAGTAGCCCCTTTGTCTACTTACTCGGGTAACATTTGTTACCCTCACTACATTTAATGGCTGGTGGCAGTGGTTTAATGTTCATACCATTGTGCGTTTTTACTGCAGGCTGAATCCTCAGCTGCAGTATTGCAGCCATGGGTGCCCATTTTGTCAAAATGGCCCGGTCGTCTTTTTTTGCCATTTCTTGCTTGTGAGGTCTTTATTGGGTTTTACTCTGCACGCCAAACCATGTTTAACCCTTTTGTTTTTGTCTTTGGAACCCACCTCTGGGTCCAGTGTCTCGCAAGGAAGGAAGCGAGGGAGGTGCCCCAAACTCCCTGTATTTCTTCTTGGTTACCAGAATGCACACAGTACTGATTGGCTGGCTGCTGTCCTTGCAGGACATCGCCCTCCTGTGTGAGTGACAGCTGTGCATGAATGGAAGAAACCGCATAAAAGTGGAGGTCTCTTGAACAGAAGGCTGTCTCGACCACTGCAAGAAGAGAAGCTTGCTGTAACCTCCTGGACCCTTGAAGTGCCCGGTGAAGCCCTGCTGCAGTACTGAAGCTCCAATTTCGTATCGACTAGAGAAGCCCAGAACTGACAATTCTTCCCTTGGGTTGGTGGGACCAACTGTCCCCAGGACTAACTGTGCTGGAATCCCTCTGCCTGCTTGTTGTAGTTCCTTGCTGCTGCTGCTGCTGGAACAGAGTGCTAGGGGTCAGGAACACCAGAAACCAGTGCATCGTCTTTAAGCCTGCCTCTGAGCTCCTGCAAGATCCTAAAGACCCTCCCGAAGCAGGACGATTAAAGCATGTGCCACCTCAACAGAGTGCTGGACTGCAGAAGCAATGGGGGCCCTTCAAGTGTCCAAGAACTGCAGTGGTGCTATTGACTGGTAGCTGAAACCGTGAAGTGCCACCAAATTGGCAAGAGCCCGTAGCCTCCGCCAACCTTTGAACTGCAGTGCAGGAGTCTTCCATACGTCTTCCCCAGGACCTGCAAGACTGCAACCTGAACAGAAGCCAACTGCATCCTCTTCTTCCAACCGAAGGTACTGTCTTCTTGACTAAAGGGGCACTTACCTTTTTTGGTCTAACTCGTTTGTTCTTACTGCTAGTTACAGTAGCTGCTTTTTATGCAGAGTTGCTTGCAGCTTTGCCCTTCACAAGCCTAACCGCTTGTGACGCTAAAGTGATCTTTTTCGACAAACTCTAATTTATAAAATGGTGCAAGACTTTAGTGCGATCTGAAGAGGTGCCTCAGCTTCCTAGACATTCAATTGACTTTGGCTGTCCTGGCTCCCTGCAGACTCTTCGGACTCATTGACTTTGGTTTTAACTGTCCCTCATAGGTGGTGCATAAGTTTAACTTGTGTTGCTGGGAAAGGTCTAACCTAGACTTCATTGGAAAGTATTCACATGCTCTGTGAACCTGTTAAACTTTTTCCTTCCCTAACCTTTTCCTTTTCCACAACCTCAGTATTGCATTAAGTGATATATCAATGTCCACAGTGTCCTAGTAATTGAAGTTCTCTCGGGGTGTAGGAAGTATGTGTGTGACATCCCAAAAGGGTATCAACTTAACTTAAATCTGAGGAAGTGTTATGAAGTGTATTTTTATGGTTGCACGTTGCCCTTTCTAAAGAAGGCTTATGTAAAACCAGCTGTTAAATAATTATTTTACCTGAAAACCTTGAGTAGAAGTGTTATTTGAATACTTGTAATTGTGAACTTCAGTGTTGCATCTCTACAGCGCACATCTACCCCTCTTGAGATAAGTCTGGCTGCTCAGTCACTCTACCAACTTGTGTAGTACAGACCTATAGCAATAGGTGGGCTACCTATTATCAAGAACACGAGGCTAATGTAGTCTCCCACAGGGTTACTGTATACAATCTTGCCTAACAGTTCTGCTTCGGGAGGGTCCTCTGGATCTTCCTGGAGCTTGGGTCAGTCTTAAAGATGCACTCGATTCTAGGTTTCCTGACCCCTTGCACTCGGTTCCAGCAGCAGGAAAGAAGTACAGCCAACAGGGAGAGGTTTTCCAACAAAAGTTTGTCTTGGGGTTAGTTTCTCCCATTGGGCCCACTAACCCAATGGGAGAAGTCATCCGTTCTGGGCTTCTCTAATTGATACAAAATTGGAGCTTCAGCACTGCAACAGGGCTTCACTGGGCAGTACAACTGTCTAGGACAGTGCAGCAAGCTTCTCTTCCAAATTCCTTCAGATGCTTCGTGAGTGGTAGACTCTGCGTTCAGTCAAAGAAACCTCACCTTATATAGGTTTCTCCCATGCATTTTCAGCCTAGCTGCACTCACACAGCAGGGTGATTGCCCTCCAAGGACAGACAGCTAATCACCTTTTGAGTGCATTCCTGTAACCAAGGAGACTAAGCACAAGGAGTTTCGGGAAGTTCCCTCGCTTCCTGCCAGACACGCTGGAGCCAGAGGTGGGCTTCACCAGTGAATCCCGCACAAAGACCAAATGAAATAAGTGAGCAAACCTGCTTTGGCGCACAGAGTACATCTCAAGAATGACCTTGCAAGCAAGAAATGGCGAAAAAAGACCAGGGCCATTTTGACAAAAATAGGCACCCATGGGTGCAATAATGCAGCTGAGGATTCAGCCTGCGGTAGAAACACAGAACGGTAGGAAAATTACACCACTGCCACCAGCCATTAAATGTAGTGAGGGTGACATTAAATATGTTACATGAGAAGGTAGTCAAAGGGGATACTAAGTAACTGCTCGGCACTCCCCATAGGATGGTGTGTGCTGGGTCTACAAAGAGAAAAAAGTAAGTAAAGTAAATTTCCCTTTACTACTCTTAAATAGTTTATCCAAGAGAAGGTATTTTAATCTTGGAGAAATCCAAAAGACTTCTCTGTGACACTGCACTGAATACAAAAAGATGATGCCTATGGAGTTTGAGAGACTCCAAAACCAAAAGAAACGCAGGGTTCAAATCAAAGAAGAATAAATGAGGGAGTGGGGGTTAAAAGGTCTCGCTCACTCTAGGATAAAAATGTTAAGTCCTAAAGTCCAGCAAAAGAGCTGGGGGTCTCTAAGGTAGAAGGGAATTAACACAGAAATGACAATTCTCCTTAACACAGAGAAAATGGGGTGAATTTTGGGACTCGTACCAGTACCTTCAGGCACCTCTGTGTTTTCGCACATCGGACAGTACAGGTAGTTTTTCAATACATTTTTCATTTTGTGATAATTTCCAGATTAACTGGTCTCACAACCATACTAAGCCCTCACTGTGGCATCTGTCCCCAGTCATCGTTGGTGAGTCGCGTATTTAGGGTGAGGGGACAGAGACTGACCCTTATTGCTCTGAGTTATACTTAAGACACAATGGGACACTTTGTGCTGTGCCCAGAGTGTATAGTTCGAAGGGATTGGTGCCTCCGACATATTCCACATCTACAACAGGTAATCACCACAGCTGTGCTGCTTCGGAAAATGTCCTGCGTTGATGACGTCGATACGCTGTCCTTGAGGGCCTCCGTCGAGCCGACATCACCGGATGTTATAAGTAGGACGCCCGTAGCCTCAGTTCCGTTTTTTCCGCGAACATGTTCCCTTTGGAGATCTCGGTGGGCCTATTGGGATTCTATTGGTTCTTCGAACTTGGTTTGGGAAATTATCATGTCTTCTTCTACCCCGCGGTCAGGATTCAAGAAGTGTCGGGACTGCGGTTCCAAGATGTCACTTACGAACCCGCACGATGTCTGCCTCTGGTGCCTCGGCGAGGACCACGCCACCGATGACTGACGAATGCCAGTCTTTGACGTCAAAGGCCTTGAAGGAGCGGTTGGTAGGTAGGGTTTCCAAGCACCGGAAGTCAAAATACGCTGGGCTTTCGACCGACGATTCGAGGGGCGACTCTCCGCATCATTGGAATAAATCCAGGGGGTCTCGGTCTCGGAGTGGTTCCTGCCATTGCTCTGCCTCTTCGAGGCACTCTCGGAAGCGCCATCACCGGTCGCATTCCTCGTCCGTGGACTCCGCCAGATGGCGGGTAGCTTGTCCTACCAAGCTTTCCTCTCCTGCGGAATGGGACGCATCTCGTAAGGAAATGTTGGTGGTTTTTGAGTCGCAGGGCTCCGTTCTGTCCGCGCCTTCGAGAGAAGCCGGCAAGGAACGTGCTAGGGCCACCATTCACACGCCTTCGGGCTCGGGCGGTCGGCGCGATCACCGGGAACCTTCAAGGTCCTGGTCGGTCAAGGTGGAACGCTCTAGCCATGGCTGCTCCAGCTCCAGGTCCTCGACGCCTTCGAGACCGGTAGAGCCTGTGAGGTCTGATAAGAAGACATCGACGCAGTGGCGCCATGTCCGTCGAGGGACTCTCTTGAGGCTCTGCCTCCGAGGAAGTCATCAGCACCGAGGCCGTTACGCTCAGGGCACTGCCCTCGAGGTCTGTGTCGAAGCCATCAGCGCCACACTAGACGTCGACGCTGATTTTGGCGACGCCTGTATTTGAGCCTTTTTCTGCGCCATCTTCCAGCCTCTGGATTACATCTCTGAGGTGGATCAAGAGTCTGAGGAAGGTTTGGTTCCTGATGAGCTGTTATCTGGTCATAGCCAGTTGGAAGACCTACGTCAGTTTTTGCACAATGCCAGTGGTCTTGATACCTCCCCGGAGGTTGAGTTTGGCAGGCCTGAGCCTGGTACGCATGCTGAATCTTCATACAGGTGACTCATGTCGAGGGTGACAGAGTACTTGGGAGTGGTCTGCGCCACCAGTGGATTTTATGCAGGATGACTTGACGGATATCCTTGACCAAGGTCCACCCACTGACCAGGTGCTGCCATTTCATATGGCTTTACAGAGAAGGGTGGCGGCTGCTTGGACTGCTCCGGAGAGTATCCCGGCTGTAAGCAAGTCGTTGCTGAAAACATATCGTCCAGCCAGTAGCGACCCTTGCTACTTGACTATGCACCCTACTCTGGAGAGTTTGGTGGTGCAGGCGGCTCCGGCCTCAGCAAAGCAGGTGTCATACCCAACCATCCCTCCTGATAGGGACGACAAATGCTTTGATGGCTGGGCGAAGAAAGTGTTTTCTTCAGGGGGTATGGCTTTACAGGCAGCCAACTCCGTGTGTGCCTTAGCACGTTTCATTCACACTCTGTGGAATTGTCTTTGGCGGATGAACATATTCCCGAAGGGGAGGAACGGGATGGTTTTCTTGCCCTCGTTCAGGATGGCAAGGATGCCATGTTTGAATCCGTTCAGTCGGGTCTGGACATGGCAGACGTGTCAGCCGGTCCATGGCTGCGAGCACCGTGATGCACAGATTTGCGTGGTTGCAGAAGGGGGACAGCAATGGAGGCCAGGTTCCTTTCGATCGAGGGAATCTGTGTCAAAGGGGCCACCGTAGGAGTACCAGAGGTGGAAAACAAGGTACTCGAGGTGCCAAGTCCACTCGGGCGGTTGCCTCTTTGCCCTCAGGCACTGCCACAGCTGCTTCAGCTCAGTCATTAGGCCATGTGCCATTGTTCGCCGGTTGGGGGGAAGGCTGGCGCAGCATCTTGTAGAATGGCGTGCCATTACTTCAGATGTGTGGGTTCTGGAGATCATAGCCCACGGCTACTGTCTTCCTTTCCGGCAGAGGCCTCATGACAATTCACCATGGAATGTCTTTGAAGAGTCCGGATCCGCTCCTTGCGCAGGAAATCAAATCCCTGCTCGAGAAAGGTGCCATAGAACTGGTGCCTGTAGCGGAGCGGAACGAGGGATGGTATTCCCCATATTTTTTGATCCCGAAAAAAGACGGGGGGGGGATTGAGACCCATCAGGGACTTGCGTGATTTGAACTAGCTCCCCAGGAAGGACAAGTTCAGTTTACTCTCTCTCAAGTCCTCCAGGCCCTTCAACTTTAGGACTGGTTGGTGTATCTCTATCTCAAGGCCGCTTACTTTGATGTACCGATTCATCCCAAGCAGTACCTAAGGTTCGTGGTTGGCGACTCGCATTTTCAGTTCCGGGTCCTGCCGTTCAGATTGACCTCCGCCCGAGGGTCTTCACCAAGCTCATGGTGGTGGTGGCAGTGTATCTCAGGAAAGGGGAGATTCACATCTACCCCTACCTGGACGATTGGTTGATCAGGGTGCGCTCTTCGAGCAAGTCCTGGATCATCGGTCAGTCACCTGCCACTCCCTTCACAGGCTGGGCATCTCCCTCAACTTAAAGAAGTCCCACTTGACACCTACCCAGCGGCTCCAGTACATCAGAGCAGTGCTCGACACATCCCTGGGGCTGTTTTTTTCCTCCCCAGGCGAGGGCTCATCACATTCTGCAGATGGTGAACAAGTTTCAACATGCCCAGAGTCTTCCGGTGTTCGAGTTCTTGAGGTTGCTCGGCCTCATGGCATCCTGCATTCTCCTGGTGCCAGAGGCCAGGCTGCGGATAAGATCTTTGCAGTGGGCTCCCAAGATGCAGTGGTAAGTCCTCCTTCAGGATGTCCGTTCCCGTTCAGGTGCCGCCCCCGGTCGCCCAGGATCTTCTGTGGTGGGCCGTCGAAGGCAATCTGATGAAGGAGGCTCCATTTTGGCGACCGTGGCCAGAGGTGACTATCTTGACGGACGCATCCCTCATGGGATGGGGAGCTCATGCCAACGAGTTGACAGTCAACGGTCGTTGGTCTCCGTCAGAGCTGAGGGCCGTCAGGCTAGCCCTGAAGGCTTTTCTGCCGTCTGTGTGGGGGAAGACTGTCCTTATTCTGACGGACAATACAGTGGCCATGCACTACCTCAACCAACAGGGGGGGGGGCAGGGTCTCTCCCTCTGCGCAGAGAGGCGATGCAGCTCTGGTTCTGGGCCATCCAGCAGGAAATTCTGATCTCGGCAGTTCACCTGGCTGGAGACAAACGTGGCGGCGGAAGCTCTGAGAAAGCAGAGCACGGTCTCTAGCGAGTGGGTGCTGGATCAGGAGATTCTCCTGGAGATCTTCGCCCTTTGAGGGACCCCACAAGTGGATCTCTTCGTCACCAGTGTCAACGGGAAGTGCAAAAGATTCTGCTCGCAGGAATTTCCTCCACAAGGAGCCTTAGGGGACGCGTTCATGGTGGAGTGGTCCTTCCCACTGCTGTATGTGTTTCCTCCAGTCACCGTCCTTCTGCAAAGTGTTGCGGAGGGAAGGTTTGGTTCCCGAAAGATCCTTATTGCTCCAGCATGGGCCAGGAGAAAGTGGTACCCGGATCTTCTCGACATGTCCATCTGCTCTCCACACCATCTTCCCTACCGAGGCGATCTGCTCTCACAGGAGGGGGGGGGTTAGGTTCTCCATCCAGAGGTCAAGTCCCTCAACCTTCATGCTTGGCTTCTTTAATGTTGAGATATAAGGATTGGTTCCTCCCTGAAGACGTGATGGAGGTGTTGCTTTCGGCCAGAAGGCCTGCAACAAAGTCCCTGTAGCGTTGTCGTTGGAGAAAGTCCTGCAACTGGTGCAGGGTTAAGATTGTGGATTCTTTTTCATGCGCCATTCCTGTGGTTCTGTCTTTTTTGCTTTTGTTAGCCCACAAGGGCCTGCAAGTGGGTACCATTAAAGGTTATCTGGCGGTTCTGTCCATATTTAAGTACTATTTAAGCACTCGTCTGAGGAGTGTCCGGTTGGGATTTGAACCTGGTTCTAAAATTCCTCATGGGAGCTCCGTTTGAACCTTTACATTCTTGGCCTTTGAGACTGTTGACCTTAAACTGTATTTTTAGTTACTGTTACTTCCGTTCGCAGAGTGAGTGAGTTGCAGGCACTTTCCGGTAAGCCACCCTTCAGTGTTCCATAAGGACAGGGTTGTCCTTAGGGTTCGTCCTTCTTTTCTTCCGAAAGTTGTGTCGGAATTTCAAATAAGCCAGAATGTCATTCTTCCGGTGTTCTATCCTCCTCGGCATCCTGGTAAGGAAGAGGAGAGAGGCTCCACAGGTTGGATCCTAGGAGAGCTTTAAGTTTCTACATCTCACGCATGTCCCGGGTCAGAGTGGATGATTAGCTCTTTGTAGGATACGCTGGAAGGCGTTTGGGACAAGCTGTTACTAAACAGACTTTGTCTAGATGGATTATCTTGACAATTTCTGAATGTTACCGCTTTGCGGGTAAGGACCCTCCGGTAGGCTTACGGGCCCATTCTACTAGGGGCGTGGCTGCCTCTACTGCCCTGCAGAGGGGTGTTCCCATTTGTAACATTTGTGAAGCAGCCACATGGGGCTCTGTCCATACTTTTGTAAAACACTACTCCCTAGTAAAACACTAGTTACTGCTACTCCAGTAAGTGGAACCGGTTTGTCATCTTGTGCAACTCAAAGTGCATCAACCCTGTTGACTGCTCTCCCACACATTGTTTTATACTTGACTCCGGTTTAGTCTTTAATGCCATTAAAGTTCACATAGCTGCACTATCCGCTTACACTACGTCACAACATAAGATGTCTTGGTGGAAGGTTCCAGTTATTAAAGCCTTCATGGACGGAGTGAAAAGAATTTACCCTCTTATATCTAACCCAGCTCCAGATGGGACCTGAACGACGTGTTAACCAGTCTAATGGGGCCCCCCCCTTTCGAGTCCATGCATAGAGCGAGCCTAAAGAATCTCACTCTTAAGACTGCTTTCTTAATAGCTATCGCCTCCATCAGGAGAGTGGGTGAACTACAAGCGTTCTCTATCTTAGACCCCTTTGTAACAGTTCACAAAGATAAGGTGGTTCTACGCACACACCCTAGGTTTGCACCTAAATTCGTTTCAAAGTTTCATGTCAACCAGTCGATGGAACTACCAACGTTCTTTCAGAACCCATCAAACTTGGGAGAGAAGAGCCTGCACACACTTGATGTGCACATGGCGGTCATGTTTTATATGGAAAGAACTCTCCCACTAAGAAAGACTAGTCAGTTTTGTCTCAGTGGCGGCAGGAAGAGAAGGAGATGCAGTTTCCAAATCCACTAGCTCTAGATGGGTTGTCCAGTGCATCACTCTGTTTCTCTTGCTAAGAGAGAACTGCCCTGCAAGCCTAGAGCACATTCTACTCGAGGCACTGCGGCATCCATAGCATTCATTGCACATGTTCCCCTCGAGTCCATTTGCAAAGCGGCAACCTGGAGTTCTGTACACACCTTCACAAAACACTGTTGTCTAGATGCTCATTCTAGATCTGATTCTCAGGTGGGACAAGCAGTAGTAAGACTCTTTTCTCTACTGTTCTTTCTCACACCCCACCTCCAACTCCGGGTACTGCTCGCTAGTCTATTTTCAGCATGTGATTCTAAGCAGATTAACAAACATCAGAAGACATGCATTACTTACCGTAAAAGCATTTCTGATGGTTGTATCTGCTTAGATTCACATGCGCCCACCCTTCCTCCCCGCTCGGATGGAAGGAACATAGATGTTGTATTACTTTTCTCTCTTTTCTGTACTCACGTTAGTCATAAGGCGCCCTCATGGCAGAAAGGGACCTAGACGCATTAGGGATTTGGGTACACTACATGTCACTATAGGGATAGTGTTACAGACACGCCTATGCAGACGTCCCCTTTTGACTCTCGAAAGACAAAATACAATACTCTGCGGCGACCTCTGGATGTCGGACTATAGGCACTGCATGTGAATCTAAGCAGATACAACCATCAGACATGTTTTTACTGTAAGTAATGCTCGTTTATATGTATATATATATATATATATATGTGTGTATGTGTATATATGTATATATGTATGTGTGTGTGTATGTATATTTGTATGTATATGTATATGTATATATGTGTATGTATAGTATAATTTTAGATTGGCCGGGCCTTCTGGCCGGCCTACACAGTAGAGAGAGTGGGGTCAGGGTGGACATTTCATTTCTTGGAGAATGCCTTTCCCTTTCCTCTTTGTTCCCTGGGTCTCTTCGTCACCATTTATGTCATCAGCTATGTAGAGGACTCCAGTTAGGTTTTGTCCTGTTTCCAGGGCCAAATTCCCTTGGAAAGATAAACACTGCAAATGTAACTTGTGTTAAGCCCTTAAACACAACGAAACGGTTTGTGCAGCTTGCAAGCTCCTGTGCCCGAAAACTCTAAAGGAGTGCTGTGTTAAGCGGTGGGCGGCCTACGGAATGTCGCAGGCCGAGTCTGATTCTCCTGCTGCCACAACCGCTGATTGCGACGAGGGGCTGAGTGACGAACAAGCCTCTGATCCGGAGGAGATTGACCTCTCGGCAGAGCATTCTCGCTCCGCTTCGTCTGTCCCCGGCCCGCTAGGCAAGACTCAGGTCCTGCTGTGGGGAATGTACACCCCAGCAACGTAGACACACGCTAAACGTACAACCCCTGGGATGTCTTCGACAAAACAGTAGAAGCGGTCCATACGCCAATGGGCACATAGAAAACTTCGGCCTTGCCCGCCGACCTTCAAGGTCGGCAGCCAATCACGCAACCGCATCTTGCGACTGGGCAGTGTAAAATTAAGGGCACTGCCCCAATATCCACCCACCTGTCGCGACGCATCGGAAAAAAGCGTCCACGGCTGAAAAGACCCCGGTTCCGCCGAAAGTTGTTGCGCAACCGGAGATCTGAACAGCAGAACTTTCTGATTCGGAGGTGATTACTGAGAGTATCTCCGGGATCATTTCGGTGAATTCTCAAACAAAAACCCAAGGATTCATCGAAACCCAAGGACAAGCACAGGATTCGTTAAGATCCAAGGATAGGCCGAAGGATTTACCGCAGCCTACGGAAAGGCCCATAAACAAAGGGACACGAGTCAACCGTCGGAACCCCGAGAAGACTTTTCGGAAGCTCCTGAAGGGATTTCTTCTTCGTTAAAGAAGTCGTCTCGACGTTTGCAAACGATGATCCAGTAGAAGAGCTGTTTCCACCCCTGGACCGCTTTGGCTCATCGGTTTGGACCAAAGAAAAATTAGAAGGATGTATGGACAGACTAGGGAGGTTTGTGGAACTCTCTGAGAAGTTAACACCCAAGAGATCTAGTGAGGAAAACCCCCTGCTCCTTGTGGTTAAGCTGCAGAGGGTCTTTGACCCTACTCAAGATGATGATGAAGAAGAGGAGTACCATTATGACCTCACTGAGGAGGAGTCTCAAAATGAAGATGCCTTTATCGACTCTGAGGAGGTTCATGGAGACCTCACTGAGGGTTGGGGGAGTGGACCAGCATTCCATTGATCCTCGCCCTTGGCAGTAACCTACTCCAATGCTGGAACCTGATACCTTGCGCTTGGACTCCCCTCAAACCACCCCCACTTGACAGGCCTCCCCGGTGGACAATCAAATGGCTTTCAACACCATATTGAGTAAAGCAGCGGAACACTTCAACATTGCTACTCAAGAAGCTGTTCCAGAGGCTGCTTTTGTGGAAGACATTTTGAAAGAAAAACCACCTGCCAGCCAAGCTATTCCTCTACTAAATTCAATTAAGAAGAGATTAGCCCCTTCTTTATTAACATCTGCACTTACTAGAGCAGTGAATCCCAGGGTAGAGAAACTTTTCTGACCCTCCTTCTCATGCCCCCTCTACATCCGGTGTCATTCTACTCCAGATTCACTAGTTACAACTACCAGGAAAAGAGCACGGGTTCCCCAATATACTGGGGAGGCACTCCCTGACAATGTAAAAGAATGTATGCTCTAGGGAAATGGATCAATGTGGCAGCGGCTTACTCCAGTTGCACCGGAAACAATAAAACTTTGTTGGCCAGCTATGCTGATGTGCAATGGGCCAAGGTAGAGGAGGGCCTTCAAGAAGTCTCGGAGCCACTGCGAACCAGTCTGCTCAACAGTGGCAGAGGGCAGGCAAGTAAACCAAAGTGTGCTAAAAAAATACTTTGGGTGCAGCAGAGACAGCAGGAAGATCTTTGGCTCAAGGTACCCTCCTGAAAAGGCACACATGGCTTAGGAACTCTGGGTTCAAGCCAGAAACCCAAGCTTCATGTATAAATAAACCAGTGGAGGAGATTCATTTATTTGGGAAAGCACTGGATGAAGCCCTCAAAACTGCAAAAAAGGAGCATGACACGCTTAAGACTCTGGACCAGATCACCCAGAGACCTTCTCAAAGAAGGGGAAGCGGGAATAGACATTCCTGTCGTGGGCAACAGTTCCCTAAAAAATCAATTCAGCTCGGGGGAAAACTGGTCCTCTGCCCAAGGAACCAGCAGCTACACCACCCCATACCCAACAAGGGGGCAACGACGTGGTGAAGGAAGGGGCTGGAATTCTCCCCCTCAAGGCTCCCGGCTTCAGGCCAGAAATGACTCGCAGTTCCAGGTCCCCTCCCATGCATTCCCGGTTTGGGGCCGCCGGCTGACATAATTTCTTCAAGCATGGGAGGGGATAACTGCAGATTAGTGGGTACTAAAGAGCTTCTGCCACAGATACTGTATAGAATTCTGCCGTATCTCACAGTGCAGACCGCCACGAGCAAAACACCAGAACATCTGCGCATCCTGCTACAAGAAGTTGAGACCCTGCAGGAAAAGGGCGCCATAGAAATCGTACCTCTTCTACAGGTAAACAAAGATATTTATTCAGTGTACTTCCTTGTAACCAAAAAGGATCTTACCATGCGCCCTGTACTAGATGTGCACCCAGCGAACAAATTTGTGAAGCCCCAAAAGTTTTGCATGGTCACTCTGCAAGAGGTAATTCCCCTGCTCACACAGGGGGATTGCATGGCAACATTGGACATGAAAGATGCATACTTCTGTATTTCAATGTTGCCAGCGTGTTAGGCAGAAACCTGTGCAGTTCCCTTAGGGACCACTGCAAAAGATTTAAGACTACAGGTGTTGGCAGTAAACCCACTTGGTAGCAGTCTGTACCACCCATATTTACCTGGTAGCTGTGGCTGAGCAGTCAGACCTCCCTCAAGAAGAGTTAGGCAGCATGCAAAGTATATACAATAGGCACTCGGATACAACAATACAAGCAAACGCTGACCAGAGCTTTGGTATCAAAGTATATAATTATTTATTTAAAAACACAGTTTGAAACACTCCAGCACTCTTATTGTAAAATATTCTCAACAGTTACTATTGTAATATATACACCCCTTTTTCCTTATCGGATAAGTCACAGTAAAACACCACTTATTTTCATACAGAGGTGAGCGCTTAAATAGATTGCACTCCAATAAGTTTGTGAGAAAAGGGGGGGGAGAAAGGCAGAATATGGAAAGGTACACCACTCTAAGGTTCAGGAACACTACAAGCAAGGCAGAAGTGCAAAAGTCACTGGTGAGCCAAAGTCCAAAGGCTGGGCCAACTCTTAGAGAGAGCAGAGCACAAATGCGCCCAAGAGCACACATTTACACTAGGCTTAGAAAGTCTTACAGAGGGTTCAAAAAGAGTTTAGAGAGGTTTAGGAAAGTTTAGCCAGGGTGTACCAGGCTAACCCAGGTTCGAAAGCCGGGGGCTAAATCTACCCCGTACAGTCGGTAGCAAGGGAAGCCAGGCGGGACACGGTACCTTAAGTGGGAAGGATCCTCCAGCGGTGGCAGTTGTTCCTGGTAGTGGGTGCAAGTTGCGTCGTCGCCCAGGGGAAGAGAAGATCTCGACTTGGAGGAAAGGTGAAGGTCGTTGCACTACCAGGGCAGAAACCAGCCGCAGAGTTTTCCGGTTAAAGGTGGTACCTTTGTTTCGCGGTTGTGGTAAAACGTGGTATCCCGGTTGCCGGGGTGCTTGGCACGGGCAAGGCGGCCACAAGTCGGGAAAGCGAAAAGATGTTGAAACTGGTTATCCCCACCAGTCAAAGGAAGAAGACTCTCCGGGAGATCTCCTCTGTCGTTGGGAAAAGTGGTGAGGCAGTCCAGCAGGGCTCCACCGGTGGTGGTGTCGTGGCAGGTCGGCTCAGCTTCTCCCTCGTCGGATTCTTAGGTCCTGTGGCGACTTCTGAAGTTCCAGTCCCCAAAGCCCTGCTTTTATGCAGCAAACCCCCATTCACTCAACCTAGCTGTTACTCAAACATGCCAAGTAGTGAGCCGGCCGGCTCTCCACTTGGGCCAATCAGGATGGAGTGCGACTTGAGTTGCCTAGGCAACTCAGTCCAGGGTTCCTAAATTTCCCTCCACCCCTCCTAAGTACCCCAGACAGAGTGGCACCACTTTGGAGGGCTTCTGTGGAGAAGCCCGCCAAAAAGTGGAACAAAGGGCTCGACTTGGGTTGGAGTCACAGAAGAGAACACAAACGCCATTTTAGAATCAAGTTTTGGCAAAAAATACCAACCGGAGAATTAATATTAATTAAATAAACCGGCGGTATGTTCGAGGCTACCGTAAAATATTAAATAAAGATAGTAGCCTAAAACAATGGGAAATCCCATAGGAAAATATTTGCGGTTGAATATAACAAGTAGTATCCACTGCCACCAGTCAAAACTCGATCAGGGGGCACGGAGACGTGCCCCCTCGACTAACAGACCCTGGGGCAATTGAATTGCCCCAGCCAGTAAGTCCACAATATGATGGTTTGTACTGGTTCTGTTCAGAATTTAAGACTAGTAAAGTCAATGGTGACTTTACATGCCCTAGGAGACAGTAGTCAGTCCCAGGGTATGGAGTCTATACTGGGGGGTCACTATGACACCCCTGTGTTACTGCACTGAGGGTGCTGTGTAACACACATCACAAAATCACATGAAGCCCTATGGAGTAAAAGACCCCGTAGCCCATTAAACACTTCTAGATTCAAAGAAACACACTCAAATCATGTCCAAGAGTGAGGGTAAAAGAGTCTCACTCTTGGCAGGAGAAAAAAATAAACCCCAAAAATCCAGCAAAGCTGCTGGTGGACTCACTAGGTAAGGAGATTCAGCCTAAACAGAGAATTCTCCCTAACACAGCGCACAGAACATACCTTAGATTTATAATACAAGACAAGCACTATCAGTTCAAGGTACTACCCTTCGGCATAGCCTCTGCACCAAGGGTATTTACAAAGGTACTGGCAGTACCAGCAGCACACCTGCGCAGGCAATCCATTCCGGTTTATCAATACCTCGACGACTGGCTCATAACAGGGGACTCCTCCGAAACATGTCTGTCAAATACCCAAAGAACTATAGATCTTCTATTCAGTCTGGGATTCTCAATCAACAAGAAGAAATCCAGCCTAAACCCCAGTCAGGTCAAGCAATTCCTAGGGGCTCTAATTCGAACAAAGGGCGGCCTGATCTTCCCCTCCAACGATAAGGTCCAAAATATGCTGTTTCAGATCCCTCAATATGTATCCAGTTGAGAGGTGACAGTACACAAAGCTATACGACTGTTGGGAATGATGGCATCATGCATTTATTTAGTTTGCGTCCAATGCAGGAGTGGCTCAACAGCCAGTGGTGTCAGGCCAACAGCCAATGGTACGATCTAGTGGTTGTCTCGTCAGCCCTCGTTCTCTCACTACGGTGGTGGTTGAGGTAGAACCTCTTGAAGGAGAAATTCTGCACCAGCCCTGCAGTGGAGGCCACTCGAACTACAGACGCATCTCACATGGTGGGGAGCTCACCGGTTTCAACAGACAGCGCAGAGTTTGGTAGTCAGACATACGATCCAACCACATAAACCTGTTGGAACTGTTAGCAGTATTCAAAGCACAGAAAGCTTTCCAGAAACAACTGCAAGGAAAGACGGTCCTGATTTTCACAGACAGCACCACATGTACTATCTGAACAAGCAAGGGGGCACTGACTCTCAAGGGCTGTCCAGACTGTCCCAGAACATTTGGAAGTGGGCTCTCAAACACATGTTTCTGTTGTCAAAACATGTTCCAGGGGAACTCAATCTTCTGGCAGACATACTCAGCAGAGGTTTCCTACTACCCATGGAGTTCGAATGACGATTACACAAAGACATTGTCTCCGTCTTCGCAGAATGGGGCTTCCCAGAGATCTACTTGTTCGCAACTCTGGAGAACGCTCAATGCCAAAATTACGCCTTCACGTACCCCCAGAACCGTTCCAAGGGGAATGGACTCTGGATAACATGGTCAGGGAAATTTGTTTACGCTATGACCCCCCCATGCACCCCGACTCCCCTACCAAAGAAAATAGTGCACACGATGTACCAGGAACCAGTAACAATGATATTGGTGGCCCCCATGTGGGCCCGCCAACCAAGGTTAGCTCATTTGATGGAGATGTCCCTATCTCATTCCAATGAAACTGCCTTGCCAGTACATGTTTTCGCAAGACAAAATGGAGAAACTTCAAGAAACTTCACCCATGCCCGCAGACACTGAATTTAGCGGCCTGGCTCCTGAGGTCATAGATTTCAGGCACCTGTTACTCCCTCAGAGATGTATGGACATAATCAGTGAGGCAAGAAAACCTAACACACAATATTGCTATTCCAGTAAGTCGAAGTGTTTTGCATCTGGTGCAACTTTAAGAGCATCAACCCCATTGACTGCTCTCCTAGACCTATTGTCTTGTATCTGACTCATTTACTTGACTCAGGCCTGGTCTTTAACTCTCTAAAAGTTCACTTGGCTGCTCTTTCAGCCTACACTACAACACAACAAAAGGTGTTATGGTGGAAGATACCAGTTATTAAGGCTTTCATGGAGGGAGTAAAGAGAATTCACCCTCCCGTTTCTAACCCAGATCCCGGATGGGACCTTAACGTGGTTTTGACTAGACTTGAGGTCTCCTTCCGAGCCCATGCATAAAGCAAGTCTCAAAGATCTCACCTACAAGACTGACTTTTTAATAGCCATTACTTCCATTAGGAGAGTCAGTGAACTACAAGCGCTCTCAATTCTAGTCCCCTTTGTTACAGTTCAGAGCTAAGGTGGTTCTGCGCACTCACTCTAGGTTTGCGCCTAAATTCATTTCAAAGTTCCATGTGAACCAATCCATAGAACTACCAACGTTCTTTCAGAACCCCTCAAACATGGGGAGGGGAGAAGCCTGCACACACTGGATGAACGCAGAGCAGTCATGTTTTACGTGAAAAGAACTCAACCACTAAGAAAGACAAATCGGTTTTTCATTTTGGTGGCAGCAGGTAGAGAAGGAGACCCTGTCTCCAAATCTACAACCTCTAGGTGGATTGTCAAATGTGTCGCACTCTGTTTCTCTCTTGCTAAGAGAGAACTGCCCTTCAAGCCTAGAGCGTATGCTACTCGAGGTCCTAGAGCTTCCATAGCATTCATTGCAAATGTTCACCTAGAGTCCATTTGCAAAGCGACACTTGCACGTTCTCAATGTCACTGGGCCTAGTAAGATCGTTGTTTTGTTCTCCCCTGTCCCCCTCCCTTGCCACGCTCAAACACCTGTGTACGAGCGCGATATAAATAAAATATCATATCATAACCTGGAGTTCTGTACACACCTTTACAATACACTATTACCTAGACACTCATTCTAGGTCTGATTCTCAGGTGAGACAGACAGTACTAAGACATCTTTTCACTACTGTTCTTTCTCACAACCCACCTCCAACTCCGGGTACTGCTTGTTAGTCTATGCAAAGCATGTGATTCTAAGCAGATTAACAAGCATCAGAAGACATGCTTTAATTACCGTAAAAGCATTTCTGATGATTGAATCTGCTTAGATTCACATGCGCCCACCCTTCATCCCCACTTGGATAGAAGGAACATAGAGGTTTTACTACTTTCCCTTTTTGTTCTCACTCGCGATAGTCATAAGCTCCCTCACGGCAAGGGCAGTAGGCCCTTCCAGTTGTATGATTCTCAGTGCAAATCACTTAATCAGTCAACTGGACAATATACTTTTGGTGAATAGTGGAGCACTTATTCTAGGTGCAGTAAAAACCCCAAACTACTTTTGTCATAACAGTTATACTAGTTCAGTAAAACCCACATACTTTGTTTAACCTCACCATGAAGGTCAAAGTAAAACCCAATTTTACATTTTACTGAATGACTCCGGTATTCTAGGTAGGCAACAACCTAATACAGACTTATTAAGGACAGGCTAGCAGCAAGTCAGGGGAAACAATACCCAGTTGGGGGACACTCGTACAATTATCCTCAAAGGACTAATCTGGTGATGCCAACACTTTACTTTTGGGAAGAGGCACAACCTAATCACAGGAGAATAAAATACCTTCACGTCTACTTTCTATTTAGACTGCAAAACAGTTGCAAAGGAAGAAAAGATGTTAACCATACTTTTAAGCATAGTGCATCAGCTAGAATAACTGAGTCAGTCAGTAAAGTGTGACATTGGGTTTTACTTTCCCCTTCATTGTGAGGTTAATAAAGTATATGGGTTTTACTTACCTTGTGTTAGCTGTGTGCCTTCCAAAATAAGTTACAAGAGTTACTGCTTAATTCAATCTGGGGTTCCCTGATTTCAAAAGCACCTGTAATTGTATATTACATCCTTGGGTTTTACTCACCTAGTATAACTGTGTTATGACAAAAGTAGTTATAGGTTTCTACTGCACCTCATTATACAACTGGAAGGGTCTACTGCCCTTGCATTACTGAATGTAATTGTAAAAAATAACCATTGGTTTTTACTCCCCAAGAATAGGCTTGACCTATACTGAATGTGTATGAAAAGGTTTTGACTTACCTAGAACTACTGTTAGGTACTTCAAATAAGGTCTATACTTGGGTCTGTGTACTTTCAAATATAGTGTTGTGTTTTTATACTGGGATTTCATATAATGTTTTAGTGCTTACTTACCCCTAGATTTATCTGGCCCTACCTGTATTTAAATAAATCCTTTATTTTTACAATACAATGTGTTTCTGTGGATCATTTGTGTTACAATTTCACTTGTACTGATACTACAGCCCTCTCTCCCTCCTAAGATAAGCCTGGCTGCTCTGTCTACACTACCATGAACTCTGGTCGTACAGCCTTATACTAAGAGTGGAGTCTTGTGCTGCCTCAGTTGAATGGTTTTACTAAACCCTTAGTTGGACTTCCAAAAAACTGTCCTAACACAGCCAAATAACCCGGTCATTGGATTCCTTGTCGTGGTGATTGAAAATAAGACCTCAGAAGGGACTTTGCAGCCAGGATCCACGAACAAGGCTCTAGGCAAGGTTTCCCTTGCAGCTAAATGCGGTTCTGCAGATTTGGCGCCTTTTCAAGGAGCACAGAATAAGACAGAAAATCGTGATTGAATTCTCGTTGTTGTAAAGATCCATCACTCTGGTGAGGGTGCTTTTTGGACTCGATTTGTGTCTCTGGAGATCCACCAGGATGCCCACGAAGTTTCAGTGAGATTCCGAATTCAGAATACCATGCACCGCACAATGGCTCCAGGTCCCAGGGTATTGGGGTATTGCAACAACGCATGGTCGCAGCAATGCGTGGGATGGCTCAAAATACAGGTCTCCTTAAAAAATGTGGGTCTCATTAGGCTGTTGGTCGGGGTCGTCGTTTTCAGAGGCACCAGGATGATTGGAAGGAAGGGCTACAGCAGGCTCCGGTTACACAGCAGGCCCGCCGGTCGCTGGAAATCGTCTCAGCCGCTTTTCCTTCATATTCCTCTTCGGTTTAAGTTCCAGTGGTCGACAGATCTTCAGCTTCCAGGTTCGGAGTATTTATCAGGAATTTTAGCACAACCTCTGCATTCTCTCGCTGCATTTTACAAGAAGGGGCAGTCCGGTTGTCCAGTCGGGACAAGAAGGGGCGCTCTGGTTGTCCAGTCAGGACAAGAAGGGGTGGTCCGGTTGTGCAATCGGGACATCCTGCCCCCCACTGGGATTTGTCCACATTCAAGCAAGGCGTAAGACAAAGGGCTGGGGAGTTTTGGACTCCTCCCTTACTTCCTGCTCTCACAGAGAGACTGACTGGAGCCTGGGCGGGGAGTACAGGGGACTCCCGCTGAAGACAAAAATCACACACAGGAATTTCCCACCCTGGATGTCAGGGGAAGGAACAAAAAACAAGAAGAAACACTAAAAATGGCAGGGGAAAAAGACCTGCCCATTTTGGTAAAAAAGGACACCCTTAGGTCCCTTTACTGCAGCTGTGAACAAAAGGTGCACCAAATTAATACAATTTATCACTGCCACCAGCCATTGAAGGTAAGCTTGTCACTGTAACAGAATTGTTAGTTTTAATGTGGAAGGGGATACATTGCATCTCCCCAGCACTCCACATAAGGTGGGGTGTGCTGGTGTCACTTAACAAAATTTAAAAGGGATCCAAAGAGCCTTTCTACCCTTGGGAACTGTAGTTCACTCAAGGTTAGCACATGAAAGTTAAAAGGGGAGCCCCTAGGATAACCCAGCAACAACAGGCACTTATTGCCAGTAAGTTGTTAAAGGGAATAACTATAAAGACACTATGGAGAGTCTTAAAAATGACACCCATAAAAAGAGTTCAAGATTATGTGAGTGTGGAAAAAGGTTCCCACTCACTGAGGTATTAAGGAAAAATATCCCACTAATAAAGCAAAATGTTCTGGGGTTGACCCAGTTCAGGAAGATTCACCAGTTCTGTGCAAATAATACCCAACAGATACCTCGCGATAACAGTCGCTATTCTGTGTTCGTCGCCAGCTTGTGGTGTAACTCTCATTCCGGTCGAATGTCAGCCTCCCAGCTTCAAGGGATCCTGTTCTGGAAGGTTTTCAACTGCGACTGGAAGGACGCCTGCCATCAACTGTGCACAGTGGCAGTCGCTGGACCCACGTTCCACCATCTGGTCAAGTGTCCTGAAGAGGTCTTCATCAGTGTCTTCTGCATTTCATCGCCAAAGTTGCACTCTGCTCCTTGAACCGACCAGAAGAATCCTTGCACCCGCCGCTCCTGGGCACCTCACTCGAAACAACGGCTGAAAATCCTACCTCCAGCATTCCCCTCACTGCCACCCCCGTGCTCTGGGAAAATCAGACTCAGGAGGTCAAGAAAACGCATTGCATTTGTCTCTCCACCGTCCTCCCCATTCTCCTTAGCATAAACCTTAGCTATTCCATTCCACTGCTTTTTGATTGTCGCGTGTGAAACAGTTGTACCTGAAAGATAGAAACACGTTTTTACTTACCAGTAGGTGTTGTTGAACATCTATCTTCTCTAGAACTTTTCACCAACACAATAACTTTACCTACCTAAAACACTTTGTGGAGAGAGGCATTGCGACTCTTGGGCACAAAGCCCCACCCACTCTTGATGGGGATTGGACTTCTGATCTTAAGGCACATTTCTTATGAATATATGTTTATAACTAAGTGTTGTGCTATATTATCACCTGCTTGTTTCATTTCCTAGTGTGTGTTTTGGACCTAGAATAAATATAGTATTTTTGTACTTGCCTGTGTAATTTGAATTGTGTGCTTCACTGTGTAGACTCATTGTGGACCTCATTTTCACACTCCTGAGAATAGCCTCCGGTGCTCTCCTCTGCTACATTGATTGGGTTTTGGCTAACATCTCGGAGTTACCCCATTAGGGTGGCCTCCTGAAATCTGTCCACCGGGTCAGATTCAAGAAATCCATCTTAACAGACATCAATGGAACGGCATACGTTCTGCTGTTTTGAACCTTTCCTAACTTTTGGTGATATGTTTTGCCTGTTTGCTCCACGTCCCTGTTTTAGGGGCTCTGATCAGTGCCTATGGCTATCAGTGCTGGAGATCTATTCTCCATAGCATTCTACATTATTCTTTTCCTGTAGACCTCAGTTTCAGTGAAGTGCAGTAGGGACTCGTTGTTTTTAGCTACTTTGTGTTGACTTACATGATGTGCCTGCATACTTTGGTTCTAAGACCCCTATGAAGGAGAGCAGTCTGCAGAAGACCAGGAACGTGTTATTTGAAGATCGCCAGCAGATATTTCTTCCCTTGCACCACAAGGCCCTCTCACTCTCTCTGCAGGTCTCAAGAAGACCTTCAACAGTGCTTTAACCCCTGGACCAGTAGGAACAACCTGTCTGACCTCTGGTTGAAGATCCAGACACTGGAAGCACTCTGAATAAGCAGCAACAGGAAGCCATTTCTCCTCGCTGTTAGGAAATATTGTCTTTTAGCAACATTCCCTCCATAGTTTCCTATGGTACTCCATTCATTTTGTTCTGTTTTTAATGCTGTCTGGACTTCTTAAAGGGAAGCAAAGCCTTCAGCTTCACTTCCCTTTTGCTAATTTGTTATGGGGGAACCGAACAGTCCTCCAGACCATCGGTACTGGGAAACTTTGTTTCCCTTTTGGAATTTTTGTGTTTTTATATTGCACTCTGCATCTTACAATATAGAGCAATTGAGATTCTTTTGTGTCACCCTAGCATTTTACACAGGGATCTTTTGGTTGCTTTTGTATGCACATAAGGCCAGGCTGGTGGCAGCAGTTACATTTTTACCAGTTTTGAAATTTTTGGTGTGCACATTTGCATTTACCGCATATGGTTACTAAACGTGGCTAGTGCCCTAAAATAGCTGTGCCACAAGATGTTTCACTTGTTCTTTAGCCATATTGAAGTTTGGCCTTCTTCCTGCCCTCTTAGGTCAGGAAAGTTCTTATAAGTTCAAAGCTACAGGAATCGTGGACTAGTAATTGGGTTTGTGTGGCCAGGAAGGGGGCTGGCTCTGTATAGTTCCAGTCCACATCGGTGGTGCCAGAAAACCTTGCTGTGGGACAAATGTGAAACCAGTAGTTGTCCCTAATTGGACAATACTGGTTGTTTGAATGGTGCAGATCTTTACCATTGTTGGGCTTGGACTTGCTTCCAGCTTGGATTTTGGATAATAAGAGAACCTCTCTGTCCATTTCTTTGTACCATCATTGGAGCCAAGAATCCCTTGAGGGGAGTACCATGCTGAAGAACTGAGGATGACTATTGAAGTGGGTCATCATCCTTCTAGTAGTCATCTCGGTGAAGCCCTGCTCCTTTACCTGAACTCCGAAGACCCGGACAGGTGCTTCAGCCCTTGGACTAGTCTTAACCCTGTCTCGAGGATCCTGCCCTTCGGAGCCTTCGGAAGTGTCCCTCACCTTCACCCTCCATAGGATAACATTGAGAACAGGTCTCTTTGTCACCTTATTCCATTCCACTCATCTTGCTCCAGGCAATTTAGATGTGACAGGGAAGAGGCAGTAAGAGCCTATGCTACAAGCCACACAGCAAATTAAGCAATTTGCATCATCCGGTCTTCCTGAAAACCAATTAAATAGTTCTTTAGTTAATGTTCACTGTTGAGATCTGGATTATCCAGAGGGCTGACATCCTCCCTCTGAGTTTGGCAATAGTATTTACAGTGCTATGAAACAGCAGGAAATGTGGTAGCCATCACTGCATACAAACCCTGATCTAGTGGAGCATGGATTAGTATGTGCTTTAGCAAATCTGTAGTAAAATGAACATACCTTTTTAACTTTGGGGGTTCAAAGTTAAGACACCATTTTATTTTCGTGACCAACCTTTTACACTGGTATCATGGGGCTTTAATCGAGATCATATGTTGCATGTTTTAATCTCTTGATATACAGAGAGATATACAAAGAGTGTGTTAGCAGCATCACTTGCAAATGTTTCAGACCTTGGTCAGTGATCCTTCATCTACATCATCTGCAACATATTTTACCATGGCACTGTATGCTCACATTATATCTTGTTTATTTTTCAGGATCCGAAATGAAACCAATGGAGGGCGGAAGGCCTGCGATAAGACCTCAAGAACAAATCACACTGCAACAGGTGCATCTTGAGAAGGAGAAGCAAAAACAGGAACCAAAAACCCCTGTGGCACCAAAAAAGGTAACAGTATAACCTTTTGCATTTGAAAATGTTTTATGTGCCCATCACAGGCAAGTCCTATTCTCCAGCATGGGGTCTGGCATGGATTCACATGCTCATGAATATTCCCCGTCGTCAGGCTGGGAATCCTCGGTAAAGAAAAAACCAGTATCAGTTTCGTTTCTGATCTGTCTTTCGTAGTAATAACCAATCACTGGTCTCTGCGTCATACTGACCACAGCCAATGACTGCCCTCTACCTAAGCACCGCCTCTGGCAGCCATCTTCAGATTTTTACCGCACGTTCATGTGTTGGGATCCTCGTGCTATTGCTCTCGAGCGTTAGTGCTATTTTTTTTTCACGTTTTTTCTCAAAAACTTCGTTTTTTCGGTCAAAAGAGCCTCAAGCTCCACCGACTCTCCATCCGATCAACGGGGACCCATGTCGGATTCGTCTGCGCCCCTCAAGAGTGAAGATTTCGTCGAGCTACGCTTTTGGAGGACTCCAGAAGTTTCTCAGGCCCGGTCATGGCCCAGGAGAAGGGAAGCTCGACGCCCGGAAAGCTGTTCAGGGTCTGCCCTGGATGCCAGCTGCAGAACGTCTTCAAGGAGGACGAACACTCTTTTTGTCTTTACTGCCTACATGAGGACAAGACGCACGTGGAGAAGGACTGTGCGCTTTGCGGCAACATGTCGGAGCGGACCATGAAGGACCGCCATCAACGTCTCGCCAACTGGCTGGAAGGGAAGAGCCCGTCCGGCGAGAAGAAGAGGAAGAAATCCGAGCGGTCTTCTAAGACCTTTGAGGACGCCCCGGCGACGGGGGTCCAACATAAGGCCAAGCACCGCGAGTCCGCTGGCACCGGGAGCGCCGAACGGTCGGGCTCTACGGGCGCCAGGCTGGGCGCACCCTCCCCGGCACCATCAACCACGAGCCAACGCTCTGGGTCGGGTAAGAGGAAGGCCGAGCACCCGGCGAGGCTCCTGGAGAGGCCCCGGTCGAGCTCGAAGGCGGAGGGGGAGCGAGGCAGTGCCCCCCCCCTCAAGGATAAGGCGGTGAGCGCACCTAAGGTGGTGAAGGCCTTAATCCATCCGGCCAAGCCCTCTATCGAAACTGTCGCGGCGGCCCTGGCTCAGCCTGTGGAGGCTACACCAGTGGTGGCGACCTCGGGGCTCAGAGGCTCCCTGCCACCTCGGAGGGAGTCCTCTTTTGTGCCCATCGATAGGACCCCCGTGAAATCCCCCGTGGGGAAGAAAAAGGGGGGGGCAGGGCGTCGTCGTAGATTCGGCCTCAACCTCGGAGGAGGAGCTGGTCGAGGTCTTAAGCCACGGCCTCGGCGTGGAAGACGACCGGCCCGTCGGGATGGATCCCGACGCAGGTGACGACATCGTCGATGGTACCGACGGGGCCCCTGATCGCCCGTCGGATTCCCCTCTGCCAGCGCCGCGAGACAACTCGGCGGCCATTTTGTTGGCTATACAGTCCTTATGCTCAGAGATAAGGACGAGACTACCGTTGCCAACGGAACCTCTCCCGTCGGGGGACCCAGAACCGGGACCTTCTGGGGTTCCCCCTACCAAGAAAAGAAGGATCCACCCTCCGCCTCCTTTTCAGCCGTCGCGCCCCTTCCAGCCCTCCTCCCCGTCCACCCGAGGGGATGATACGGGGACTGACACGGCAGCGACGGGTACGGACGATGAGGTATACGACGAGGATGCACCGTCGTCGCCTCCCACCAGGGCTTCTCCGCCCGACGAGATTGGATCGTTCCACTCCATGATCACCAGGGCATCCGAGCTTTTCCAACTCTGCCCTGAGGAGAAGAAGAAGGAAGGTTTCCTTTATCAGCGGCGCGCGGCATAGAGGAAGACGGTCCTCGCAGTGCCTCTATTGGATGACATTTGGGATGAGGGCCTCACCCTCCTCAAGAACCCTTCCACGACGCCAGCTAGAAGAGACCGGTACGAGAAAAAGTACCGGGTCCCGGACACGGCCCCCCTGTGCCTCCGGGCGCAGCCTATCCCGGACTCCGTCGTCTCCGCGGCCTCCACATCGGGGGGGTGCGGCCTCCACATCGACTTCCCCACCGGACGGCGAGGGAAAGAAATTGGACGCTATGGGACGCAGAGTCATCTCGTCTGCAGCGACGACGATTAAAGCGGCCAACGCCTTGGCTATCGTGGCCCGCTACGACAGGGAGCTCTGGTACAAACTGGCTCCCCTGCAGGACTTCTTGCCGGACGACAAGAGGGCAGAGGCCCTGGAGATCCTGCAGGAAGGTGAGGTGGCTTCGGACCACGCCATTACCGTTGCGACGGACAACGCCGACACTGGGTTCCGCCAGTTGGGCAACGGCGTTTGCCTTAGGCGGCGTGGATGGCTCAAGGCTACGGACTTCCGTCAAGACGTTCAGACCAGAGTCCTGGACATGCCCTTCGATGGGAACAACCTGTTTGGGAAAACAGTGGACGATTCCCTTCAGGCCATTAAAGCGGACACCGAGACGGCCCAGGCCCTTGGAGTTCTGCAACAACGACGGACACCCTTTCGGAGCAGCGGAGGCAAGGGCGCCTCCAAAGGTTCCGGTGGCGGTTTCTCCACCTACCGTCAAGCGGCCCGCTTGTCGTCTCAGGAGGCCTACCGAGGACGAGGCAAGTCTGGCGGACCCCGCCGTCGTCGCCAAGGAGGTCAAGGCGGCAAAGCCTCGTCGAAGCAGGATTGAACCGGCCGTGGGGTCGGGCCCCCACCGAAGCACCCCGGTGGGAGGCCGGCTGGCGAGCTTCGTCAGCGTGTGGGAGTCCATCTCCAGCGACCGTTGGGTGCTGGACGCCTTGGCCCGGGGCCACACGCTCGAGTTTCAAAGAAGGTGCAGGCTCCGGATGCACCCGTTGCAGGAGTTCCTGGACGTCCCTCAAGGGCAAGGTGGTGAGGATCTTCACCGACAACACCACCACCATGTTTTACATCAGGAAACAGGGCGGAACCAGGTCCCCAGCACTGTCCAAGGAGGCGCAGGACCTGTGGCATTGGGCCGCCGCCCAAAGGATATTTCTGGTGCCGTTTCATCTGGCAGGGATAAAAAACACCATCGCCGACTCGCTCAGCAGGGAGCTGCGCTCGTGCCACGAGTGGGAGCTACGGCAGGATCTAGTGGATCGCCTCTTCCGACGGTGGGGCACACCCCAGATCGACCTGTTCGCGACGGCGACGAACTCCAAGTGCCTGAAGTTCGCCAGCAGGTTCCCCCAGGCGAGGAGCATGGGCGATGCTTTCTCGTTTCCCTGGGAGGGCCTGTTCCTCTACGCGTTCCCTCCTTTGCCGCTGCTAATCCGACTCGTCAACCAGCTCAAGAGGTCACGGTGCAGGATGATCCTCGTCGCACCTACGTGGCCGAGGCAGATATAGTTCCCGGACCTTCTGGACTTGTCAGCGTCCCCGCCAATCAAGCTGCCGGTGGACGCGGATCTACTTTCCAGGGAAGGAGGCGCCATCCTCCACCACGACCCGAAATCGCTGAACTTGCAGGCCTGGCTCCTGCAGCGCTAGAGTTTGGAGGATACGACATACCGGCCGACTGCAGAGAGGTTCTTGCAAAGGCCAGGGCGTCCTCGACTCTTAAATGCTACGGACACAAATGGAAGAGGCTCTCTGTCTGGTGCCACGCACAGAAGATTAACCCTCTACGGATTACGGCTCCCCAAGTACTGCCGTACCTGCTGACGCTGGCCAAAGCTGGACTGGCACACGCGTCCATCAAGATTCATCTTGCTGCGATCTCCCGATACACCAGAACCACGGGGCGGACGTCCTTGTGGTCTCATCGTCTGGTGAAAGAGTTCATGAAGGGACTGTTCAGATCGTTCCCGCCGGTGAAGGCTCCGGCCCCGGCGTGGGAGCTCAACGTGGTGCTATCCAAGCTCATGGGACCTCCGTTCGAGCCTCTGCACTCGGCTCCGTTGAAATTTCTGTCGTGGAAAACAGCGTTTCTTGTGGCCATCACCTCCGCACGACGAGTGGGGGAGATCCAGGCCCTTTCCTGCAAGGCCCCGTACTTGACTTTTCACGACACGAGGGTAGTGCTCAGGACGCACCCCTCCTTCATGCCCAAGGTACCGTCGGACTTCCATCTCAACGAACCCTTGGTGTTGCCTGTGTTCTTCCCGTCGCCTTCGTCTCCGGCTGAGAGGACTTTGCACTCGCTGGATGTGGCTAGAGCGCTGAAGTTCTACGTGGACCGCACAAATTGTTTTCGGAAGACGTCACAACTCTTTGTGAACTTTGGACCTGTCAATCAGGGGAAGGCTCTCTCGAAGGCTTCCATTTCCAGATGGCTCTCCTGCTGTATCATGTACTGTCACCGGTTGGCAAACCGACCGCTGCTTGGCCGTCCGAGAGCCCATTCCACCAGAGCGATCGCAGCTACCACGGCGTTCCTATCTGGTGTGCCCCTGCTGGACATATGCAGGGCTGCTACGTGGAGGTCGACGCACACCTTCACGAAATTCTACTGCGTCGACCGGGATTCCAGGGAGGAGTCCAGGGTCGGCCAAGCAGTGCTGCGCAACCTGTTCGCCTGAGGTGAGCCTGGTGAGGAGGTAAGATGCTTAATGTTGAGTTTGATGTAATGCTTAATGTTGAGCCTTTGCCACCTCCCGTGGTTGTGCATGTGTGTACTGCTATGTATTCTTTATTCATGAGCATGTGAATCCATGCCAGACCCCATGCTGGAGAAGGAACAAGTTAATTACCTGTAACTGTTGTTCTCCAGCATGGGTCTGGCATGGATTCACATGCGAACCCTACCGCCTACCCCTCTGCGGTTCTTCACTTGGTCATACTGCCACTTCACGTGCTTCCAAATCTGAAGATGGCTGCCAGAGGCGGTGCTTAGGTAGAGGGCAGTCATTGGCTGTGATCAGTAATACGCAGAGACCAGTGATTGGTTATTACTACGAAAGACAAATCAGAAACGAAACTGATACTGGTTTTTTCTTTACCGAGGATTCCCAGCCTGACGACGGGGAATATTCATGAGCATGTGAATCCATGCCAGACCCATGCTGGAGAACAGTTGCAGGTAAGTAACTTGTTCCTTCCCTTCATCTCACAAGTAGTCCAGTTAAGTCAACTATAGTCCCTCAAATGGTGGGAATCCTAGTCCACTACTTCACCTGGACCTCCCAAAGCACAGCATCAACATTGACAATGCAGACTGCATTTTTACTTTTCCATCATGGGATTGTTACATTTATAATTTAAGATTTCTGTTTATGGTTTGAGCAGTATCTAGTATACCTTTTTAACTACTATAATGCCCCTTCCCCATAACCCACACTTCTTATTGTGTAGCTGGTGACACTACCTTTTATACAGTGAACAAAAATGCACCCTCCTAGCACCCTGCACCAATGCAAAATTATAGGTTCTATTTTCAGCTTATGGAGTCCCTACTATCCTAGGACACATAGGTTGTATTTAGACTCTTTTGTTTATCCTTCTCAAGTTGTGTGATTTCCTCTCAATCAATTTTTTGACCGTTCAGTTTCTCCAATATTTCTAAAACATTATGAAGGGTTTTATCCCCTTCCTAAGTCGTGACTCCCCTGTTGAAGCAGTGCAAATATGTGCTGGCAAGTTAGTAAAAGAACGTCAACATATCCAAGCTTTGATACCTTTTACTGGACTAACTGAAAATAATATGCTGAGATGATAGTTCCATTAACTTTTTAAGCCCAGAGACTTCATCAAATGGTGGGCACATGATGAATGAGCAACAAAGAACATCGCACAGAGCTGGACATCACTATTACATGGAAAAAAGACAAGGCTCCTCCCAATCCTGCATGGCCCCCATTATCTAAAGAGTCATACGATTGGAAAGGAACAGACCTACCCAAACGCTTCTCACTCAGCAATTATATTTCAAGAAATCCCACGTTATTCACCCAATGTTGTCATGTAATGTGTCCTAATAAGTGGAACCTAGTAAGAAAAAAAAGTGCTGCTCTTGCAGAGAAATTCCCAAAGAACTCCATATTTTCACACAACCAATTCCCCTTTTCCCCCATACTGCAAGATATGTCTGCATTGTTGATGCAGGGAATAAGAAACCTCTTGATGAGCAGGGAAATGTACTGGGGAAGTTAACATGCAGTGCAGAAAGTCATGCATTTGGACAGGCCCGTCCCCCTGCATTTGCAGTCTTTCGCTCTCCAGACTCTGCTCACCTGATCTGAATGCTTCTTAGCTTATCTGCATCACCTGTGACATACTTTTAAATTCATAGGAACTTCCTTTTTTATGTCTTCTACCATTAAGATTTTTCTAGACCCTAACTTTAGGGTGTATAATACAAATACACCCCTTGGTTGCCGGGCCACTTGCACTATTGCCTGACTTTCCAAGGAGTAAGAGTGGATGAACAGTAAAGGAGTTCCTCTCAAGAGCAAGGTAGAAAGAGTGATTTGTGTCATCTGCGACACCTGCACCTTCTCAGTGTCATAGACAGTACAAGTGTTTTCATTTTTATTTGTGGGACATAGGGTTATCCCATTTCTTTTTTTCAACCTGCTACCTAGCTCAGTTGACCATAACCCCTGGTTAGTGCTATCGAATGTTGACCCCCGCCCCCAGTGTCTAATCACTTACACTGGTCTATGCACTGTTATATTACGAGTGGTTCCCTAAATTCCAGCTAGCTACTATCCCCCAGGGACTTCCTAACTGTCCCTACTCTATCCGAGGGTTAGTGTTCTAATGGTGAATTCGGACAGTGCCTTGAATTTAATCAACTCTTCTCTTCAACTCTCTCACCCTCCATCAGTGTCCACTGATGTTTCACTCCTCCTAGTTCTCACATCAACCTTTGTTTAGTACTCCACTCCTCTTCCCCTCCACTTCCCGCCTGTGCTGTTACTCCCCTCCCCATACTATTACTCCTGTATACGATTTGACCATGGCACAATTGTTCGCGGCTAAATTGATTGTGGTTAATTCGGCCATTAGACAATTTTGCCCTGGCCAAATTGGACCAAATTTAAACACCCCACCTCCCCAAAACACTCCCCCACCCACCTGCTACTTACCTTTTACATGTCCGCTTTTTGTCCCTGTAACATCGGATCCGTCCCTCCTACGCGGGTCAGATCAGACGCTGCAGGGCCCGCTTTTCTTTTTTTGTTCCTGTGCCTCTGGAAACAGGGGGGGGGGCAACCTTGCAACCCACGCTCCACATATTTGGTATTGATTAACCAAACTTATCGCTTACAAACTATCGAAAGGTACTGGATGAATTTGGCCAGATTTACCATACAATCGTTTGTAAATTATCAATTTGGGTACTACCTTTACTCCCATGTTAGGAAATATTGACCTTTTTAGCAACATTCCCTCCATAGTTTGTATGGACCTCACATCTTTTTACATTGTTTTTGAACCTGTTCTGACTTTTTGTTCTGCCGGTTGCTCATTTGATTTGGCAAAGGTAATCAGTCCTTCAGAATATCCGTACTGGGAAACTATATTTCCCGTTTATCTTTTACATTTTTGTGGCTTCTTAACATTGCATGCAGCATCTTACAAATCAGTGCAGTGGGGATACTTTTGTATCACCCTAGCTTTTTACACTTGGGATTTGGTTTTATTTTTATATGTGCCTAAAAACAAGCTGGTGGCAGCAGATATGTTTTTACCATGTTTGCGTTATTTCTAGTGTGCATATTTGGGTTTACCGCGTCTTTACTAAACATGGTTAGTGCCATAAAATGGCCATTCCAGGACTCGTTCACTTGTAGTTTGCCTTCTTCCTGCCTTGCCAGCTCAGGAAATCCCATATAAGGTTACGTACTTGCCCGGGAAAGCTGCTGCTTTTGCCGGCTACTGATGCTTTTGTACGTGTGGCCCAAGAAGTGGGACTGTCTGGTCCCACTCATCATCCATATTTCCAGTGAGTGTAGGTGTGGGGCATGAGTGAAACCCACAATTGTCCTTGATTGGACAACTACTGGCTGTTTGAATGGTGCAGATCCTTACCATTGGTGGGTGTAGTGATTAGGTTTCTTTGTTGCTTGTGCAGAAGGATCAGAATGCTAAGTGAGTGACACAGAATCTGGGTTGTGAGAATGTTGATATGATTCAAGGGTTCTATGTTGGTCAGTTGAGAGATGTAAGCCTAACTGGGAGGATGCAGGTGTATATTGCCCTGAACCCAGATGTTCTGGACTTTATATGATTATCACAATGTACTGGAACTTAAAGAAGTTGCTGGAACATCAACCAAGGTCAGTTATATGTGGGGAGACCAGGACACTACATTGACGACAAGGATGCAGGCTGTGCTGGGGTGACAGCATTGAAGATTGCACATACACTTCCCCCCAACCCAAGTAGAAGACACTCCCAAGTAGGGCGAGCGATTAATGCTGTAGGCGCAGAAGGGCCGAGCGCAAGGGGCACAGGTGCAGAAAGTAAGGGGCTGCGCCAGGGGCCAGCAGGCCTATCACTAGTAAGACAGGTCAAACACAGAGGAAATCAAGAGACTTAGAAAGGGCTGAGGGCCCACAGACTGGTATAAATATGGGATTTAGTAACCCAGGCTGCAGCATGGAGGGCTTGGTGCCCAAGGCAGTAGCAATTTGAATAGGCCTGGGGTCTACTCGCCTGTATAATGAGGAAGCCATGCTGTGCAGCTGGGGCTTGGAGCCCAGGGCAGTAGCATCAGAAGAGGTTGGGAACCTACGCTGCGCCTAGATGTTAAATGGAAGATTGGAGGCTAATGTGCAAAGCGCGCCTGGAGCAGACGAGGGTCCTGGGGGCCATTCCAGCATTTGAGTAGGTTTGGATCCCATACCTGCACCCAAGAGACTTGTAGCCCGTGAATACAATTGGGGGCTTGGAGCCCATGGCATTGCTGGAGGGGCATAGTGCCCAAGTCAGCACTTGCAGTGCTTAGATGGGCTGGGAGCTCATGGTACAACATTGGAGGGGTTTGGAGCCAGTCCAAATGAGATTTTGCTGACAATTAGAAAATGCTGTACCTGAAGGTTTCACAGGATCCATGAGCTGGATGATGCTGTGTAGCTGTGAGTGTTTTTTTTAGGAACGGCTCCTGGAGGCGTTGTGGTGCTTTTTTGCTGCTGTCTCTGCCCAGTGTTGCCTTTTATTTCAAGGAGTTGAAGAAGAAACAGATGCAAATTGCCGAAATGGGTATTTCAGAGGTACTTTCAGTTAAAGGGGTGGACTCCTGAGTGGGGTCGTGTCCCCAAAGTTGTTGTTATTAAAAGATGTGAATGGCAGATGCAAGAAACGGAATGTTTTGTTTTCTTTGCCTTCGAGATTTTGTATATTATGGTATAACAAAGAAAGTTAACTGTTGATAGATGTCATGTGAGGCTTGTTTTTGATTTAGACATCCCTGTGTGTAGCTGAGAGTGTGTGAATGCATGAAGTGGGAATGCCGTAGCCTCTGTTAACACAATACAGGTTGAAATGCAATTTTATGTGAATTACATGGTAGATTGGAAATTAGTATAACAATGTTGTTTAATGGATAATATATGTTTGCTGTACTATTTATTTTTTCAGTTTGGCAATTTTTTTAAGAATAGGACGTAATGCATTTGACTAATATTTGTTTCCACAGATGGACTTTAAAGTGGAGTGGTTTGGTCAGAATTTCAAAATAGGTTGTTGAAGAGTTTGTCTGCACTAATATTTTTCCACAACCTTTGGGGACTGTTCAAAGGACTTTTATGCTTAATTTTTGGGGAAGGATTTGTTTTGTGTGCCTATTTTTATAGAACATATGTACCATTCTAGGAGAACCAAATAACTTAGAGTTTTTAAAAATGTTAAGAATTTTAAAGTGTAGAAATAATTTGGCAGTGATGTTAATATTTGGTTTTGAGAGGGCAGTGTGGGGATAGGCATGTGTGAGTAATTGTGGTGTCCTAGGTATTTAACATTTTGGTGATTTTTATAGTTTTGTGCTGGTATGAATTAGAGTGTGTGATGTAAATGATTACTTGCAGCAGTTAGGTTGTTTTGAGGAAAACAGGTAACGAATAAGGGGTAGCAATATCACACTGAGTTCAATGGGTGGTGTTTTACCCGGACGTTCGGAATGTCCAGGCTGTTTTTTTTAGTGTGAGGTGCACATCTTAGTGTTGGTTTTAGTGGCTTCAGGGATTTGAGTAGATGTGGTCGTTTAGGTGACTGTGATGTTTCTAGTTGTGTGGCATGTGTTTTCATGCTTAATCATTCAGCGGTTGAGGTTTGTCAGGTGGACCATTCGAATACAGGCGACAAATTGTGGGTTGGTGGCATAGGCAATTGTTGTGCACGTGTTTCGCCGTTTACTCGGGTGTTTGGAATACCCAGCCTTGTTTATTGGTGCGTGATTCAGTGAATTAGTTTGGAGCTAGGTTAGTGATGTGGTGTGAGTTAACATGGGTGTGTTATTGTGTGGTAGAGGAGGAGAGTTTATTGATTTTCCCGAGGTATAGATTGTAAGTGGTGCAATTTTCTATGGTAGTGTCCTTCCTTTACTTGGTAGAAAAGGGGAGGAGCATTGTAGTTGGTGTCATGGTACCATTGTTATTGGGGATGCTTTCAGGTTCTGGATATAGTATTCTAGCGGTAGGGATGTACGCGCATGGAATTGGAGTGTGTGGATGCATTGTGTTTCATGTATGTGATGTTTAGCTGGGCTGTCTGTTGTGTGTTAGGAAGAGAGATATGTAGTGATTAGGTTTCTTTGTTGCTTGTGCAGAAGGAGCAGAATGCAAAGTGAGTGACACAGAATCTGGGTTATGAGAATGTTGATGAATGATTCAAGGGTTCTATGTTGGTCAGTTGAGAGATGTAAGCCTACCTGGGAGGATGCAGGTGTATGTTGCCCTGAACCCAGATGCTCTTGACCTTATATGATTATCACAATGTACTGGAACTTAATTAAAGAAGTTGCTGGAACTTCACCTGTGGTCAGAGTCAGCTGTGGGGCACCCAGAACCCTACAGTGGGCTTGGACTTGCTTCCGGGCTGTCTTTTGTATAAGAGGCATCCTGCAGCCATTTCTTCAGATCATCGAGACAGGAATCCCTTGTAGATAAACAACCCACTGAAGATCCGAAGAAGACTCCTGAATTCTCCTTTCTGTGGTAATTCTCTTCTATCTTAGAGATCCCCAGCTCTTTTGCTGGACTTTAAAAAAAGAAAAAATCCTAAAGTATCTTTATTGGCACTTTCAAAGAAAAAAAACATTTTCAACAGTGCCAACACACCCCCCTGTCCCTTCTCCCCTTCCCCAAGGAGTGCAGTGATAGCTGTATTAGAGTTCATCCATGCCGCTAACAGCGATGGGTAGGTCCAGGCGCCTTAACACCATCAATGTATGTCCAAAACCCATAGGTTTAATGGGCACCACTGTTGCACATAGTCATTTTTCAAAAAGGAGAGCACTTCTCCCCAGTCTTTATAACATTTTGCAGAGTCCCCTTTGGATCCTACGTGGGATCCACTCTAAAGCCAAAATGTCCCAAACTTTCCGGAGCCAAATGATTTGTGATGGTGGGTCCTTTTGCTTCCACTGTTTTGCAATGACCTGCCAGGCCGCTAGAAGCAGTGTCACCAGGGCTCCCATCTGCGATTTTGGTATGTCTTGTTGCTCCAGCCCAACCATGCCACACAGTTTCTCCCCTAACGTAAGGGGGCAGATTCCTGGGGCTAACTCTTGCAAGGACCCAGTAACTTTTCCAGAATTCCTTAATCTTGGGGCTTCCCCACCAGATATGCTACCAGTCCCCAACTCCCCCACAGCCTCTTCAGCAATCCCTTGAGGTCGATTTGAATTCTCTTTTAAAGTTTGATCGGGATATAATGTCATTGAAGCATCATTTTGTACCATGCTTCCTGAGCTAGCTGATGGGACCATTTCTTTTTATCTGCACACTTAACAGTATAGTGTATAGTGGATCGGGTGATTTCTCTCTCCCCCCCCCCCTCCTTCACCCCTCCTTGGGGGTAAATGGGGAGGTGATGGTGGCCAGGTTTCCTCGTCTAAGCCATCTGTCCAGACGTTATACGTAGCCTGAAGTACCCTGCTCTGCCTTGCACTGGGGGTGGAGGGGGCGTCTTTCCCCTGCAGCCACAATAATCCATCCATAGGGCATCCTGCTACCGCTCTGTCCATGGAGACCCAAATTCGATCTGTTACCCAGGAACCATTCCCATATTACTCTTAACTGGGCCGTAATGTGGAGGGATTGGAACTTAAATAAAAAGCCTAGGGAGGGTCACCATCTTTATCGTGTTTATGCGTCCCAGCCATGATAATCGCAGAGGAAACCGCTTGGCCAGGTCTGATCTCGTCTTTTGAATTAGTTCCGGGAAATTTGCCTTGTACAGCTCTGCATATCTACTAGTTAGTTTGATCCCTAGGTAAGTTATAGTACCCTCTGCAGGCGAAAGGTGACCACCTATGTAGGGTGGAGGCCTATCTCTAGTTGAGATTTGCTCATGTTTATTTTCAACCCGAATATCTCTTCTTGCTCCCTCAGCATCTTGACTAGGATTGGAATGGAAGATATCGGTTCAGTCAGCGTCATGAGCATGTCGTCCGCATGGGCGGCCGTTTTATGCATCTCCCCTCCAACTGGGATCCCTTTAATTTCTTGGGCTTGTCTGATTGCGGCCAGCAGGGGTTCAAGGTAGATGGCGTATAAATAAGGGGAGAGCGGGGCATCCCTGTCTAGTTCCTTGCTCTACTCTAGTATCGGACTTCCGTGCGTTCATTGCCAGCCTGAACCAGGGGCTCCTATATTTTGCTTCTACCATTCGTATATATTCCGGACCGAATCCCATCTCCTCCATCACTTGGAAAAGATAGGGCCACGCTACCCTATCAAATGCTTTTTCGGCATATAGATCGATCAGGGGGGTTGGGTGTCGGTTCCCTTCTAGCTTCTCTAAGAGGTGGCTCACCCTTCTTGTATTGTCCCACATTTGTCTCTCCCGGATAAAGCCTGATTGATCTAGCCCTACGACTCCTGTCAGTACTCCAACTCTTTCTGCTTAAATCCCTGTGTAGATTTTCACATCACGGTTTAGGAACGCTATGGGCCTGTAAGATCCACAGTTAGTGGGATCCTGGTTCAGTTTTTTGAACAGCACTACCTTTGCTTCGGTCATCGAGTGGGTCGCCTCCTCTCCCTTCCGGAATGAGTTGTAAAGTCTGGTGAGGAAGTTGTTTAACTTAACTCACTACAGTATGTTTTATAAAAATTCCCAGAGTAGCTGTCTGGCCCGGTGCCTTGTTGAGTGTGCACCCTAAACAAAGTTTCCCAGCAGGCTCTGATATGGAGGCCACCCGAGGCAGTGCGTGACTTCCCACACACGATTCACAGCTTGAGCGTCTTCACGGAGCCTCAGGCCGTCGCACCAGTCCCTAATCAGCTGCGGTCTTTTTTAAACGCTACCAATTTTCTACGGTCTGTTCCCAAAGAATGCTGCGATGAACACCCTGATGGTCACCGGCGGACGACTCATCGATGGTCTCTCTGCTCACGCAAGCTGTGGAAGTTGCTGTGAGCTGATACGCGGCTCACTGACCTCTATTGTTTGTAGACGGAGAGCACTTGTTGTTGTACTCTGAAGCCAGGCAGACTCGATGAATGTACTTTGCTCACACTGCTCTTCTAAACTGAATTTTGGGTTTGATATTTTCTACTCTGTATCTCATTATGTCCCAGAAATCGAAGCGTTGCTTCCGAACTGGAGCCACACATGCCACAAGCTCTACAGTCTATTTTCCCTAAAAGAACTGTTCCCAAAAACGATTCAGCTGACTCCAATCACAAATAACAAGTTACTCAAGATAAAGTCTGTGTAAATTTCTAATGCAGCACACGCTTTCTGTTCGCTACGCTACTTGAGCAGAATTAAATGCATATACAACTGCTCACTAAAAGCTGCACTCCCACCAGTAAACTGTAGTCTGTTTCTCTTGAACTCACTCCAGTGTCCAAATTCAAAATGTCCAAAACAAATGGGCCTAAGGGGAACTAACTAGAAACATGACTGACTTAACCAGAGTTTTTGATGAAAGGCAGTTTAGAATGGTAAGCCTGTAACAAATTGCCTTCAACATTCCAAATTGCATTACTGCTGAGAGAGGTCACCACCTTGGCCTGGGCTAGAACCCAGTCCTCCATCTTGCTGGCTCAACTCAGTAGATCTCTTAGAGTACTCATTAAGGGAAACAGACATATTTTTGACAAAACGCACAAGACTCAGACTTGTATGCCCCACCAACACGCTGTCTAGCCCACCCTCTATACCCCCTGATGTCCCTAACAGCCGCTCCAATGGACATTAGCTCCCCCCTCAGTACAGCCTTAAAGGCATCCCACTCTGTGCCCAGGGAGTACCCCTGCCCGTCGTTTATAATAAAGTAGTCTATAATTTTGTCCTTCACCGCTTCCTGTAGCACCCAATCTCTGAGCATTTCGCTTGGATATCTCCAGGACTATAGTGGGCTATTTGGTATGAGTCCCCTTGGATAGATCCACATGGGTCCGTGATCGGATAGGGAAATCGGGTCAACTCTAATAACCAGAGCTCCTAGGATTCCAGGGGAAGCCCCATGTATATGTCGATTCTAGAGAATGTTCAATGTACATGGGAGTAACAAGTGTACTCCGATTCCCGTCCCTTTGTCTCTCGCCAAAGGTCTCTCAGTGCCATACCTGCCAAACTGTCTCTTACAGCTTTAGATGGGTGTTGCCCTTTATTTGTGCCCGGTCCGCTTCTATCTCCTTCCGGCTCCCATGCTATGTTGAAATCCTCTGTAAGTATAACCTCTTCTTCCGCAAATCTTTCTAGTTTCCCTAGGGCATGGAGTAAGAATCCGTCTTGACCCGAGTTAGGGGCGTACATGATGCCTAACGTATGCACTGTCTTCTCGATCAGGACGTGCAGGAATATAAATCTGCCATTCGGGTCCGCTGCTGTTTTCATCTCCTTGCGTTTGCCTGGTAGAGCTGGGGGAAATGGTGTATGTGTATGGCCATCCCCTTTCTTAATGTGTTTCCTGTAACGTCATGTCCGCTCCACCCCTCCTTTATTTGTTGTCACCTTTCTCCTCTTTATTGGGGTGTTCAGGCCCCTAACGTTATATAAGATTAAGAAGTTTCATTAGTATGGTTTCTCCTCCTACCCCTTAAGCCCTTTGTCAATCTTTTCCCTCTAGTAGAACCTAACTCTGCTTCTGCTGCTCACCTGCGCTCCCCCCACCCCTCTCCACCCTATCCGGTTTGGGCTCGGTATCCAAGAACGCCACCCTGACAGGTGGGGGCCAGCCCACATTTTCACCCGGACTTTACTAATTACATCAACCATTGGGTTATTCCAAGCGGTGCTTCACTCCTTCCCCGCCCAGGCCCGCGAAAGTTTGTAATGTCTGTACACCCCCTCTTCATAGCCCGGCACCCCAACTATATTGTCTCCATTTCTCCTGCCTTGCCCGTCATGTTGAGGTATCATGTATTAGCTCGATCTCCTTTGCCTTCCCCTCTTCGTCCTCCCCGGGGACCTTTCAATTTTGACCACTTCTTTTCTTGTGCGATGATCTAATTCCATGGTCTGTTTTTTTTGTTGTTGCTGCGTCCCGCATCTTTTTTCCCTGGGTACTTCCTCTCCTTCCTCCATTCTCAGTATCGTCGGGCCTTCCGCACATGTAGTGGCTCTCTGTTGCTTCCCTCCCCATGCGAATGTTCGGCTGAAGGGGAAGGTCTGTTTGTACAGGATTATTTCCCCCACTAAGATGCTTGTTGCCCATCGCCCTTCTTTTCTGAAGCGTGGAGGTGGCTAGGTCCTGAAACAGGCTCACCTGTGGGCCATTGATTGTTATCTTGGACTGGCTCCTGGCTGCCCTGAGTATCTTCTCTTTAACTTTGTATGAGGCTAGACACCCTAACGCGTCCCATGGTCTGGTTCCGGTTCCCTCGCCGCTCCTCTTTGGGCCCACACTATGGATTCTTTCGATTCAGATCTCCTCTGGGGTCGCGGATATCACGAGTTATGCGAAGCATTGCTGAGTCATTGCTTTCATGTCTGTGTTGGAGGTTGACTCTGCCAGGCCTTTTATTCTGATGTTACAGCGTCTGGAGTGATTCTCCAGGTCTTCAGCCTGGATTTTTAAGTTATGCATAGCCGTTGTGATCTTTCCGCAGGGAGTTGATTTCTTCCCTGTCCTCCCTCAATGAGCTCTCTATATCTTCTTTCAAGTTGGTCATTTGTTCTTGGTACGATGCAGTGAGCCTCTCTTCCATTCCTTTCAGACAGGTTAGGAGATCGTCCTTGCTAAAGGCCATGTCTTCCTGCGTGGCGGTTTTCCCCCCCCTCCTTGTTGTCTGTTCTGGGCGCCAAGCTATGACTCCTCCAAGAGCTTTTGCCAGTACTTCTCCAGCAGGCCCCTTTTGGTATTCTTCTTCCCTTATTGTGCTTCTGTAGTCCGCCTTCCCTTATTCCCGGGCATCTGATTTCCCTCCACGCTGTATTACTCCCTTTAGAATTGCTGGCTTTCTTTGTCCTGCTCGTGGGCTGGCAGCTGTGCCCCCCCTCCGCTCCAAAGCCCCCCACCACCCCAGCTCCTCCCTGCAGCTATGGGTGCTGTGGAGAATTTCTTTGTGTGGGGGAGGAGAAGCAGATGACAGGCGCTTGAAGAGTCCACGTTCTCTGTCCCTCTCTGGGCTGCCCGATTCCTTCTGTCCCGATTGGTGGGATCCGCCCTGCTACGCTTCGCTGTGCGGCCGCTACTTTGTGGAATTGCTGCGGGCGGGGGTGGTCGGTGGCCACTCAGCACGGGGCACCACTATGGTGAAGCGGGTGGCCAGGCCCCCCCTCACTCCTCTCCCCAAACTGCCCCCCCCCGGGCAGCGCGGCTGCCTGTTATATACTGTATGAATGGTGTTCCCAGCTGACTTCCCCAGCGCATGGCTCACACCTCTCTCAGCTTGGAGAGTCGCACGCCGGGGAGTCTTCTCCCGAGCTCTCCGTCTGCTCTGGTGCTGCGTGGTGCTCCCTGCCGGCTGCAGCTCCTCTCTGCCAACTGGGGCTCCACCGGTGCTTCAGCTCAGATGGGGGGGGTGCGCGATCGACTTCCCCCCCCACCTGCAGTGAATCCGGGTCGGCACTGTGTATGCCGCAGGAGCTTCGACATTCTTGCTGACGACTCTGCGCTCCTGTGCCTTCACGCCAGGCAAACAGCACTGCCCCGGCTTCCGATCCCGCAGCTGCTGGCTGGCTTTTCCTCTCTCCAGGGGTTCCAGCTGCTATAGCGATGTCTCAAATGCATCGGCTTCTTCTCTGATAGCTTTGCGGGCTAAGTTCATGCTTTTCTTTGTCCTCCTTTATGGGCCTGTCTGGGAGCTCCTGAGCGTGCGTGTTCACTCTCCGCTGGCCGTCTTGGATCGCAGGACTTTGCATTTTTATCCTGGAGTGAGTGAGACCTTTTTCTCACTCCCTCATGTATTTTTACTTGATTTGAACACTGTGTTTCTTTTGGTTTTGGAGTCTGACAAACACCATAGGCATCACCTTTTGTATGGTCCTTTTGGATTTGCTTAAGGTTTAAATACGTTCTTGGATAAACGACTGTTTACAAGAATAGTAAAGTGAAATTGCCTTTACTTACCTTCTTTCTCTTTGTAGAGCCAGCACACACACCACCTTATGTGGAGTGCTGGGGGGTTACTTAGTATCCCCTTTGTCTACTTTCTCATTTTTGTGTTACCCTCCCTACAATTAATGGCTGGCGGCAGTGGTTTAATTTTCCTACCATTGCGCGTTTTTACCGCAGGCTGAATCCTCAGCTGCAGTATTGCACCCATGGGTGCCCATTTTGTCAAAATGGCCCCGGTCTTCCTTCCATTTATTTCTTGTGAGATCTTTCTTGGGTTTTACTCTGCGCGCCAAACCAGGTTTCGTCCTTTTGTTAGTTGTGTTTGGGATTCACTGGTGAAGCCTGCCTCTGGCTCCAGCGTGTCTGGCAGGAAGCGATGGAGGTTCCCGAAACTCCCTGTGCTTAGTCTCCTTGGTTACAGAAATACAGCCAAAGGTGATTTGCTGGCTGTCCTTGGGGGACTGCCACTCTGCTGTGAGAGTGACAGCTAGGCTGCGAATAAATGGGAGAAACCTGCATAAAACGCAAGGTCTTTTGCAAGGAAGGCAGAGTCGACCACGGGACGAAGGAACCGAAGAAGAAACTGGAAGAGAAGTTTGCTGCACCCTCGGTGAAGCCCTGCTGCTGTGCTGTAGCCTCAATTTTCTTATCGACTAGAGAAGCCTGGAAAGTACGACTTCTTCTCTTTGCTTGGTGGGACTAACTGACACGAAGACGAACTTGACTGGCACCCCTCTCCCTGCTAGCTGTACTTCTTTGCTGATGCTGGAACTGAGTGCCATGGGACAGGAACACCAGAAATGAGTGCATCGTCTTTAAGCTGGACCCGAGCTCCAGGAAGATCCCGAGAACCCTCCCGAAGCAGGGTGACCTAAGCCACCTTAACAGAGTGCTGGACCCCAGAAGCAAGGGGAGCGCAAAAGGTGTCCAAGAACCGCGGTGGTGCTATTTGCCGATAGCTGACACTGCAAAGTTCTGCTGATCTGGAGGAAGCCCATTGCTGCAGGCAACCTTCAAACCACAGTGCAGGAGTCCCCAGAAGACGTCCTTCTTGTCCCCACGACTGAGGCCCAGGAACACCGGATCTGCAGGACTGCAACAGGAACAGATTTCAGCTGGACCCTTTCTCTTCAGACCTAAGCTGGAGCTTATTTTAAAACTGACTGACTGCTAAATTAACAAATATTTTAATAAGAAACTTTGAGTATAAGTGGTATTTGAATACTTGTCACTGTGAATCTCTATTTTGCATCTCTACAGCTGACATTGACTCTTCTTGAGATAAGCCTGGCTGCTCATTCACTCTACCAACTTGTGTAGTACAGACCTATACCAAAGATTGGGTTCCCTATTGCCAAGAGGACAAGGATGGTGTAGTCTCCCATAGAGTTAACAGGGACGTCATTTGAGTTGCACTTGCGGCCCCTGAGGTCTCCCTTACTACCCCTGTGTTCTCCCTTGCTACCCCTAAAAAAAAAAAACCCTTTTACAAATTTCTAGAGTGGCTAGTTTTCTTATTCAGGCTTCTTTAAAAAACAGGGGGTTCCACAAGTGTAACACTTGAGTAGTGACCCTAATAAGAAAGAATAGGAATAACAAATAATTTGTCTTTCTGGAATTCTAAACAATAATTGCTAGACTCATTAAAGGTTTATTTCAGGCACACTTCAGGGGTGAGTCCCTGATTTATTCTGTTCTTAAACGCCTCAAATTCTCAGACAAAATCCACCAAAAGGCACGTAGAGTAGAATAAGCATCCATTTCGGACTATGTATTTTGCTTTTCGAAAGTTGCAGTTATAGCATGTTTTTTTTTCCTCTGATACATATGTTGATCCATTCTTATATGAAATTTATATCACGTTACAGTGCAACCATATTTTTCATAGTGTACTTATAATTCTGTGATTTTTTTGTCAAGGGGTAAACGGTCGGGATACTTCGCTTCCGGTGATGTTACTTCAGGGTGGGGTCAAATTACATCACTTACTGTGATGTCATCAGAGGTCAACGGTCATGTGATGTCACTTCAGCTACCCCTGGAATTTTGGTGAAATGACATCCCTGAGGGTCACTACATACAATCTTGCCTAACATTGGTGGCAGGCGGTGAGGATCTATTGTAGAGTTGTCCGGAAGTGCTGAGAAGTGTATCTGCTGTTGTGCTGTATGGCCAGGAACACGCTGCTCGTCCCTTTCATCTGCAGCTTCGACATGACACGTTGACTACTGTATGGCCAAGCGAAAGCAGTCTTCTTTCATTTTTCGCCGAAACGCTGCAAGGATTGCTTACTGGAACTTCAAGTACCATCTTTCCTGAACGTGCCATAGCCCCAACCCACCCCCCTCCACCCCATCCCTCGCTCCCTCGCCTGCAACTTCTCAAAAGCACGGTGCACGCTCATCCACATGCGCATCTGGAAGTGCTGAGAAGTGCATCTGCTGTTGTGCTGTGCGGCCAGGAACGCTGCTCGTCCCTTGTTTCATCTGCAGCTTCTACATGACACGTTGACTACTGTATGCCCAAGCGGAAGCAGTCTTCTTTCAGTTTGCGGCAAAAAGCCACAAGGAACGCCTACTAGAACTTAAACTACCAGTAATTATACTTTTGGGACTCCTTAGGACCTGTGCAATGTCTTGTCCTTAGTTTCAGTTTCTACTGAATAACGTGAGCGCCCGCCCCCTGATCATGCCACTTATGTTATTTGTTCTGCGCTTGCTTCACAGTCTTTCCTGAATGTGCCATAGCCCCGCCCCCTCTACCTGCCAGCAACTTCTCAAAATAACGGTGCACGCACATTCACACGCTCTGAGAAGTGGATCTGCTGTTGTGCTGGGTGGCTGGAGGCATGAGTGCAGTCATATTATTACTTTAATAATACATTTTGATCAAACGGGAACATCATTGCAATCTCATTGAGCATTACTCTACTGATGGTTTGCCTTAACTCATCGTACCACAATATGACATTACCTTTTTGTTTTTATCACTATCCCTTACTACTCATTCTCTCCCTTTATTTCCAGATATCATGGTTGGGTGGTGCTGTTACGCAGCGGCAGATGTATTGAACCCTCGATAGTGAATAGTTTTCCAAACGAAGCAGTTGCTACCCAAGAGACTACCTCAACTGCTGTTGTGATGAAACACTTAAATGACAAGCATGAGCAGGCTTTTCGCGCTCGAAGTGGTTTATCAGATAACACACCTTGTGAGAAACTTCCTTTAGCTGAAGGTTTGCCGGGCAGTGAGATGGAGCCCTTGCAGGGACTATCTAACCTTCACAGTGTTGTAGCTCAAGTCCAGTCTCCACTTGAAGGACCGCCCTTTCCTCAGGACTTTCTGTATTCCCTGAAGGAAATTAATTTTCAAGAAAAAACTGTTGGGTATCAAGGCTGTAAATGACCCTCTACAAGATTGTAATTCTCGATCCTTCAATTCCCTGGATGCTAATTTCAATGCCATAAATTATTTTTCAATGCTGGGCCTAGCGGTCGCGAGGAATGGGATAAACGAGTCAGGCTGTCACTTGGCACTACCACTTCACATGGGATTTTTGTAAAGGGGGTGGAGGACGTCTGTCTTTACTCAAGTTACAATCTGACTGTAAAAACACCTAGAATCACTTCTGCTGCAGTGATTCTGGGCCATAACCGCCAGGGGCTGTTGCTACCTCTTACTCCTCTGCCCCAGCATTCCTCAAATAAGCTGTCCCCAATTAATAATTATAATAGTTTTGTAGGAAACTATGTAGCTCCACTCAATCCTTCACCTTCTTCAAATTTGGCCAGTACTTCACCAGTGGTGAATAAGGATTCTGTGCATCACTCTTTATCAAACAATGCTAATCAACCTAATTCTCCTCTGATGCCTGGTCAAATCTCTTCTCAGGACCCTAATGAGCAGTACTCATTCCCAATTATCATTAGAATACTTTACCTCCTTGATAAGGGTCATGAGGTAACTAATTTGGAAATTAGTGATATGATTTCTATTGCCAATATTTTATCTAAAATAAGAGGCCATTGCTGCTAAAATAGCGAAACAAGTAATTGTTTGAACCCTGTTTGGCTTCTGTTGCGTGTCTTTCTCAGGAAATGAAAGCCACGATACAGGACCTGAAGTATATTAAAGCGCAAATGTGTGCTCGATTTAATAGATGGCAGGCCCAGGGATGAACTAAAGAACCACGGTCAGAAAGATGGTAAAAGTCATACAGCTCATGAAGACGCAGGCTTACTAAATAGTCCCTTGCTCTAACGGACATCATTGAGATGGCTGAATTAGAAGAACAGAAGTCACGTAGTGTAGCTTCAACTTTGTCACGCCGCAATAGACGACTAAAGAGGAGAGCAGAGAAGCCAAGGATGAATAGGAAAAAGTCCCTGGAATTACGGACCGAGAATTATTGTGTTTTTTTTTTAAAATGTCGCCTTCTGCTAACAGAACTCCTATTGCCAACACTAAAACATCTCTGCCATCGGTAGTGAGGAAGAAATAATTGACCTAACCCAATGAAGTGAGGAAAGTTGCTCACATCTTTAGCTAAAAGAACAAAATTCCCATACTTAAGTCTTGGACCAAACAACGATGGGTTCAATTATAAAAACTAAAGATGGTGAATCAATAAAAAAAAAATAAAGGGGTGCAAAATGATGGATGTCCTTTCTGTTCCAGTTTACTCTATTGACGGTAATTCTTCTAAGTCATTAACCAAATCTGAAGCGTCTCATCCATTATTATCTAAATTCTCTCCGATTGAAGACTGATAGCATGCGGTCACTAAATCTCCTTCTTTGTCTGCCCATTTATAATCAGGATGGTATTAGTTTACCCTTTCGAGCTTCTCCAAATTTGAAGTCGAACGAAAGGTCCTATGCTGAGACCTGTGGCATATGGAAATTGAATCTCAATGCAGCGACCCCTTGTAGGTTCGAATTCTGCACATAGTATGCTAGAAGACAAAGTAGGGGTAGAGGCAACCAAGGGATTGTCTTCTATCCCTCCCTAGGGTGACACTATCAGTAATATTTCAGACTGTTCGGCAGAAACTGAACCCTATTTTCCTCTATTAAGGTAATTGAGACAAGCTCTTTATGATGGTTCCATAACAGCTCAGACTTTAAATTCTATAATCGTGGGCTATGCTGCTGGAGATACTAATGTCAACTCTGTACCACATGTGAACATCCCAGGGAACCATTTTGTGGAAAAGATTGTTAGGGAGAATTCTCAGAAATGTGCCAATTCCTTCCACCTTGGATATCCCCAGCAACTTTGTTGGATTTTCAGGCCTTGATTTGGTTTAACCTGGAGAGAGTGAGACCCTTCTTTCCCCACTGTCATGTATTTTTATGTGATTCTTGAACCCTGTTTCTTTTGGTTATGGAGTCTGACAAACTTCATAGGCATAATCTTTTACATTGTGTCACACAACACCATCAGTGCAGTAACACAGGAAAGTCTTTCAGATTGTGAATACCTTCTCTGGGATAAACTACTGTTTCCCAGAGAAGTAAAGTGAAATTGACTTACGTTTGTAGCTTTCCAGACCCAGCACACACTATCTTACAATAGGGTGCTGGAGGGGTTACCTAGTATCCCCTTCGTCTTGCTTCTCATGTAACATTTTTTACGTTACTCTTTCCTCACTGAATGGCTGGTGGCAGTGGTTTCGCTTTAACTACCGTGTTGCACATTTACTGCAGGCTGCGTTTACAGCTGCAGTAAAGCACCCAATGGTGCCATTTTTGCCAAAATGTCCCTGGTCTTCTTTTTTCACCATTTCTTTGTTGAAAGGTCCTTCTTGAGATTTACTCAGCGTGCCAAACCAGGTTTGGTCCCATTGTTCACTTTGCCTTTAGCGAGATTCACGAGTGAAGCCCGCCTCTGGCTCTGGGGTAGGCAGGAAGTGAGAGTGGTGCCCGAAACTCCCTGTGCTTAGTCTCCTAGGAGACCCAAGTGCACTCTGTGTTGATTGGCCGGCTGACTGTCCGGCAAGGACAACCACCCTGGGTGACCGTCAGCTAGGCTGGAATGAATGGGAGAGAACTGAATAAAAGGCGAGGCTTTTGGCTTGGAAGGCAGAGTCGACCACTGGACGAAGGAACCGAAGAAGAGCTTGAACAGGACGCTAGCTGCAACTCCTGGACCGTTGGTTTGCCCGGTGAAGCTGTGCTGCAGTTCTGAAACACCAAGTTCGCATCGACAGAGAAACCCCTGCAAGGACGACTTCTCCCCTTGAGTTGGTGGGACCAATCAACTCCAAAGTAAGCCACCTGGACATCCATCTCGGAGCTAGTTGAATTTCTACAGAGTTGCTGCTGGAAACCGCATAGCCAGGGAGAGGAACACCAGATTGTGTGCGTTGCTTTTAAGCTGGTCTAGAGCTCCAGGAAGATCCTCGGGACTCCCAGGAAGCAAGACTGACCGAGCCGGAGCCCCCTCAACAGAGTGCCGGACCCCAGAAGCAAGGCTAGTCTATCTCGACAGCCAGGAACTGCAGGGGTGTTATTTGCGGTAGGCGCAAGGAGATGAAATGCTGAACAGCCACTGACAGTGAATTTTGGCGGTTCTGAGTTTTGACTGTCCCAGACGTCCTCAGGCTTTTTTTTCGACAGTCACTATTTCGAAATAGAAATATGTTGAATCAAAATTGCTGACTTTTTTCTTTCAAATACCTTTTTTAAAAAAAAATGTTGGGGGGGGCGTCCCCCTAAACCCCTGTTTTTTATGGGCAACTAAACAAAACTAAACCCTTCAAAATAAAAAAAACAAGAAATTTGAAGAAAAAAGAATTTGTCACTTTTGATTCGACATTTTTGTATGTCGAAAAAATGTTTGCGACATAATGACCGGATACCATCTGCAGAGCTGCACAGGAACAAGTCATCTGCTGCATCTTTTCTTCATTTTTAAAGGTACTGTACAAAGTCTAAGAGAACCTACCTCTTGCTGTAGAGTTGCTTGCATCTTTTACTACTCGCAAGTCTAATCAGCTTGTGACCCTACATTTGATTCTTCTTTCCTTCAAATACTTCTAAGACATTTTGCAAAGACTTTTCCATTAACCTACCAGAAGAGCTAAATATAACTGCGATATATTAATGTCCCCAGCACCCTAGCATTTGAAGTCACTTGAGGGAGTAGGTAGTGTCTGTGGGCCATCCCAAAAGGGTATCTACGGATTTAGAGATATTAAGATTGTGTATTTCATGAAGTGTATTTGAGTGTTACTATCATAATGCTCCCTTCTTAAGAAGGCTTAATCTAACTGACTGATGAATAAATTAATGTGTTTATTCAAGAAACCTTGACTGTAAGAGTTTATTTTAATACTTGAACTGTAAATCTGTGTAACGCCACTACAGCTCACATTGACCCCTCTTGAGATAAGCCACACGTTACCAAAACCATGTAGTACAAGGTTATCCCAAAGGTTGGGTTTCCTATACCTTTAGTCAGAGTTGTTTGTAGTGTTCCCAGAGGGTACTGCATGCAAACTTTGCCTACCAAACCTCTCTCCATGCAGCATTACCTCCCAAAATGGTGAACAGGAAGATTTATTCCCTTCTGAAAATGCCATAACCCCTGTAAATATAATTGGCTGGGTAGGGGATAAGACTATCCTGGGAAATACCTGCATGTATCGCCCTGTTATTCTAGAGGTAATCAATCGAATTTCAGCGCTAAGAAATCTCCTATCGAGAGACTTTGACAGGGGTTCCCTGCCCCAAGCTCACAACTATAGAATGCTTAGTTATCTATCATCCACAATTATTTAAAAAAAACTTCTATGGCTTCATAGGTCTGATTTAAAGGAGTTGGGTTTTGAATTATTTCCTTTGGAACTGAAGAGGCGGCTCAGGAATTCCTTAATTTTTACGACTCAAATATGGATAGGGAAGAAAGCCAAATTAACCTAAGGCCTGGTGGTAAATGTAACGCTCACCTGATTCCCGCAGAGGCGCCGGTCTTGACTGGGTGAATGCTGTATCTTCAAAGGCGATGCGTAACACACGGTTGGCTCTTTGGGCTGGACCTCTGTGCACTGTATGTCTGACTCGAAGAGTAAGATGTCTGCAGATAGAAAATATGGGATTAATGAACTGGGGTTATTGGGTGCCTCTCTCCTCTTTCTCTTCTTCTGTAGAACCCCAAAGGTTAACGCCCTCACCTTAGGTAAGTGAACGCCGAGCTCTCCATCTGACTCGGGGCAGGGTGCCGTAACCAGTTTCTTCACTGGAAAAGGGTGCAGGCCTCTTGACCTCAGAGGACTGCTGTCCGTCGTTAACTGCACGAACGGTAAGTTCTGGGCACTTCAAATGTCTTAAAAGTCTTTTGTAATGATATCTCTTGTTTTGCAGGGTTCCGGCGATGGCGGATGGCGGGCTGATGAGAGTTGAGGATCGAACCCGCATGAGGAATAGAAGCGCCTGGAAGCACGTAAGTAAGCGCTTGTAGCCTGCTTCACGATGCGCACTAACTGTCCCTTTTATCTTGCAGGTACAAGTTCGGAGCTTTAGAGAAGCTGAAGGGTGCTGGAATACCCACTGGATTCGGCGTGGGAAGGAGTAATGGCACGTGAGTAATAAAGTTGCCCAATGTCTTTAAACGCACCTTCTTTTGTCTTTCAGATGCGGGATGCAGCGCCGAAGGCCTCCGGAGCGTGCGAAGAGCTGGTAAGCTTTTGTCTTTCAGATGCCGGAATGCAGTGCGAAGACCTCCGGAGCATGCGAAGAGTAGGTAAGCCTTTGTCTTTCAGATACCGGAATGCAGCGCGAGGCGTTGGTGACAGCCGATGGACCAGGTAAGGGATGCGCTGCCACTGAAGACCGTAGTGCTAACCTGTTCTTTCTTTGTCTTTACAGGTGCTGCTGAAGACTGGATTCCAGGATGGTAAGCCTTTGTTCCCTTAGGCCCAGGATCAGAAGCAGAAGACACGATGAGCGTTCTGCTGCAGAGAATGCAGAATAACACAAAGCAAGATTCATCCATCGGGTGTGCTTTAAATAGCCTCCTGTAGTGCTTAGGTGTCTCCTTCCACAGCCACTCCTAGGTAAGAAAAGAGTTCCTGCTTTCCAGAAGAGTTCCAGTGTTCTGAACCTAGGGAGTGGCTCCTGCCCCACCCAACAGGAAAAGTAGTCCCAAACAGAAGAGGATCAGGGGTTCAACTGGCAGGTAAGTAAGCAGCATGGTCTGCTGCAGGTAAGTCCACCCAAGCATTATGAGCCCGGCGCTTCCAGCGCTGGGACTGGGCATCTTTATGAGCCTGGTGCCACTGGCGCCAGGACAGGGTCCAAAAGGTCCCAATTGGGACTGGCTGGCACTCGGAACCGGGGTTATGGGTCTGCTTCCAAGGGAGTCGGGCAAGTCCTGATCTTTTGGAAGCAGAGATCATGACAGTAAAGTAGATGAAAAAACAAGTATTATACAATTTGTGACTATGGCAGGAACAATAAAGGATTGGTCATGGGTGGAGACTATGAAACAAACCCATTTTACTTTACAAGGATATACAATGTTCTGTGTAAACGCTGCTAGAGCTTTGTTGGGTCGCCCTTCTGGCGGTTTAGCTAATAGGAGTGAGTATCTCAATGCTATGTACTTGTAACTTGATCTCTTCCTCTGAACATCTGTTGGTGATACAGATGAAGTTCCAAGCCAACACACCTTGGGCAATTGTACTAATGAATCTGTATTGGAACCAGTCTAAGATCTCCCAAGATTACTTGTTTGAAGAATTAGATTTGATTTTGGAAAATGCTACCTTAAAAGACCCTATAATTGATATCATTATAGGAGGTGATTTCTATTCGAACTGTTCCATAAATAAAAACCTTTTTAGAGAGGAGAAAGGTAACATTGGGAAATCTGTATCACGAAATAGAGGGAAAAAATGGGCATCTTACTTATCTGACTGGGACATTGACTTTATAACATCGGCCATTGATGACCCTATTTACACATGGAGAAGGGGAAAAGCTTGATCCATGATAGATTTCTTTTGTGTGTCACATTGTATTGGACATCTTGCTGATGATGTAGTTGTACAACACATGGATTGCAGCAATCATGCCATGATTCATTTAACGATTGCTTATCCGATTCCACTGCTGGCTTTTAATCCACAATTGGAATTTTTGGAGATGGACAGATCTGAGCTATCTCTGCGATGGAATCATAGTCTCTGGTATGAAATCTCCTCATTGGTATCCCAACAAATGAATACCTTTGACCGTGCCATTTTTCATCACTACACTTCTACTTTATTTGCTTAGAAAACTCCAAGGATATATGGAAATTAATAAAACAATCCGATTCGCACAGGACGGTTTGTAGCTCCCACATCTCTGCAGATGTCTGGGAGGACCATATTAAAAGCAAATTTTGTTTACCATCTACGTTGAAAGATCTATGCTATTGCACAGCTGTCGAGGATTGGATTCCATCCATTAAGATAGGTCCCCAGGTCATTGAATGGGCATTAGGTCAACTGAACCCGTCCAGAGCAGCTTGGCCAGACGGGGTGCCACCATGTGTCTATAAAGCTGATCCTGCCCTATGGGCTGTTATTTTGAAAACTAAGTTTGACCTTATTATAGCAACATCATCTTTGCCCTGGACAAGGGTAAATTCAATTATTGTGCTGATATGCTAGAAAGGTGATCCCACCGACCTGAGAACTATCGTCCAATTGCGCTTACAGATGCTGCTGCCAAAGTTTTCTCTATATTTCTACTATACTTGCTAGAAAAACATATTGTTGCTCCTAACATCCTCTCGAAGTATCAAACCGGTTTCCGTAAGGGGATGAGCACTGTCCTTAATGCCACAGTTATTTCACATCTATTGGCCCAGCCCAAAATCAGAGATGCATTCCCGTTCTATATGGCTTTTATTGATATGTCTGCAGCATTCGACACTGTAATAAGAAATGTTTTGTGGTGGAAAATTGATGTTTGTGGCATACCCAAAGAGTTAATTTCATGGATTTCAAAGCTCCGTACGGGTACCTCTTATAAAGTTAGAATCTCGTAAGAAGGTGCAACTACAGCTTTGATTCCTACGTATGTAGGATTAAAGCAGAGGTGCAATTTGGCAGCCAAACTTTTTAACCTTTATCTGAGTGATCTAGATGCGCAATGGGTGGCTATGGATATGTAGCCTGTCGAACTGGGGAACGTCCGCCTTCATTGGATCGCGTTCGCAGATGACATTTTGCTGGACCCTACGCCCTCCAAAATACACTGAACACATTTGAAAAGTTCAGCGCTCATAATTTAAGGCCAAATGCTGATAAAACTAAGATGATATTCACGCAAGGGGAAGAAAAAAAATCGGGCAATTCAGCTGGGTGATCGACCAGGTTTCTATTGAGCAGTGTGTCAAAATAACCGATCTTGGATATACATTGAGTAATTATTCCTCACTTAAGCATTGGTTGGACATCTTAAATGAGAAATATACCCCATGTTACAAAAGAGTCATTATTCCGAAATTTTGTAAATTCTCACTTCTACATTTGATCCAATTTTTAACAAAGAAAGTTGAAGCTGTGATTTTATATTGTACGGATATGTGTTTGTGTAATATTTACGAATTCCTAAATACTTTGCAAGGTGTCTCGTGAAATCTGCTCTACTTCTAGCTTTGTCTATCCCTAACGCTGTGATCCACCACAAGTTCGGCCTGATATCACTAGCAATCCGTTTCGAATGGAGGGCTTCATGTAATTATGCAAAATTTCTTGAACATCCAAGTAATTCACTGTACCTCGACTTGCATAAAACGTTCTTGAACCAGGGCTTGAAATCACACATTAATTATGTTAACAGAATGAACCTATTAGTGGAGTTAATAGTTTTGCAGTTGGATTTATGCATTCAACCGGGATATGTAAAAAAAATAAAACGGTATGAGAAGGATTAGTCACGATAGTCCCTGAGCAAATACAAAACGTTCAAAACATATGCCAAGTATCTGAGGAAGAGGGTTCTGTGCAGCCCGTATGTAATTTCTTTTCCTTGTTATGCCTCACGGGCATTATATTTACGTTTTAAACTAAATCAACTGTATACCCATCAAAGGGCTTCTAATTGGACTGTTGAAAGCGGTGGTGTTCCGATTCTTTAATGCAGATTCCCACATTGTAAGGAGCCTGAGGAATCGGTTAAACATTTGATGCTAGAATGCCCACACTTTAAAGTGCTCAGAACTATTCACCTGATTGTTTGTTAAACTTACATGTGGTGATGCATCTGATAGTTTGTGGGCAGAATGATGTGTGCACACAAACCAATGATTTTTGCCCAGTTTCATTTTCTTCGCATTATTGAACTGGAACTAAATTTATTTTTGTAATTTAACATGAGGTATGGTCCTTAATAAGAGCAGAAACTGTATCGCATGTTTGCCCTACTCAATAGAACTTTTGTGAAACCAGTCAATGATTTTATTTGCAAAATGTGCAAAATTTTGATTCTACAATAATTTGCATATTATATATTTTGCACAATGATCGTTTTTTAGCGAAACAATGTTTATGAATCTTAACGATTTTGATCTACAATTTGCGCAACTCTTAACTTTTAATAACTTGCACATTGAATTTTCTTGGACAAAGAAGGTGTTTGTACATAGTGCTACTAAAAACAAATGTGACCAATGTAACAGATTGTTTTCCAATACCTTTAAAAATGGTCTAATACAGTGAGACGTACGATGCGCTGTTTTATCTAGATATTTGATGTTAAGACCAAGAATCAGGGTTTCTAGATTATTATGAAGTATTGTACATCACGTATTTTGCAAATATACTGTCAATGATGGGCTAGTCATTCAATTTCCATTAAGTAATTATCAATATTTTTCTACTTAAATTGCACCATTGAGTATATCAACTTGAAAATTCCTTGCCGAAGAGTTGTGCTGTTTTTTGTTTTTTAAAGATGTTTTTAAGTGAATTGAATGATGGTTTAGCAAACAAGATTTGTATGTACTCTGTTTTGAAAAGGTTTTTTTAAAACCATAAACAAATCAAAAAAATATATATAGTAGTTACATTGAGTATTTTGCTTTGCTTGTGTTCAACTAAACCCCCACAAGGCTAAGCTCCATCAGAACAGCAATTATAACATGCCAAATATGGTTAACTTCAGTCAGGAAGCCCTTATTTTAAAAGTAGATCAACTGAAAGAAATATGTTAGGTCAGACATTTTACTGTAAAAGGAAAGAAGAATGTGTTGATTACAAAGTTGTTAAATCACCAAAGTTTGGGTAGTAGGCCTTCAACACCTACTAACCCAAGAAATGTGGAAATTGAGGAGGATGATAGTTCAGAGTGTAACTCTGTCTTAATCAGATGAGTCCCAGGATAGGAGCCCCTCTTTGCCACAGACTGCTCTTTTACCTCAAATCATGCCCGCTGGGACCCCACAAGGTCCAACACGGAGTCCAGAATATGTGTCTCTTGAAACAATGAGATTTGAATTGGAATTTAAAAGCCTGCAAGCTCAAGCCAAACATCAGGACATCAAGCTCAGGGAATTGGAAATGCAACATGCTCCTGAAATGAAAATATTGTCTCTTGAAAATGTTTCCCTAAAGAAGCAGTAAGTATGTATGATGTGAAACCTGATATTTTGTATTGGTTGGGTGCCTTTGAGTACACTCATGGGATTCAGGGTCTCACAGGGTATCAGCTGATTCTTTGGCTTTTGTCTAAGCTTCCCTAGGTTGCAACTGAGGCTGTAATCTAGGTGGGGAACCTGAAAGACGGGAGTATAGGAATGTGAAGCTGGCCTTGCTAGCCAGATTTGGGAAAACGTCTTCTCAGTACAATAAGAGGTGTAGGGCCCTCAAAAGGACTTATGGTACCCCTTGGGCTACCTGGGTGTGTTAATGTTTGAAACACTTATATGGTTGGGTGAAGGGTTACAGAGTGAACACCTTTGAAGAAATGAGATCTGTTTTTGTTATAATCTATTTTTGATGCCTGCCCTCTTGAGCTGCTGACTTGTGGGTTTCCAATAGGGCCACTCACAAGGATTCTGGGGCCACTCACAAAATGGATGAGGGGAAGCAGCACAAGAAAGATAGAGATCAAAATTCAAATTCCAACCACCCAAAAGAAGGCCACAAAACAGAAAAGGGGTAAACGCCATTGGAAGCTGGGTCAGTCTAGTGAAACCTCTGGTGATAAACCAGAGCTGGTCAGCAGAAGGCCCCATTCCAAAGAACATTTGGTAAATGTTAGGCTTGTGGGTCAACAATTTGACAAAGAAATGGTCCAAACGATCAAGGGACATTATTGCAAGTCTGGGACCCACACACACATGAAAGGTAAGAGACTTGGATGATATTCTTTTCTTCATCAAAAAGGCTAGTCGGTCTGGTGCTTGTGGTCCGGATGGTCTGTCTAATAACATGTTAAAAGCCCATCCTGAAATTTGGGGGCGAATCTTGTTCCACATTTTTAGTCTTATTATGAAGTCTCAAACTTCCTTCAACCTGGACTCACTCCATTATTGTGCCCCATTTACAAAAAGGGGGACAGCAAAGAACCGTCCAGTTACAGGCCGATAGCGTTAATAGACGCACCAGGAAAGATCTTCTCCCGTTTAATTCTGAGAGATCTTCACAAGTGGACTATGCAGGCCTAGCTTAATGACCCTTTCCAGTCAGGATTTGTGGCAGGATTAGGCACCATTCCTAACATTATTACGCTTCATATGCTTCTTTGGGATCACGCTGTTCGCAAACAGACTTTGTTTCTGGCCTTTGTTGATTTTAAGGTTTCGGTCGACTCAATTGATTGAACCCTTCTATATCATAATTTGGTCAAACTCAAATGTCAGTCTTCCTTGATAACTCTAATAGTACTATTACATACCAATACCTCCATGCAGGTTAGACTCAATTTGGGTGGTGACATGACCTTGAAATTTCACACGTATAGAGGGTTGAAGCAAGGGGGTATTCTGGCTTCATCAATCTTCAACCTTTTTATATATACGATCTGGGAGTCAATCTCAGTAAAAATCTTGAGTGATCCTCCCAGCTTGGGCATACACAGAATTCCATACCTTTTTTATGCAGATGATTTAATTCTCATCTCTAAAACACATACTGTACTAGAGAAGCTCTTGGATGGCCTAGAGTCTTATGTAGATTTAAATCATCTAAAAATCAATACTAACAAAACACAAACAATGGTCTGTAAATGGCGTTTAGGTTGCAAAGTTAAACCTTTCAAGTGGAGATTACATAATGTTAGGCTTGAACGGATGTCTAGTTATAAATACTTGGAACTCTAGTTGCAGGCACTTTACCAAACCTTGAGTTCGACTTAGAAATTATTGGTAAATTGTGGTCCTTAGTTGCCCAAGCAAGGGTGCTTATGGGTAAATTTGGTAAATTTACAATCAAACACGTGCTAACATTCTATCTCCAGAAGGTGCTCCCAATCTTAACCTATGGGTCTGAAGCACTAATTCCTAAAACTGCAGTATGGTGGGATAAATTAGAATCATCTTTTTGGAAGCAAGTCTTATACTTACCAATGTGTACACCTTTACCTTTGATTCGCTTTGAACTGGGCTCTCTATCAATGTTCTCTTATGTCATCTGGAAATACTGTGCATTTTTTCGCAAATGTCTCTTGTCATTGGAGCGCTCAGACATTTTCGGAAAGGTGGCAAGTCATTTAAGCAAAATCAGACATTTTCTCTGAACTGGTGTGAATTTACCATGAATGCATTGTCTGATGCTTCTGTTGAATTAGAGTTGCTCTTATCCAACGAAGCTCGAGCCAAAATGAAAATCCACCAACAGGATTGGTGTGTAACCCAAAACAAATGCCTAAGCTACAAGGACTTTGATCGAAATTTATTTGGTCATAAACGTTAGAGGTATGGCTGATTATCTGGTCAAATTTGCTTGTCCAAAGCTTCGCCAGAAGCTTCTTCGCTTCCGCCTGAATCTTTGGCCGACTTTAGACGTTCTGGCTCGAAGAAAGCAAATCACGAAAGCTGAAAATCAATGTCGGTTTTGTAATAATGCTGCTCAAAAAGAAACATTGGAACATTGTTTAGTTTATTGCACACAATTGTCTACCATTCGGAGGAAGTGTTTCAGAAATTTCTTTGAGGAACAAAATGTGTACACTCAAAAGAAATGTGGCAATGTGTTTTTTTCATCTTCCTCGCTATCAATTAAGATAGCCAATTGTACAGTTTTTGTATGCAATTTTTCTTGACTAGCATCATTTACTTTTCTTTTTTATAATTTGAAGTGTTTTATTAGTACTAATTTAAATTGCTTATTTTATTTCAGAACCAGTATCTTGCTTGCCATGTGCTTGTATTGAGTCTTGAGCTGGAAATTAATTTTAATGAATTATATTGTATTGTTTTTGATATGTTGTGAAATTTGACAGCAATGGGCTATAGAAGCGACTAGCAGTTCTTGGCTTTAAAGCGAAACTGCTTTAATATTAGGGGATTCCCAGCTTGACAGGAGTATTCATGGTCATGTGAAACCAGAGGAGTCCCATGCTGTTTAACAGGAGTTACAGGTTAGTAACGTGTTCCCTATCTTTACTCGATAATCTGTTTCTCTTCCAACAGTCACTGATAAGGGGTCAAGTAATATTGGTCCCTTGGTAATCTACCTTCAATTTGTGCCACTTCCCCCACCCGGGTTTCCCGCTGTTCCAGTTTCCTCTGTCTTACAGCACAGGTGTCGCAGGTTCTTCTTGCGGGGTCAGTCTGCCTGTCTGATATAACCTGCGTGGACGTCGTCTTCTTACTTCTGAGTCTCTGCAGAGTCGCTCCTGGTATTGTCTCGGTGTTGACGAACCGCTCGGTCCACCCTGTCTGGGTTATGCCACCGCTTCCAGGCCTATAATGCATGTCAAGCTCGGTCTAGTGCTTCCCAAATGCTTCTCTCTTCCCTGGGTTTTGGCCGTCTGCTGAACAACAGGCAGTCTTGCGTTTGCAGACTGCTTCCTCAACTCAGATCCATATCTCCCAGACTTCGGGGATGAGATCTTTCCATTGGTCCTTCCATGGCTTTTATAAGGTGGTGTTGGGCCCTCCCCAGCATAGGCTCACAGTCCTTTCTCTTTCCATAGTGTATTTATCATGCTTTGCCCCATCTTCGTCTCATTGTGGTAGGCTGACAACCACCGATCATTCTTCATGGATCTTCCATTTTCCAACATGGGGGGCTGGCATGGATTCACATGCTCATGCATATTTCCCTTCAGGCTGGGAATCCTCAGTAAAACAAAAAAACTGTTTTGTTTTCACTTCAAACGGTATTTCTCCTCTAAACCAATTAATTTCCTCTGGGTCATACTGCCCCCATCCAATGACGGTCCTCCCCCTAAGCTCCACCCCTGGTGGCCATCTTCAAATTTTTATCGCACTCTTCATTTTGGGAGTCCTTAAGTTGCTCTGCGAGCTAATTTCGTGATTTTCGATTGTTTGTCCAAAATATATTTTTTACCCATTTTTGCTTGATCGTCTTAGACAAAGGGCAGAGACCGGCAGGGGTGATCCACTACCAGCGAAGATCTTCATACACTGTCCGATCATTATCAAAGTTTGAGAACACCCAGCCTTGGACCTACTTTCCCTCCTTTCAACCATGGCTAAAGAGAAGAAGGAAAGTCGAAGCCTCTTCAAACTCAGCATGAAGTGTGGTTTGAGAAACGTTTTAGTGGAAGATTGGCATCATTAATTCTTACATGGCCTGCACCCGGACAACGATGAGAAGGGATGCGAGGTGTGCCGTGGTTTCTCAAAGAAAACCATACAAGACCACTACAGCAGACTGTCGGTGTCGCACAAAGCCACTGACTCAGCCTCGGAACAGGGTCAAGCCTCATCTAGGACCAGCCGGTCCAAAGAGCGATCTTCCTCTGGGAGGTCGTCGAGATCCTTTGAGGATGCCCCGTTTGCAGGGGCCCAAGAAAAGGGCTGATGCGGGTCCCCAGTAGGGCCAAAGGCGATCGCCATCACTGACGACCTACCAATGAAAGGAGCCTCTTGAGAGTCCCTAACCCTGTCCAAACTCAGTGTGTCCATGGATAAACCGACAAGGACTCGTCTGAGTTGGCTAAGACCTCGCAGCATGCCAGGTCAACTGAGTCTGCAACAGCGCCATCCACGAAAGCAGCAACGAGCACATCGTCAATGACGTCCACTATGGCAGCGCTGAAGGAGAGTGGGGTCCATGAAGGAAGTTACTTCCACTCTGGGGTCAGGAAAAGACCTGGTGACCGCACCAACCCAGCAACATCCTGAGAAGGGGAGAGAAACTGTCCCCCTGTGGAAGTTCCACAGTACGTGGACCGGCTGGCTGCTCCAGATAGGCCAGACCTGATCTACTCAAGTACCAACAAGGGAGAGAATGTTCTGGATGACGCAAGAGAAGACTAGTCGGCCCAGACCCCACTCCACTGGCTCCTTTCACCCCTAGACCTAGAGACGTTTTTGCTGGACATTCGACCGACCATGCACACACTGGTCACCGAAATCCAGCAGAGGATGCCACCACAGAGTCCTATGCCTCCACGGGAAATGCCAGAACCTCCAAGGTTGGGCTCACCCCTGCGGAAGAGAAATCCAAAGAGGGTGCTGTTACTTTGCGTCATCAGACTCCTGCAGAACCACCCCCACGTTGTCGCGAGAAGTCCCCATCTGTAGCCCCGCACACAGGCACAGACACAGCCACCACGGTAGGCATGGTGGCCATGTCATAGGGCACCGACCACGGCGACTAGTTCATCGTTGCTGATGGAAAAACCGCACATGGACGAGCCCCGTAGGGCCTCCCCACAGTGCAAAGTTGGATCCTTTCATTCTATCATGTCAAGGGCCTCTGAACTGTTTCATTTGGCTCCCAAGAAGACTAGGAAATAAGTTTTCCTGTACCAGTGGTGCTAGTCGAGAAGACCATCATGTCCGTTCCCTTCCTGGACGATATCTGGAAGGAAGGCCTTGCTCTAATGAGAAACCCAAGTACGGCCCGACCAACCAGGGCAGATTTGTATAAAAAGTACAGGATTCCGGATTCAGCTCCCAGGTGCTTAAGGTCTCAGCCCTTGCCTGATTCGGTGGTCTTGGCTGCAACCAGGAAGCGCTTGGCGAACCAGTAATCGGCGGCCATGGTACCTCCAGACCAGGAGGGGGAAGTAGCTGGGTGCAATGGGCAAGATGATTTGTACAGCAGCCTCTACCAACAAGGCAGCTAACGTCCTAGCCATTTTGTCCCTATATGACCAGGAACTATGGTTCAAACTGGGTCCTATTCTGGACTTCCTGCCCGACAACAAGAAAGTCGCACTAGAACGCTTTCAGGAAGGGCAAGTGGCCTCGGATCACGCCATCACGGTGGCAGTGAACATCGCAGACACAGGTTTCCACCAGATGGGGAACAGGGTGTCCCTGCGTCGTTAAGGTTTGTTGAAGGCAACACACTTCCGCCAGGACGTTCAGACTAAGGTACTGGATATGCCGTTTGACTGGGAGAACCTCTTGGGAAATGTAGTCTTTTACAGGCAATAAAGACTGACATGGAGACAGCACGTCGTCCTTTGGCTCTTCAGAGGAAAACCAGAAGCTCTTCCAAAGGTTATAATACCCTGTACCGACAGCCTTCATGCTCCTCCACTTAAGTGTACAGGGGGTCATTCTCAAGACAGTGGAAGACAGCAGTAGCACTACCCACAGGGCAGAGCTCCGACCCCAAACATGCCTGCCATGGCCTCGGCCCCCCCACTTAAGCACCGCAGTGGGAGACCAGCTGGCAAAATTCATCAGCCCATGGGAAACAATCACCATGGACAGATGGGTGCTGGATGCTCTCAGACGGGGGCACATCTTGGAGTTCAATGCAGGTGTCCTCATATTACGGCGATATAGCGAAAAGAACAACACGGACCACAGCTTCTGCAAGAGGTGCGTGCCATATTACAGAATGGTGCAATAGAACCCGTCTCCCCAACGTCTTCCAGGGTCCGTAGTATATTCCAGATAGATTTTTCTGGTTTGAGAGAAAAGAGGGGGTTGGAGACCGATCCTGGATCAATGCCGTCTCAATAAGCACTTGCAAAGTCCCAAAAGTTCTGGATGTTCGCGTTGCAACATGTGCTTGGCCAACTGGAGCAAGGAGATTTTTAAGAAGTCGGATCTGGAGGACGCCTACTTCCACTTGCACATCCCCATTCACAAGAAACACTGCAAGTTCTTACGATTCGTAGTTCAAGGTCAGCACTACCAGTTCAAGGCTCTGCCCTTAGGCCCGAAGTCCGCCGAGGGTTTTTACGAAGTGCCTGACCCTGTGGCAGCAATATACAAGGCATCCTTGTACCCCTACCTGGACGACTGGCTGGTGCATTTCGGCTGACACTATCTGGCAAGCGAGCACACATCGAAAACCGTACGTCTTCTGGTGGAGTTGGAGATCTCCATAAACTATCCAAAGTCTTGCTTGATGCCATCTCAGGATGCACACTGTTCCTATGTGCCCAACTTTTAGGACAGATTTCTCTATCGCACATTTCCTTCCATCTTTATGGACCCCCTGTTAGGGAGAATTCTCATTTATGGCTAATTTCCCTCACCTAGTGAGTCCCCCAGCAGCTTTACTGGACTTCTGGAGTTTATTTTTTTCCACTTGGTAAGAGTGAGAGTTTTCCCCCACTCTTACCTGGGTTTTGGTACGTGTTTCTACCTGTTTTTGTGATTGTGGACTCTGAAGTACACCACTTCAGTAGCCCCCTTCTTTTTGTGTCACACAGCATCTTCAGTGACGTGGCACAGTGTTGTCTTTGAGACTTCCCTCGACTCCATTTCTGAGGCGACTACTGTCCCCCAGAAAAGGGTAAAGTTACTATTAACTTTACTTAGTCAATCTACCACAGATCCAGTACACCCCCATCTTCCATGGAGTACGCTCTTCTAACATTTAGACTTGGCTGGTGGCAGTGGTATCTACCCTAACTTTTCTACTGCGATTATATTAGATAAACCTGGTACTGTTCTTGGCTATTATATTAGCCTCGAACATAAACCGCTTGACCAAATCGTCTTTTTCTTGGCTCTGGTTGGGTTCATTCGCCATTTCTTTTTGTTAAAGTCCTTCTTGTGTTTTACTTTGCGCAGCAATCTAGGTTCGCCTTCTTTGTTCACTGTCTTTTGGCGGGCTTCTGCCCAGAAGCGCTCCTCAAGGCGCCTGGGTGTCTAGGTGGGCTGAATGTGAGGGAGGGGTGTAGTCTAGGAAACCCAAGCCGCACTTTGTCATGATTGGCCAGGGAAGTTATCTGGGCTGGACAGCCCCCCTGCTGGGTGATTGACAGCCAGGCTGTGTGAATGGGGGTTTTTCGCATAAAAGGCAGGTCTCTTGGGCTAGAAGTCAGAGAGTCGTTACTGGAACTACAAGGAACTGAAGAGCAGCGGAGAGAACGACGGCTGCTGCAACTACTGTGTCCCGGTGAAGCCCTGCTGCAGTTCTGAGCTATCTGCCCTTCAACGACTCGGAGAAGATCCAGTCTGGAGTCGTCTTCCCTTGAGCTTGGTGGGGATAACCAGCTCATCTTCTACAGCCAGAGGATCCTCTTCCGTGGTCGAAATCGCTGCACACTGCTGCAGTTCGGATAGCCACCTGAAGAGCCTCTCCTGTTTTTAAGGAGCGCACCTTTTATTCCATCTCTGCTGCCGGCTTCATCCCTGTGTGGTGCAGACCCCCTTCAGACGTCCTCCTTTACAACGAAGCTCCAGGAATTGTGGGTCTGCGGGAAACCAACAGAAACAACTGCAAGGGCACTAGCTGCACCACTGGAACAAGGTACTGTGTTCTGTTGAAGAAACTCGGTGAATCCCTTTTTCTTCATTTCCAAGGCTTGCCCTTGTCTTCCCTCCTTATAACTTGTGCTTCCGAACATTGACAATATCCAAGTACTTTTGGCTACGTTGAATTGTGAAACGTCTGACCGTGTGATCTTCGGCAAATGGCCCCGGTGTCTTTCGACCCTGGCTCCGGCCCTTTGACATTTGACCTCCTGTCTCTGAGCGTTTCTTGATTCTGCCTGCCTAACCAAAATATTGCCTGTGATTTTTGTCTCCAACTCCCTTTGGGTATCTCAGGTGCTAAGTGTTTTTTTGCCCCGGTAGCATTTCATGTCCCGCATACGCGTTTGTTTAGTAGACCGAACTGTCAAAAAGTGATCGCAATCGTATTAGCGGTAACATGTTTTATTCATAACACTGGTCCATTCAAACACAGGGTACTTAACTTGAGACTTCTGTACAAAGTGAATTGGTTAGTGTAGTAGAAGTAAACAAGCCAATAATGTTTACTGCGCACTTTGAGTCATATGAAGGACATCTGACAAAGACCCCCCAACACATCCGACAACCAGGGATAAACTGTCAAAGCTTGAGCAATAACAAGGTGTTAGGCAGAAACCTGTGCAGTTCCCTTAGGGACCACTGCAAAAGATTTAAGACTACAGGTGTTTGGCAGTAAAACCACTTGGTAGCAGTCTGTACCACACAGATTCACTTGGTAGCGGTGGTTGAGCAGTCAGACTTCCCTCAAGAAGAGTTTGGCAGTATATAGAGTATACACAATAGGTACAGAGATAGAGTAGCACAAGCAAACACTGACCAGAGCTTTGGTGTAAAAGTATATAGTTATTTATTTAAAGACACACTTGTAGATTACACTAGTACAAAGAGAAAAGTAAATTCAGCACACAGTCACTATTATATATATATATATATATATATATATATATATACAACCCTAATTACTTATTAGACAAGTCTTAATGAGAAACACCACTTATTTTCAGACAGAGGTGAGCGCTTAACATAAGATGGCACTCTAATAAGTTATTAAAAAGGGAGGGAAAAAGGCAGTTATGGAAGCACACACATTTCAATACTTTTAAAAGCAACACAGTAAGGTAGGATAGGCAGAGTTCTACTGGAGAGCAAGGAAGTCAATTGCAAGGCCCACTCTTGGAGAGCAAGCAGGGGAGGGGTCCAGGTTCACACAGTGGGGTTATGCCCAAAGAGTCTTGTAGATAGTTTGCACACAAAGAATGAAATTAAAGTCAGGAAAAGTTAGCTAGGTTGTCCCAGGTTAGAAAGTCAAGGCTTTACTGTCACCCCGAACGATCTGTCGCAAGGGAAGCCAGGCGGGGCACAGTACCTTAAGTAGGAAGGAGGCTCCAGCGGGGGCAGTTGTTCCTGGCAGCGGGTGCAAGTCAGTGTTTTGTCCAGAGGAAGAGGAGGTCTCGCCGTGGAGGAAAGATGATGGTCGTTGCACTGCCAGGGAAGAAACCAGCCGCGGAGTTCTTCGGTTAAAAGGTACTACCCTTCACTTCACGGTAGTGGTAAGCCGTGGTATTGAGGTTGCCGGGGTGCTTGGCACGGGCAAGGCGGCCACGAGATGCCCCAGGGAGGTGAAAAGAAGGCAAAACTGGTTATCCCCACCAGTCAAAGGAAGAACACTCTCCGGACTGGAGATCTCCTCTGTCGTCGGGAAAAGTGGTGAGACGGTTCAGCAGGGCTCCACCGGTGGTGTCGTCGTTGCAGGTCGGCTCATCTTCTTCCTCCCATTCAGCCTAGCTGTCAATCAAACATGCTAAGTGGTGAGCCAGCTGGCTCACCACTTGGGCCAATCACATGAGTGCGACTGGAGTTGCCAAGGCAACTCAGTCCAGGGTGCCTAAACCCCCTCCCATACCCCCTGTGGTACCCAGACAGAGTGGCACCACTTTTGGAGGCTTCTGTGGAGAAGCCTGCCAAAAAGTGGAACAAAGGGCTCGACTTGGGTTGGAGTCACAGAAGAGAACACAAACGCCATTTTAGAATAGAGTTCTGGCAAAAAATACTAACCGGTGAATTATTAAATAAATAAACCAGCGGTATGTTTGAGGCTATAGGAATTAAATAGTTAAAGTTGGTAGCCTCGAACAATGGGAAAATCCCATAGAGATATATTCGCGGTCGAATATGAAAAGTAGTATCCACTGCCACCAGCCAAAACTCGATCAGGGGGGACGGAGACGTGCCCCCTCGAACAACAGACCCCGGGGCAATCGAATTTCCCCGCCCAATACGTCCACAATATGATGGTTTGTACTGGTTTCTGTTCATAATTTGGGACTAGTAAAGCCAATGGTGACTTTACATGCCCTGGGAGACAGTAGTCAGTCCCAGGTTATGGAGTCTGTTTGGGGGTCGCTACGACACCCCTGGGTTACAGCACGGAGGGTGCTGTGTAACCCATATCAAAAACACATGAGACCCTATGGAGTAAAAGACCCCATAGCCCGTAAAACACATGGAAAGACAAAGGAAGACCTCAAATCATGTCTAAGAGTGGGAGTAAAAGAGTCTCACTCTTAGCAGGAGAAAACAATAAACCCCAAAAATCCAGCAAAGCTCCTAGGGGACTTGCTAGGTTTGGGAAATTAGCCTTTACAGAGAATTCTCCCTAACACAAGGTAAGCAACTCCGCATTCCAGAATAGGTTTACCTCACAGGCTCATTCTAGAATGAGCCTACTTCACCCAGCCATAGTCTTTTCCTCTTGACAGATACAGTGCATAACTTGTCATTTATACAACAGTTAGTTGTAGTATATTTAATGTGTGGGTTTTATTGAAGTTTAATAGAAGTGTTGTGTTTATAACGAATGGTTTAAACATAAATGTACTTATATTTTTCTACCTGAAACCTTGAGTCAGCGTTTGCTTGAGTCACAGTAATTGTGGACCCTTTGTGTAATCTCTGCTACTGCTCATATACTCTTGAGATAAGCCTGGCTGCTCTGCCACTGCTACCACTCTTACATAGTAGTACAGGCTTGTAACAAAGGTAAAACTTGTATTGCCACCTGTAGTCTTAATTGTGTGTAGTGGTCCCTAAGGGCACTGCACAGGATTCTGCCTAACAACCCCCAAAACTTTTGCTTTTATTTTTTAATCTGACCTATACTTTTTGCAGTGCAGAAGCCTTAAGCTTCACTACACTGGCTTTTGCTCATATGTTATGGGGCACTGACCTGTCCTTCAGGCTGTCAATACTGGGAAACATTGTTTCCCTTAGTTGTGTTACTATTTTTGGTTACTTTGTATCACTTGTGGTAACTTATCATTGTACAATGAAGCTTACACTGCAATGGGGTACATTTTTGTTTTGCCCTAGACTAACACTCAGAGGATTTTTGGTGTGCTAAAAGGATGAACTGGTGGCAGCAGTAACTTGTACGCCCTTTTGGAGACTTTTTTTGTTCAAGCTTTACTGCGTTTAGCACGTTTGATTTGTCTATTTGTAATGCCCCGTAGCCCACAGGCCTCAGAGCTCAGAGAAGAGTGACAGAAAGGAGGAGACGGGGATCAGACGGAGAGGATGGGTTTACTCCAAAACAATAGTTTTCACCCCTTTGCTGAATTTCATTAGGTTTTTTTCGGCATGCAAGATTTTTGGAAGTTTGTTCCATAGAGTGGCAGCTTGGACTGCAAAAGATCTGCCTATGCTTGTGGCACACTTACTCCTGGGGACAGATACAAACCCAATCACTGGATCTGGAGAATCTAGCCAAGAGATGGATCTTGACAGTCTTAAAGGTAACCAGGGGCTTGACCATATAGGCACTTGTGTACAATTGTCCAGTCCTTAAAATGGATCTGAGCTTCTACAGGAAGCCAATGGAGGCTCCTTCTGTGGGAGGCAATAGGTTTTTGGATATGGATCTGGATAGGTTTTTCACGATGCTAACTGCATTGTTTTGTAAGACTTGGAGGTGCCTAAGTCTATTTTTAGAGGACCCCAACATCGGGGAGTAGCAGTAGTCTATCCTTGGCATTATTAAAGCACGAACAAGAGTGGCAGAATTAGCCTTCGAAACATAGGGTTTTACCAGTCTCAGAAAACTAAGTACATCCTTGTTAGCGACACTTAGAGGCCCAGTGTCTTGACCTTGGCCACAGTCTTAATAAAATGGTTCTCAATAGAGAAACCGACATACTGAGTGTTCAATTTTGATCTTGTCCAGTTTGGCTACTAACTGTGGCTACTGGTCAAACATAGCCATGCCACGAGATTCTTCACTTGTTATTTTGCCTTCTTCCCGTCTTGTGAGGCTAAGAATATCCTTATAAGGACTTCCAGTGCCCGGGAAACCTTAAGCCAGGGTTGTCCAACATGCGGCCCTCCAAGCCATTTTATGTGGCCCTCGAAGTCCAAGAGCACAGACAAAGAATTAGGGTTACTTTTGTACGTTTTGCATTTATTTTATATGCAGTGAGTGTTGTGGCTGCAGTGTCGGGGTCGGAATCGTAGTCCACACACATTAAGATTTCCTGAGAAACAGCCAATGGAAATACTGTTAACATGCAAGGCAGGTCGTAGTAGTGGAAATAAATACAGTAAATACATGCCTTGCACGGTAACACTATTTCCATTGGGCTATTTCCATTGGCCGTTTCTCAGCCAATGGAAATCATAATCACGTAATTTGTGTGGGTGGAGTGACGGGCACACAGCACCACCTTCACACATCTGCGTTGCCGAGCCCAAGGCAGAGACTGCGTGAGCCAGCAGCTCACCCAGGTTCACAGTGCCACGTGCGGTGCACACCAAGGCCTAGATCTCCTTGCCTCCAGCAGTGGGTAAGTACTGCCCGCTATATTTTCCGACGTATGTTTGCGGCATGCTGTGCTTTTGAGCCTCCGAGATACTGCTGGCCAGATGCACTGAAACACAAGTATCTGGCCAAAAGTATCTCGGAAGCTCAAAAGCAGTGCGGGCCACCTTAATGTTTGAAAATTTTCCATAGGGAGGGAGGGTACAATATGTATCACGTTTTGACAATAACAATATTTTCCACATGTGGGAATTCATTATTTACCAAAATGGCTAGGCAACACAATCACGCCATCCATACTCGGAAAAGCAGCACAGCAGATAAAATGCCTGGGGCTCTATCTAGTTTTAGTTTTTGCAACTGACAAGTGCTAATCTGGATGAGGCAAAACAGCCCTTGGGAGGTGTCTGTGCCCCTGTTGGAGGAAGGCCAGCTGGGGAGTGAATTTTCAGAGCGTATAACACTGTATCCCACCGGATCCAAGACACTGTGGGCTTTACAGCAGACACCATGAGGTCAATTCCCTCCCCGGTTCCTACAACATGGCCCTCAGCTCGGCTGGAGTGATCCGAGTACCGGGGGAGAGGAGGGCACTCGGCCATGTCTAGTTCTTCATACTTTAAGATTGTGCTCACATTGCGTTTCTTTAATTAGGTTCACCTTTGGGTGATCGCTTTTCCACATTTTATCTGTTGAATTGTATTATGCTTCTTTCATTAACACAGAAGTAATGAATGTATTACAGTAGATAATCTGCCATATGTTTTAGGCACAGGCAGCATCAATCATTAACACAGAAGTAATGAATGGGTATTACAGAGATAAGCTGCCATATGTACTGGGCACACTGCACAGGCAGCATCAATCATTGACACAGAAATAATGAATGGGTATTACAGAGATAAGCTGCCATATGTATTGGGCCCACTGCACAGGCAGCATCACTCATTAACACAGAAGCAATGAATGTGTGTGTTACAGAGATGAGCTGCAATATGTATTGGGCACACTGCACAGGCAGCATCAATCATTAACACAGAAGTAATGAATGTATAGCGGAGTTAAGATGGCCTATGTAAAGGCACAACATTGCACAGGCATCACTGTAACGCTCACCTGGTATCCACAGGGACATCACGCAGCCTGTTCTGACCTCTTAAGACCTTGAACCCTTCCTTGGAGGCTATTCGACTGGAGACTGGGCCTGAAACACAGGATTGGTAGAATTTAACTTCCTATTGTCTGTGTGCTTAAACGCCTTCTTCCCCAGGGTCCAACCCTTCCCTTTGTTCCACAGCCCACCTTGTTTTCTTGGATAGTGTGCTCTCCATCCTGCTTTCAGCGCAGGGGTACGTTGATTGATGCAGGCTTGTTGCTGCCTAGTTACTTCACTGGCAAGAGTCCGACAGGTAAGTATAATGAGTCTTTTGAACAGTTCTCCAACTTCGTTCCTTTCCTTCCTTAGATGATGGCCAGCGTCCGGGGATGGCGGCGTGCTGCTGAGATGAGTAGCACTGAAGGTGCGTGAGAGCGCGATGCACCCCATTCGTATTTGCATTGAACTGAGTTCTTTTTCTGTGTCTTTTAGGTGCCGTGACGTTTTCAGCGTGGATGCCAGTTATGAAGAACAAATGCGGTAGGTAAGCGCGGTATGCAGCGCCTCTAGATGTCTCCACGCTAACCTGGAGTGTCTTTTCCCTCTTGCAGATGGCTGAGAAGTTCCGGAGACCGAGTTCCCCCAGAGCGGCTGGGATTCAGGTAAGCGTTTGAAGCTCCTACAGTATTTAAAAATAAGCGAAGATTTGCAGAATGCTTACTAATGTCTTTTTTTCTGTTCTTTTCCCTTTTCCTTAGGAAGCAAGGTGCCGGGATGGGAGTGACACCGCCGAAGATGCCCGCAGAACAGAAGGAGCGCCGCAAGGTAAGGCTCTTCCTAACGGTGTTCTTGCACGAGCTGAGCGCAGAAGAAAGATGCAGGCCTACTGGAGACTGATCCGAACACGGTGAGTGTCACGCTGCAGGTGCAGAAAACGCAAAGCATGTTTCAAAGGGATTGTGTCCTCCGACGTATTCCTTATCTTGATAGATCTCCAGTTTGCTGGCCTCGGAAAAATGTTTTCAGTAGAGGGCGCTGCGTGTCGATGTCCCTCGAGCCGATGTCCCTAGACAGCCTGCGTATCGGTGCCAACGTCATCATGCGTATAAATAGACTCGCGCAGCATCCGTTGCTCAGTTCCGTTTTTCCGCGCTTTGTTGGCCTCGGAATCGCGTTGCTCAGTTAGTCAGAAAATATATTCTTAATTATTCCTCGAGGATACCAACTCTTACTGGATGGCTTCCTCATTCGAACGGACGACTCCACGGTCCGGCTTCAAAAAATGTCGAGACTGTGGAAAGAAAATGTCGTTGACAGATCCTCACAGGATCTGTTTGTGGTGCCTGGGTTCGGAGCACCAATGTTCGGATTGAGAGGACTGCATGTCCATGACGGCGAAAGCCTTGAAGGAGCGTAAGGGGAAGCTTGAGAGAGGTAAGACAGTTAAAACTCCTTCGAAAGTTTCCTCGGCAGAGTCAAGACATTCGTCTCCTCGCCGACACAGGAAACATTCTCGTTTTAGGTCTCGAAGCAGTTCCCACCACTCTTCGAGATCCAAGCATTCAAGTAAGAGACGTCGAAGATCCCCTTCCTAGTCTTCTGTTTCTCCGGAAAGAGTCACCTGCCCCACAAAACATAGCTCTCACGCCGAGTGGGAGGAATTCCGTAAAAGAATGCTTAGCGTCTTCGAGAAAGCAGCCTCGACCCCCTCGAAGACAGCTGAGGGTGATACCCTGGGTGAAAGACCCGAATAATCTAAACGCTGCGAGTCGTTGCACCCGGCGAAAGAAACTACTCAAGAGAGTCACAAACCCTCGAGCAAAGGCAAGGTCCCTTCGACGCATAAATCTGCATTATCGAAGGGCTCATCGACGCATAGGTCGATCGAATCGACGCTGACGTCGAAAAAGAGCAAACCCATGGCCGTCACTACCTCGCAGCCTGTGGTCATACCCAGAGCCTCTAACATGACTTCGAGGTCATCGACAACCTCGAGTTGGATCCCGATCCTCTCGAGTTCTTCGAGGCCACTTCCAATCTTCTCGATGCCTTTTTCGGTGTTTTCGAAGCCTTTAACGTCTGCGTCGATGACGTCAACGTTTTCCCAACCAATTATGACAAATTTAGCCCCTTCTGCTCTGGAAATGGGATTTAAGCCATTTCCAAGGTCTGATCATTTCAGACCATTTGTCTTCAATTTATAAGGAAGGGGAGGATTCGGATCAACCCTTTGGGTTGCAGAGATCTGCAACACCAGAACCAGAGGAATTTACCTCTGAGGAAAATAGTTGAAGGACCTTCGAGAATCCTTCCATGAGGCGAGTGGGTTAGATACTTCCCCAGAAATAGAATTTGCCAAACCAGACCCAGGGGAACATGCTGAGTCCCCTTACAGAACTTTAATGGCAAGAATTATAGAATTCATCGGTTGGTCTACACCTTCACCTGCATTCCAACAGACATTTTAGTATAAGGCCCACAGGAGGGTCCTGTGGTTCCATTTCATGCTGCATTACAAAGAAAAATAATGGCTAACTGGGAAACTCCTGAGGTTATCCCGGCGGTTAACAAAAAGTTATCAGCCAAATATAGGGTATCTACTACTGACCCTGAATTTTTGTCTAAACATCCAACTCCAGAGTCTTGTTGTTCAAGCAGCAACTGCATCAGGCAGTAGATCAGCATACCCTACTGTTCCACAGGACAGGGATGACAAAAGATACAACTCTATGGCTAAAAAGTTTTTTCTGCATGTAGCATGGCGTTGAAATCTATTAACGCTACTTGTACGCTCACAAGGTTCAGCCATACACTTTGGGAGTGTGCTTTATCAGCGGCTGACTGCCTCCCAGAGGGAGAAGAAAGGTAAGCGTTTCTAACCATCATTAAGGATGGTAAAGACGCAATGTGCGAATCCCTTCAAACTGGCATTGATTCTGCTGTCAGCATCACTAGGACCATGGCAGCAAGTACTACAACCCACAGATTGGCGTGGTTGCGAAGGTCTGGGTTTGCTCCAGATGTACAAGCCAGACTTTTAAATTTGCCCTTTGACGGCTCTTCTTTGTTTGGTAAGAAGGCGGTTGACAGCCTAGAAAAGTTAGACATCCAAAGCAGCAGCAAAATCCCTGGGTGCTGCAATCCGTCAAACGCCATATCGCCCCTCAGAAACCTCTTGGAGAGGTAAGTCCTTTCGCTTTTATTCCGCATTCGGAAAAAGCAGAGGACAGTCGTTTCAAAGAGGTCAAAAAAGATTCACCCGAGGTGGACGGGGTAAAAATACAAAAGCCGCAGCAGCAGGTGCCTCTTTACCCTCGGCACCTGCATCAGTCGCCTCTAAATCACTCTGAGGACTCTCCTCACAAGACTCCAGTAGGGGGCAGGCTAACTCAACATCTGACGGAATGACAGGCTATTACGTCAGATGCTTGGGCATTGGAGACAGTTGCCAAAGGTTACTGCCTGCCTTTTCTACGCATTCCTCAGTCATCCACCGGGGAACAGCTCTCGGAAAGTTCCAGATCCGCTCCTCTTGCAGGAAATTGTAGACCTGCTGGAGAAAGGTGCCATAGAACCGGTACCTGTAGCGGAGAGGAACAAGGGCTGGTACTCCCCCCCCTACTTCGTAATACCGAAGAAGGACGGAGGACTGAGACCTATCTTGGACTTACGAGGATTGAACAAGTACCTCAGGAAGAACAAGTTCAATATGGTAACTCTTTCTCAGATCCTTCAGGCCCTCCAGCTCCAGGACTGGCTGGTATCTCTGGACCTTCAGGATGCTTATTTCCATGTGCCAATCCATCTCAAACACAGGAAATAACTGAGGTTCGCAATTGGCGGCTCTCATTATCAATTTCGAGTTCTGCCATTTGGGCTGACCTCCGCCCGAGGGTCTTCACCAAGCTAATGTCGGTAGTGGCTGGAAGTCTGAGGAGGGAAGGGATTCACGTCTACCCTTACCTGGACGATTGGCGGAACAAGCTCAGACCCAGCGAGATTATGTCTGCCACTTCCTTCACAAACTGGGCTTCTCCCTCAATTTAAAGAAGTCACAGATGATACCATCACAGAGACTCCAGTTCATTGGAGCGGTCCTGGACACTTCCCTGGGAAAAGCCTCGCCACTAGAGGTGAGGGCTCAAGATATTCTGCAGATGGTCACCAAGTTTCAAAATGCCCAACGTCTCCCAGCCTTCGACTTTTTGAGGTTGCTAGGCCTCATGGCATCCTGCATCTTCCTTGTGCCAGAGGCTCGCCTGAGAAGGAGAGCTCTTCAGTGGGCACTAAGAACTCAGTGGTCGCAATTCTCAGGGAGAATGACCGATCTCCTTCAGGTTCTAGACAAGGTGGCTCGAGACCTTCAGTGGTGGGCCTGCCATGAGAACATCTTGAAAGTAGAACTGTTTTGGCAACCATGACCGGAGATAACAGTAGTCACAGATGCCTCACTCGCGCGGTGGGGAGCCCATGCCAACGACTTGACCATCAGCGGTCGTTGGTCTCCATCGGAGTCCAGACTACATATCAACCTGTTAGAGCTAAGAGCAATCAGACTAGCGTTGAAGGCTTTTCTGCCATCTGTACAGGGGAAAAATGTCCTGATAATGACGGACAACACAGTGGCCATGCACTACCTCAACAAAAGGAGGCGTAGGATCACTGCCTCTGTGCAGAGAGGCGATGCAGCTCTGGTTTTGGGCAATCCAAGAAGGAATCGCTCTATCGGCAGTTCACTTAGCCGGAGAGAAAAACTTGACAGCGGACGCTCTGAGCAGGCAGAGTACAGTCTCCCACGAGTGGGAACTAGCTCAGGAAGTCCTTCAACAGATCTTCACCCTTTGGGGAACCCCTCAAGTGGATCTGTTCGCCACCAGCATCAACAGGAAGTGCGATCAGTTTTTTTCAAGGGAGTTTCCCCCCAGAGGAGCTCTAGGGGACGCGTTCGTATTGGACTGGGAGTTTCCACTTCTGTACGCGTTTCCTCCAGTCCCTGTCATTCCTCAAATGATCAGGAGGTTGAGAAGGTTCCCGAAAGCCATGATCCTAATTGCCCCAGACTGGGCCAGGAGAACGTGGTACCCGGACCTTCTGGACATGTCCATCTGCCCTCCAATTAGTCTTCCACTCAAGGAGAACCTTCTCTCACAGAAGAGAGATCAGGTTCTCCATCCAGACATCAGAACCCTCAACCTTCACGCTTGATATGTTAAATGTTAAAGGTATTTGTACCGCGCACCGTCACCAACTGAATTGGTCCCCAGGCGATCTGGCGGATCTGTAAACGATAAGGGGCGGGGGGTGGGTTAGTAAGGTGAAGAGGGTGTAGGATAGTGAGGAGTGGTGTTCTGTTGGCAGCTTCAACTCGGTATACACCGGATGCTGAGCTTTGGTGCGGGTATTGGACCGGTGTCAGTCCGCGTGTGCTGTTGCTCCGGCTTGTGTCGTTGCAGTGTTGTGAGGTGCGTGCGGCTTGTGGTGCGAGAGATGGTTGTGTGAGTTTTTGAGTGAGATAAGTATGCAGAGTTTGAGATTATATTGGTTAGTGGGTTACCTGACTTTTAGCATGCTTACATTCACAGTATTGTCTAAGCGTGGCACTTGTTGGACTTCACAATCCTATCTAGAAGCGGCGCAGGCCACTGTTCAAAAATCTATCTAGATGTGGACATGCTAACATTCACAATTTTATCTAGATGCGATGCAGGCTAGTGTTCACAATTCTATCTAAGTGTGGACATGCTAATAAGGGAGGAGAAATAGAGTGGCAGGGGTTTTCTGGAGTAGAGTGATTGCTCTACTCCCCACTCATGCCACACTAACGGTTTTTGTTGGTGTCTGCTAGCTGCTGGCTTCCTTGGCGTCCCCTGCGGACACCTGCAGACACATCTTGGGGCCGTCCTTTGCCTCGGGGTCCTTCGCCGCAGGGCTGCCGGGCAGAGGGCTGCCGTAGGGCGTCCTTGATGTGGGGTATGTGGACCAATCCTGATGGAGTGGGCGTGTTGGGAGGCGGGCAAAGGGAAACCAGGAAGGGGGAGAGGGACCAAGTGCCGAGTGCGCTATGGTGCTTTTAAGCACCTTTACAAAATATTGCTTTTTTGGGGGAGGTGGGTTCAAGAGACTCCTTACCTGGCCCTGGCCTCGCTGGAAAATGATATCTGAAAGTTTGAGATACAAGGATTGGGACCTCCCAGATGACGTCATGGAGGTGTTGCTTTCGGCAAGAAGGCCAGCAACAAAGACTTTATACCGCTGCCGTTGGAACAATTTTTGCAGCTGGTGTAGAGAAAAGAATATCGACCCCTTTTCATGTGGTACACCAACGGTGTCATCTTTTCTACTCTATTTGACAAATTCGGGCCTTCAGGTTGCCACTATCAAGGGCTATTTCGCAGCGCTATCGATCTTCAAGCGCACTGCAGAGGAACCATCGTATTTCAAGTTACCCTTAGTAATACAGTTTCTGAAGGGATTAACCAATGTCTATCCTCCAAGACCATTCCAAGTTTCCTTATGGGACTTAAATTTAGCCTTACATTTCCTGATGGGTACTCCTTTTGAACCACTCCACTCTTGTTCACTAAGGTTTCTCACCCTTAAAACTGTTTTATTAGTGGCATTGACATCTGCTAGGAGGGTGAGCGAATTACAAGCTCTATCTTTTAAACCCCCTCATACAATTTTTCATAAAGACAAAGTTGTCCTACAAGTGAAGCCTAATTTTCTCCCAAAGGTGGTTTCTGAATTCCACATCACTCAGAAGATTACCTTACCTTCATTATATCCCCCTCCCCATCCAGGGAAAGAAGGAAGAAAGGCTGCATAGGCTGGACCCAAGGCGGGCTTTGAGCTTTTACATCAGCAAACTTGCTAGGATTAGGCAAGCAGACCAACTGTTCGTAGGTTACTCAGGGCACCAATTGGGTTTACCGATAAAACAGACCATTTCCAGATGGATTATTTTAGCCATTCTGGAATGTTAAAAACAGGCAGGGAAAGAGCCTCCTCAAAATCTTCGGGCTCATTCAACCAGGGGTATCGCAGCCTCTTCGGCCCTCCTAAGAGGAGTACCGATTCGAGACATATGTGCGGCTGCCACATGGTCGTCTGCTCATACCTTCACAAGATTTTACAACCTGGATTCCTCCTCTAGCCAAGAGACTAGATTTGGCAAAGCTGTGTTGCACTCTGTTCATCTTGAAGGGAAACATGGCAATTTTACTCCCACCTCCAGTTACACACTACTGCTATGGGAGTCTATTAAGATAAGGAATACATCAGAGGACACAATCCCTTCGAAGAACAAGTTACTTCTTACCTGTTCCTCCGATGTATTCTTTATCGCCCCTCCCATCCATCCCCTCAGTAAAACTTCCCTCGTGGTTACAGCTTATGCTCCTTCTGGGTCAATAACCAATTCATGTAAAACAACTGTTAACGTCAAAACGGAACTGAGCAACGGACGCTGCGCAAGTCTATTTATACGCATGATGACGTTGGCGCCGATACGGAGGCTGTCGAGGCACATCGATGCGCAGCGCCCTCTACTGAAAAAAAAATTCCGAGGCCAGCAAGCTGGAAGTAATCTATCAAGATAAGGAATACATCAGAGGAACATCCCATGGAAAGAACGTTACCAGGTAAGAAGTAACTTGTTCTTCTCAGCGTGGGCGTGGCTTAAATAGTGTCTGGGTATCCCATGTGTCTCTGGGCTGAACAACACCCAAAAGACTAGACTGCACATGCAGTTCTGGGAACCAAAATATGTGGGGGCATCCATCTTGTCCCCATCAATGCACTACAAGTCCAATCCCCAATGTTATCCTATTGGAGTAAGTGAGTCTGGTGCCACAAGCGCCAAGTCTGACTCCCAAGTGGGTCTTTGGAGGGATGGAGAGGCCCTTGAGGGCCATGTAGATGAATGTGGCCTGGCTCCAGCCTGACATCTTGGAGGGCTGGGGACATGAGGGGCAGGAATCATGACAATCATTAACACAGCAGTAATGAATGTGTATTACAGAGATAAGATGACCTATGTATTGGGCACACTGCACTTGCTCAGGCAGCATCAATCATGCTTTGTACAGGACAATGCTGGCCTAAATATTGGGAACAGCCAGGATAGACATGTTGCTACAGTGGCATATTTTGAGCACAACCAGCATGACAATGTGTTGACAGTGCAGTCTTTACCGTGGACACGCAGATCATTCAAATGTGTTGTGTTGTAAAATGTTCTTGTTGGTGACATGGAATTTTCATGTTCCCCTTTAGAACTGATTGCAAACTTATGGCTTTAGTCACCTTTTCTGCTGTAAAATGCACCATTTCAAACACATATTTGAAAAAATATTCTTGGAGGGGGAACCTCCCCAAACCCTCCCTAGATCCTTATAGCTCCTTCTCTATGCTTGGTCGCCCCCACAATTTCAGGAAAATATGAACACATACACCCTGAAAGAAATAACCAGCAACTGACCTCGGATCATTTGATGGAGGGGCTCCCTTAGAGATACTCGCTGCCCCTGACACCAAAAGCTCTCTTTGGGACTGCATAGCGCATCACTGCCTGTGATGCTATTGTGTTGAAGGTCACACAATATCGCTTTTTAATATACTGCTTTGGGTGAGGGTGTTGACTTTTGGCTCGCCGGCCCACTGGATGACAAAAAGCTAATGCTTCGGCCCCACATTCAGAAAGGTTGGACAAGCCTGGCTTAAGCTTTTGGAGGGCTCTGTGTTTGCTGGCAGGATGTGGGCTGGGACTGTCTTGTCCCAATCCACAAACTGGTTTGAGTCTGTCGGAGTGGTGTGCATGAATGTTCCCGCCAGTGATCCCGATTTGACCACTGCTGAGGTGTGTGTGTGTGTGTGTGCTAGTCCTGTCATTGGCGAGTGAGGCAGCAGCTCTTACCTGGCTTTTCAGATAAGAGGAGAACCACTGCACCCATTCCTCAGATCCTGAAGGAGCCAAGAATGCTATCCAGTTGTGAGACCTACAAAGAAAACAGAGACCTGTTGGAAGGAAGGCCTTGCTGAAGAGCTTTAGCAGTCCTGCGAAGGCGCTGCACTCCTTGGAGTGGAGGGAACATCCATTCCTGACGTCTACTTGGTACCCTCCGACAAAGAGCCTTCTGAAGTGTCCCAGGCCTGTCCAGTGGCTGTCAAGCTCTGAATTTGGGCTAGCACAATGACACATCGCCATTCAGAGTTTCGAACTGAAACTTTGGGTATCCTCAGCTGGCCATACGAGACTCACCTCTACGTAATATCGGCGTCCTAGCACCAAGGGGACTCGAGATAGGATGGAAAGACCAACCATGCTGCGGGGACCACCATCCGAAATCGCTTATCTGAGTCCAATCCTGAGAGGTGGCCTGCATCGAGTTTTGCTTCATTCTTCCATCGAGAGTCCTTGCAACAGTGAACTACAACAACTGGAGTCCAGCTAGAACCTGCAACCCCTACAAATCGAGCACTGCGACTTTCGGAGGGAAAAGCAACCTCAGACCCTCTTCCTTTGTTTCCTGCTTCAATGATTCTGTGGAACTTTTACCTGAACTATTGGGCAAAAGGCCCCACACAACGTAGGGCTGGACAATTTAAGTTAGGGATCATTCTCTGTGGACCTTGAGTGCATAACAATAACCATACCTTTCCTTTGCAGGAGTTTGTGTTGAATATTATGCCCTCTAATAAGTGAATGTATATATCTATTTTATCTAGTTGTTTATAATAACTGCTTGCCAGTAGTCATTTTTTTATAGTGTTTTGGCCAATAAATAATTGTATTTTTATACATCCTGTCTAAGTGTAATATGTGATTCCCATTGTGTGAACTCATTGTGGACCCTTCACAAGCTCACCACCTCTGAAGAACTTCGCCTAGACCTCCTGTCACTGCTACCCAAGCTGGTTTGGCTACAGCTCCCCAGAGTTGTCCCTGTAACAATATAGGTTGGCTTTCTATACATCTGTCCACCAGGCCAGAGTATAGAAAATCAATCCTAACACCGACTCAACACAGTGACTTGTTTGACATTACCCCCTCAGGAGAGGGTAAGAGCCGTACAAGGCAAAGTGCAGAACGTGTCGTCAACTCAGATGGCAATGGTTCGGTCTTTCAAGTCACTGCTGGGCATGATGTCCTCCTGCATCAGCTTTGTTCACCTGTGCAGACTTCACATGAGACCTCTCCAGGAGTTCCTGGATGCGAGGTGGATGCAGCTGTCGAGGAACTTTTCAGACAAGATCTCCCTCAACAATGAGTTTCATCGGGCAATACAGTGGTGGAGTGTACGGCCGTATATCATCCAGGGAACTCTGTTTCAGGTTCCTCCTTAACAGAGACGGTCACCACGGACACTTCCTAGAGGGATGTGGAGCCCACACCGGACAGTTGCACGCCAGAGGGCTCTGGCGGGAGGAAGAGGACCTTCACATCAACGTCCTGGAACTTTGGGCTGTATTCTGGGCCCTCAAGTCTTTTCTGCTGTCATTGAAGGGCAAGGTGGTGAAGATCTTCAGACAACACCACCACCACGTTCTACATCCGAAACAAGGGGGGGGGAGGGGAATCTGTTCGCTGGCACTTTCCAAGGAAGCCCAGGACCTGTGGCACTGGGCCATTCATCAAGGCATGTTCCTCATACTGTTTCACCTACCGGATGTCAAGAACACCATCGCCGACTCGCTCAGCAGGGAACTGCGTTCTTACCACGAGTGTGAACTTCACCAGGACCAGGTGGATTTTCTGTTGGGCAAATGGGGCCAGCCCCAGATAGAGTTCTTTGCGACAGCAGTGAACGCCAAGTGTGAGAGGTTCGCCAGCAGGTTCTCTCAATGGAGGAGCATGTAGGATGTGTTCTTATTGCTTTGTGAGGGACAGTTATTGTATGCTTTTTCTGTTTCCACTCCCCTTACGTGTGATCAACACACTCGCCACTGCAGAGGCATTGCTAGGGGTGGGGGGGGTCAGGGGGCTATAGCCCCGGGTCTTTTGGCTCTAGCCCCAGATCGAAGCTCAGGGTCTTCAACCAAAAGGCTGGCTAGCCCCGATTCCCAACAGTCCCGTCCTTAGCGTAGCCCCAGATCTTTTCCTGACCTAGCCACACCCATGTGCCACTGTAAGATAATAAGCGTCGCCACAGCATGGCCGAGGCAAATCTGGTTTCCGGACTGGCTAAGTCAGTAAGTGGCCCTGTCCATCAGGCTGCCTGTCTCCGGACCTTCCCGCCACAGAAGGGGGGGGCGATTCTGCATCAAGACCCGGAGTCCCTGAACCGGAGTGCATGGCTCCTACAGCCCTAGAGTTTGGAGGTTATGCTTTACCAGCAGAATGTAAGGACATCCGGGCGAGGGTCAGAGCCTCTGCAATGTCGTAGTGCTACGGACATACATGGAAACGCTTTTCTGTGTTGTGCCGGACTCAGAAGATTATCCTGATGCGTGTCACAGCCCTGCAACTTCTTCCATACTTGCTTTCCTTGGCCAAAGCGGGACTTGCTCACGCCTCTATCAAGGTGCATCTCGCTGCCATACCCAGATGTCCGGGCAGGCTTTTGCTGTGGTCTTAAAGACTTCTCAAGGAGTTCCTCAAGGGACACTTCTGGACTTTGCTGGTGAAGGCTCCTGCCCCGGCTTGTGAGCTCAATGTAGTGCTTACTAAGCTCATGGGAGCTCCTTTCGAACCTATGCATGAGGTCCTGCTCAAGTTTCTCTCATGGAAAAGGCTTTCCTCGTAGCTATCACCGCAGCCAGATGGGTTGGGGAGATTCGGGTCCTGTCTTGCAAGCAGCCTTACTTGTCTTTCCAAGGTTCAAGGGTAATACTGCATACAAACCTTTGGTCTTACCAGTCTTCTTTACGAATCCATCGTTGCCAGCGTAAAGGTCCTTGCATTCGCTGGACGTTGCTCATGCTTTGAAGTTCTACATGGCACGTAGGAAGAATTTGCAGTTGTTTGTAAACTTTGGACCTTTACATCAAGGAAAGGACTTATTTAAGCTTCTATCTCCAGGTGACTCTCCGGCTGCATCATGCGCTGTCATTGACTGGCAAGCAGGCCGCTGCCAGGCCATCCAAGAGTTCACTCCAGCAGAGCCATTGCAGCAACAGCGTTTCTCTCGGGTTGCCCCTGCTCGAAATCTGCAGGGCTGCTACGTGGAGGTCCACATGCACCGCCACAAGGTTTTACTGCATCAACAGGAATTCCAGAGAGGAGTCCCGAGTCGGCTAAGCTGTGGTACGCAACCAGTTTGTTTGAGGGGAGTCATTTTCCAGAGGTGAGTGTTTATTGCTTCTGTTGAGCTTTGCCATTTCCTGTGGTTGTAGATATGTACTGCTGTGTAATCGTTATTCATGAGCGTGTGAATCCATGCCAGACCCCATTCAGGAGAAGGTTTATGTTACTTACCTGTAACTATTATTCTCCAGCATGTGTCTGGCAAGGATTCACATCATTCAAATCCTCCCATCTTCCCCCTCAAGCTCTTCTTGGTTCAGACTGCCACTTTACGTGCCTCCCAAATCTGAAGATGGCCAATAGGGGTGGAAGTTAAGAAAGACGGTCATTAGATGGGGGCAGTATGACCCAGAGTGCAGTATTAATATAGAGGAGAAAAACAGTTTTCAAGTGAAACAGTTTTTTTTCTTTAACTGAGCCTGACGACGGGGAATACTCATGAGCATGCAAATCCATGTCGGGCCCATGCTGGAGAACAATAGATACACGTAAGTAACTTAAACCTTCACTTCACTGTATGAGTGGTTGGTGAAGGTTGATCACTGAAAACATTCCAGTAGCAAATAGTGACTGGTTGTAGGGAAGGTTTTGATTATTTGATCTTTTGGTTACCTCCCCAGAATGGGTTATCAGGAATTGTGTCCCCAAGAGGGGGAGTCTTCCCCCTAGGGGCATTATTGCATAGCGAGCTCACTTCTAGGGAGAAGTGACAAGATCCTGTGAATCGTCACAATAGTCCCATTGATAGTAAGAACCTGTTGGGTCAAAAGCTGAAGATTACTTGCAGAGGTGGCCAGACTTCAAGGCCACAGCATAGACAGTTGCTCTTCTAGTTCAGTATAAAATGGAAAAGTGGCAGAAAAGGGCCAGCAGGGTACAGCGCATAGATGGCAACTTTTGAGGCTGTGGACGGGCTGCGGCTGAGAGCAAGAGTGGGAACCTGCCAATTACCCACAGGAAATGGGAATTGAGAGAAGAATGGGTTTTCTCTCAAACTGCGCTCACACATGAAGTAACAAGCATATTGCAGATTAATTAAGTAGTTTTAATCAGTGCCGTTGCAGCCTGACACGTGTTTCGAGCTTCCAGCTCTTCTACTGAGGCTGCTTATACAAAATTATAAGACATGTTGAAAGGCAAAAACATATATCGAGCGTGGTTCAATAATAAAACAGACAAGAGCCCAGACCCAGGGCAAGCAAGGCAGTTAGGGTATACCAAACAGAAGTATAAGTTATGATAATAGACAAATACACCGAATGCACAATACAATTCAACCCAGTTCACACAAGAGAGAAAAAATTAACATAAGATGCACATTTCGGTGGGAGAAAACATAATACATTAGAGAAACAGCGGGGGGGGGGAAGAAAAGAAACACAATTATTAAGTAAAAGAGATGTTCATGGTGATCAGACAGATACATGTGTAGAGCTACAGACTAGTATAATTTTACCTTAATCTTGGCTTATGTTAAATCTAGTTACTGGAGAAAAGACAAAAGTAGAATGGTTGTACTAGTACAAGGTCTGTAATTTTACTACACAAGGGAAAAGATTGAACCCCACTTACCAGTGGTTGAGGCTAAATATTTAGGTTAATTAAGCGTGGGCTCCCTAAAAAACAGAGAAGGGATGCCTATGTTAAAAAGAGGCTGGCTGACTAAATTAACACAAGTCATATGAAGTTGAAAATTGACATACCATTACTTTGCAGTTGCACGAAAAACGTATCTGTTAATTATTGTATTGCTGTAGCACGGGCGATGTTCCAGGCGTAAAATTGCGTGAAGAAAAACAAAGGGTCAATTAGCCAATTGAGTGGGCTATCTCTACAATCATCCAAAGTAGCAAGGAATTATCGAAAAAGTGATGCTCACGGATAGGGCTCGTGTGCAAATTGTCATCACTGACTCACCAGCGCGTTCACTGCTATGCGAGGGACTGGAGCCAAACGACGACCCTCTGTGTCCTGGGTTAACTAGGACCAGGGAGGGAAGCAACAGCGAAAACGCCGGTGCACGGGCAAAACACAGCAAAAATAAGTGGAAAACCGTGCGCCATGATGGACTAGTCTAGGTAACGTGATTAAACAGGACGGCGAACAGAATACAAGGGCAAGGAAACCTGTATTCTGATAAGAATGCCCGATCCATAGAATTAAGACTATTAAGAGTTGCTCACAGTAGGCAATAATGTATTAAAGGTACACGTATACCAAAATTAAAAGGCGCATGATAGGTACACGTGCACAGAGTGTGTGCATGCTAGTGAAAGTCATGCAAGGGGGCGCCTAGGCTCAGTTGAAAGAGGAAAACATACAACCAGAATGCAAAGACAGAGAGACATGCATTCTGAGGGAAGAAACTGCTCTAGTGAAATTTGAAATCAAAAAAGGCTGCGCACAGATGGCAGTGGTAAATTAGAGATACACATGTGCTGTATAAAATTGCGCATAGTAAGTGTCGCTCGTGCTAGCAAGGACCGTAAATGAGGCGGGCGCCTGTTTGTAAATTAAATTGGATATTATATAAAGAAAGAAAATGGGACTGATAGAGCTTGCAAGGGCATAGCCAATTAAATGGGTAATAACCCAAAAGAAGAGAGCAAGAGCTCATGAAAAGTCTTAGAGAAATGCATGTAAACATCGGCTGATCACCACTCGCATCAGTATAAATGAACAATACCAGTTGGGCATGCCATGTGAAAGAACCCTAAATTGCTTTTTTTTAGGGAGCCCACGTTTAATTAACCTAAACATTTAGCCTCAACCACTGGTAAGTGGGGTTCAATCTTTTCCCTTGTGTAGTAAAATTACAGACCTTGTACTAGTACAACCATTCTACTTTTGTCTTTTCTCCAGTAACTAGATTTAACATAAGCCAAGATTAAGGTAAAATTATACTAGTCTGTGGCTCTTCACATGTATCTCTGTCTGAACACCTTCTCTTCTTTTACTTAATAATTTTCTTTCCCCCCCCCCCCTGTTTCTCTAATGTATTATGTTTTCTCCCACCGAAATGCGCATCTTATGTTAATTTTTCTCTCTTGTCTGAACTGGTTTGAATTGTATTGTGCATTCGGCGTATTTGTCTATTATCATAACTTATACTTCTGTTTGGTATACCCTAACTGCCTTGCTTGCCCTGGGTCTGGGCTCTTGTCTGTTTTATTATTGAACCACGCTCGATATATGTTTTTGTCTTTCAAACATGTCTTATAATTTTGTATAAGCAGCCTCAGTAGAAGAGCTGGAAGCTCGAAACACGTGTCAGGCTGCAACGGCACTGATTAAAACTACTTAATTAATCTGCAATATGCTTGTTACTTCATGTGTGAGCGCAGTTTGAGAGCAAACCCATTCTTCTCTCTCCTAGTTCAGTAGCCTTTTACGTCTGCTCCTGGGTGGTGTTCTTTTTATCCCTTTGTCGCTTTTGTACACTGTCGCAGGGATCAAGCCCCATCCGGCATGGAGCCGCTGTATTGTCCTTGCCACCAAGGTAGATGCAGAGGTGTCTACAGAGAAGATTTTACAGTCTCTGCTGTCCCCCACATCGGCCCCCAATGCCAAGCCAATGTGGATTTCATCCATTCCATTCTCGCAGTAAGGAAGGTTGTCTCATGCCACATCGGACGTATATGCCTTTCAGGTTATGTTTCAAGGGTACTGCCTCCCTGTTAGGGAGAATTCTCTTTATAGGCTAATTTCCCAAACCTAGTGAGTCACCCAGCAGCTTTGCTGGATTTTTGGGGTTTATTTTTTTCTCCTGCTAAGAGTGAGACTCTTTCTCACACTGTTAGGCATCATTTGAGAATATCCTTTGACTTTGTAATGTGTTTTATGGGCTATGCGGTCTTTTACTCCATAGGGCTTCATGTGTTTTTGGGATGTGTTCCACTGCACCCTCAGTGCAGTGTAACAGGGTTGTCATAGTGACCCCCAAACATAGACTCCATACCCTGGGACTGACTACTGTCTCCGAGGGCATGTAAAGTCACCATTGACTTTACTAGTCTTAATTTGTGAACAGAACCAGTACAAACCATCATATTGTGGAAGTAGGGGTAATTAGATTGCCCCTGGGTCTGATTTCCGAGGGGGCACTGTGCAGTCCCTCCTCGTCGAGTTTCCGGCTGGTGGCAGTGGTTACCACGCAAAATATTCCACCGGAATATTTCCTATGGGATTTTCCCATTCATTTTAAACGCACCACTTTTTTGGTGCAATGTTAAAGATACCGCCGGGTTATTTATTTATTATTCTTCCCCGGTTGGGTCTTTTTGCCAGGACTCTGTTTTAAAATGGCGTTTGTGTTTGCCTCTGTAACTCCAACCCAAGTTGAGCCCTTTGTTCCATTTTTGGCGGGCTTCTGCACAGAAGCCTCCAAAAGTGGTGCCACTCTGTCTGGGTCTACAGGATGTGTGGGAGGGGGGGTGGGGGAATAGGCACCCTGGATTGAGTTGCCTCGGCAACTCAAGTCGCACTCTTGTGTGATTGGCCCAGTGGTGAGCCGCCCGGCTCACCACTTAGCATGTTTGAGTGACAGCTAGGACTGGTGAATGGGGGTTTTCCTCATTAAAGCAGGGCTTTGGGGACTGGAACTTCAGAAGTCGCCACATTACCTAAAGAATCTGAAGAGGGAGAAGCTGAGCCGACCTGCAACAACACTACCGGTGGAGCACTGCTGAACCGACTCAACACTTCCCAACGACCGAGAAGATCTTCTTCCTGGAGAGTCTTCTTCCTTTGAACTGGTGGGGTTAACCAGTTCGTCCTCTTTTCACCTTCCTGGATAGTCTCGTTTTCGAATCGCCCGTGCCAAGCACCCCGGCGGCCGATAGCCACGCTTCACCACTACCGCGAACAAAAGGGTAGTACCTTTTGACCCGGAAACTCCGTGGCTGGTTTCTTCCCTGGCAGTGCAACGACCTCCAGCTTTTCTCCACGTCGAGATCTTCTCTTCCCCTGGACGAAGCACCGACTTGGACCCGGTGCCAGGAACAACTGCCCCCGCTGGAGCTTTCTCACCATTTCAGGTACTGTGTCCTGCCTGGTCTCCCTTGCAACAGACTGTTCAAGGTGTCCCGTAAATCCTTGACTCTCTATCCTGGGGTTAACTAACCTTTCTGAACTGATCCAACTCCTTTTGAACTATCTGCAAAGACTTTTAAAGTGTACTTCAACTGTGTGATCTTAGGCACATTCCGCCTTGCTCTCTCCAAGAGTGGGCCTGGCCTATGAGCTTTCTTGCTCTACAGTAGATTCTGCTTTTCCTGACTTGCTGTGGTTCTTTTAAAAGTGTTGGTATTGAGTGCTTTCCTAATTCTGCCTTTTCCCTCCCTTTTTAAATAATTATTGGAGTGTCATCTTGGTTAAGCGCTCACCTCTGTATTTGATGATAAGTGGTGTTCTTTTCCTAAGACTTGTCGAATAATTAATCAGGGAGGTGTATATATTTCTAATCACTGTGTTTGAACTTGCTTGACAAATTAGTGCCAGTGTATTTCTACAAGTGTGTTTTTAAATAATTATATACTTTTATACCAAAGTTCTGGTCAGTGTTTGCTTGTGCTACTGTATTTTTGTACCTAATGTGCATACTCTATATACTGCCTAACTCTTCTTGAGAGAAGTCTGGCTGCTCAGCCACAGCTACCAGGTAAATCTGGGTGGTACAGACTGCTACCAATTGGGTTTACTGCCAACACCTGTAGTCCTAAGCCTTTTGCAGTGGTCCCCAAGGGAACTGCACAGGTTTCTGCCTAACACTCCCCTCTTTAACATTATGGCCAGCCTCCTTCAGGGCCTTCGTTGCCTCCGGATCCTCTGCTGCTAGCGGTGTTTGGTCAGAAGTGAGCCATAGAGTAGGGTCCCTGTTCAGAAAGAACGAAAGGCTGGCACTTCCTTTACTTTCTGGTCCTGAATAAAGATGTGTAGGCCTTCGTCCCATTATGGAACATGTTCAAGAACAAGCCTAAAATCATCATCATCATCATTGACCCAGATCCTTCCCGCTCTCTATCTGCAAGAATGGCTGGTCCCTTGGAGATTATTCAGCACATGGATGCAGGCGTCATGGAGATCCAAGTACAGGAAGTACCTGAGGTTAGTGATAGGAAATGCCCACTGACAAATCTGAGGTCTGACGTTCTCTTTCCTCAGCACGCACGGTATTCCCAAACTGAGGACCCAAACTGAGGACTATTGAGTATGTTTTTCTAAAGTCCAAGTGGTGTGGGACTTCATATGACTTCTCTTGGTTTTAGGAACCCAACTCTTAATATAAGCCTGTATTACACAAGTCGGTTAAGTGGCTGAGCAGCCAGGCTTATCTTAGGAGGGAGTCAAGTGAGCTGTAGAGCAGTACAATGAAATCAGTTCACACAGGTATCCAAGTAAGAGGTCTGTATCAGAATTTATATATATCATCTTGAAGATGTAATGGAAAGTTTCAAAGTTTGACAGAACACAACTAGCAACTGTTAATAACAGTGCACTCTCCCAGAAGGATATATGCAGTCTGTTTCCTAGCAATAAAAGTGTTCACAATTAAAACCTATGGAGTAACTAGCATTGCCAAAGCCAATAGGATCAAGAAGATAGATGTTTGGGAAACCAGGACAGCCAAAGTCAAATGGATCGTGCCAGTTCTGATGCAGATCTTCAGAAGAAAAGGTAGTTAACCAGTCAGTGGTTCTTGAAGAAATACAGGGGCTCAAGTGGAGACTACATGATAGTGCACAAGCTGCAAGGCCTGCACAGATGAGTTGTCAACTTTCAATTGAAGAAAACAGCACTTCCCAAGCCAGGAAGCATCGGAAATGGCACAAGGTAATTACAACCCACGCCCCACAACCCAAGAAATGGTAGCTTGCTTTCTTCTAGATGCAATGTTGCAGACCTTGATTCCTGCTCCTTGGTCGTGGCGATGAAAGGGTGGAGGGGACCTTGTGGCGGGCTTCTGCAGCAGCTCTCGGGAGAAGGGGTCGGCAGCATTGGATTCAGCTCACTCTTTTCTTAGCACTAAGAAGAAACTAATATCACTGGTTGGAGTCTCTTTGATTACTCGGTCCTGCACTCTGGTGAAGGGACTTTTGGTGAAGAATTCCTGCCTCTGGAGGTCCACTCGGATGCCTGAAAAGTTTCAGCCGGACTCGATCTTCGGAAGACTGTGCACTCGATAATGGTCCAGGTACCCTGGGTATTGGGATTCTGCATCCCAAGACAGCCGCAGCAAGTCGGGGGTAAACAAAGGTCTTGAGGCTATTTGGTCCCACCAGCCTAAGGGAGGAAGTCTTCCTTGGCTGGTCTTCCCTGTCGATGTGAAAACGGTTATACAAGGGGCCACTCCAATGACTACTTCAAAGTCTGTGGTCTCATTTCCAGGTGACCTGTCGGATGGGTTTCAAGTCAGACTTTTCCCCATCCACACAGTGGTTATGTATGACTCCTTGAAAGCCTGAAGTTCATTAATCTGCACTACAGCGAGCGGCCTGGCAGAACCTCAAGAACACAATTTACTGGAGCTGAAGATTATTAGGCTGGCCCGAATTGCCTGCCTTCCTTCTGTGCAAGGCAAATGTGTTTATCCTGACGGACAACATGGTGGCCATGCACTGCCTCACAAGCAGGGTGGTGTCAGTCGGGGTAATTGCCTCTTTGCAACTGTTTCTGGGCTCTGGAGAAGAACATGTCTGACAGTGATGCATCTGGTCTGGCAGAGAACATCATTGCAGATGCTATGAGCAGCCTGAATTCGGGCTCCCGTTGAGGCTATTGGGAAAGATTTCTCTTTGCAACTTTTCCTCCAGAGTTCCTAGGGAACCCCGATCTTTTTGCTCTGTTTTTGAACTTGTTCTGACTTTTTGAGGGGAAGTAATGCCTTGGGCTTCACTTCCCCTGCCTTGTGCTAATTTGTTTTAGGAAAAATGTTTAGTGTGCACATTCGTATTTCTGTGCATGGCTAGTACCCTAAAATGGCTGTCCCATGTGATGTGTGCTTATTCTTCGGCCATATTGTAGTTTGACCTACTAAGTCTGCCTTTCTAAGTCTGGAAATCCTTTGGCTTTTGTGGGGTATGTCAGGGGGGTCTGTGTGGGTTGGTGTGCTGTCATCCCTTCCTGCATCAGACCTGGTGAAGCTCTGTTGGACTACGTGATCTTCGAAAACCCTGAGAAACTAGTCAGACCAACTACTGGTGACGCCTTCTTGAGGATCCAGCCGTATATACCCTTTGGAAGTGTTCCTGCGCCAACTTGTGGGCAGAACAGCTCTTCTGTGCTGTTCCCACCAGAAGTGTTGCTGTACCGCAGTTGTACCTCGAACGTTGGTGGTCAGCTTATGGTATAAAATGCCTTCCCTGCGAATTTCACTGTGCCGGCATCAAGGTATCCTGTCCTAGAGATGTTTCTCCAACCGCAACTGGAAGGACGCCTGCCATTGTCTGGGCACGGTGGCCTTTGCTGGAGCTCTCCTTCCCCGGTGTATGTCCCGAAGAGATCTGCATCAGTGAATCTTTCATTCCTTCATTGCCAGGAGTTTCATCTTGCATCTGGACCTGACTGGAAGAATCCTTGCACCGGCAACTCCTGGGCACCTCTCACCAGGACCACCACTGGTGGGAAATCCAATCTCCAGCAACCCCAAGTCTACCCATCAAGTCAGTGTTTGGGAGAATTCTCAGAACTGTGCAAATTTCCTCCACCTTAGAGACCCCCAGCTGGATTTTGAGGACTTGATTTATTTTACCTGGAGTGTGTGACCCTTTTTCCCACTCTTATGTGTTTTAATGTGAATTTTACCTCTGTTTCTTTTGGTTGTGGAGTCTGACAAACTCCATAGGCATCATCTTCTACATTGTGTCACACAGCACCTTCAGTGCAGTGACACAGGGATGTCTTCCAGATTTCCCAAATGTTTAAATACCTTCTCTGGGATATACTACTGTTTCCCAGAGCAGTAAAGCAAAATTGACTTTACTTACCATTGTAACTGTCTGGACACAGCACACACTATCTTACAATAGAGTTCTGGAGGGGTTACCCAGTATCCCCCTTGTCTAGTTTTTGGTATGCCTTTACCGCGGGCTGCGTTCGCAGCTACAGTAAACCATACAAGGGAGCCATCTTTGTCAAAATGGCATCTTGACGTCTTTTTTCACCATTTGTGGAAAGGTCCTGCTTGAGATTTGCTTTGCGCGCCAAACCAGGTTTGGTCTCTTTGTTCATTCAGCCTTTGGCAGGGTTCACGAGTGAAACCCGCCTCTGGCTCCAGAGTGTCTGGGGTAGTCAGGAAGTGAGGGAGGTGCATGAAACTCCCTGCGCTTAGTCTCCTAGGAGACCCAAATGCACTCTTTGGTGATTGGCTGGCTGACTGCCCGGCAAGGACAGCCACCCTGCTGGGTGATTGGCAGCTAGGCTGGAATGAATGGGGGAGAACTGAATAAAAGGCGAGCCCTTTGGCTTGGAAGGCAGAGTCAACCACTGGACGAAGGAAAGGAAGAACAACTTGAAGAGGACGCCTGCTGTATTAATTCAGTGCACCTTTAGCGCGTGCTTCTTAGGCAGAATTCTCAAAAATGTTCTAATTCGCTCTACCTTAAAGACCCCCAGCAACTTTGCTGGACTTTGAGGACTTGATTTTTTTTAACCTGGAGAGTGTGAGACCCTTTTTTCCCTTTCATGTATTTTCAATGTGATTTTAATCTGTTTCTTTTGGTCATGGAGTCTGACAAACTCCATAGGCATCATCTTTTACATTGTGTTCACAAAGAACCTTCAGTGCAGTGGCACAGGGAAGTCTTCGACCTTGCCCAAAGGTTTGAATACCTTCTCTGGGATAAACTACTGTTTCCCAGAGCAGTAAAGTGAAATTGACTTCACTTAAGTTTGTAACTTTCTAGACCCAGCACACACTATCTTACAATAGTATCCCCTTTGTCTAGCTTCTCATGTAACATTTTTTATGTTACCCTTTCTACAATTAATGGCTGGTGGCAGTGGTTTACTTTTTACTACCATTGTGTGCTTTTTCCGCAGGCTGCGTTTGCAGCCACGGTAAGGCACCCATGGGTACCCATTTTGTCAAAATAGCCCCGGTCTTCTTTTTTCACCATTTTTTTTTTTTTGTCAGAAAGGTCCTTTAGATTTACTCTGCGCGCCAAACTAGGTCTGTTTTTATTTTTTGGGGGGTTTTTTGTTTTGTCTTTGGCAGGATTCACAAGTGAAGCCTGCCTCTGGCTCCAGGGTGTCTGGCAGGGGCAGGAGGCAAGGGTGGTGCCAAAAACTCCCTGTGCTTAGTCTCCTAGGAGACCCACATGCACTCTGTCGTGATTGGCCAGCTGATTGTCCGGCAAGGACAGCCACCCTGCTGGGTGACTGACAGCAAGTCTAGAATGAATCGGAGCAACCTGCATAAAAGGCGAGGCTTTTTGGCTTGGAAGGCAAAGTCGATCACTGGATGAAGAGAACTTGAAGACGACGCCTGCTGCAACTCCTGGACCGTTGGTTAGCCTGGTGAAGACCTGCTACTGTGCTGAAACTCCACTTTCGTATCGGCAGAGAAGCTCCTGCAAGGACTTCTTGCTTTGAGTTGGTGGGACCAATCAACTCTAAAGTGAACTCGTTTGGACATCCTCTCGAAGCTGGCTGTACTGCCACTGCTGCTGGAAACGAAGTGCCAGGGAGAGGAACACCAAACAGAGTGGATCGTTTTTAAGTCGGACCCGAGCGCCAGGAAGATTTCAGGACTTCCCTAAAGCAGGGCTGACCAAGCCTGAGCCGCCTCAACAGAGTGCTGGACCCCAGAAGCAAGGAAAGCCTGAAGTGGTATCCGAGAACCGCAGTGTTGCTATTTGCTGTCAGACGTGAGGAGCTGAAACCACTGAATTGAAGTTTGCCTGCTGTCGCCAACAATCCTGTTGTGTTGCAGAAGTCCCCAGAAGTTCTCCCTCTTGTCTCCACGACTGAGGCACAAGAACAAAAGAATGTGCCAGTGATTAATATGTCCAAAGTGTCCTAGTTATTTAAGTCAACCGAGGGTGTTGGAAGTGTCTGTGTGCCATCCCAAATGTGTACTTGCTGATTTAGAGAAACTAAGAGTGTGTATTTCGGAGTTTATTTGTGTGTTTGTATTCTATTGCCCTTTCTGAAGAAGGCTTATTCAAACTGACTGTTAAATAAATTAAAATTGTTTAATCAAGAAACCTTGTGTGTGAGAGTTTATTTGGATACTTGTCACTGTGTATCTCGCCTATTGCTCACATTGACCCCTCTTGAGATGAGCCTGGCTGTTCAGCCACACTACCAACCTGTGTAATGCAGACGTATACCAAAGGTTGGGTTCCTATTGCCAGGAGGTCAAGGTTGTTGTGGTGTACCCAAAGTGTACTGCACCAAATCTTGCCTAACAAAGGGGGGCCGCAAAGGCTCCATTATCGGCCTTACCGACGGCACAGCCAAGGGCACTCCGCCTACCAGGCCCGACCTGAGGTGCAGGGTAGGCCTCCGCCACCACCGCTCAGCGCAGTGGTGAAAGCCGGTCCCAGCTCAGCAAGTTCCATGACGCAGGCACGTGGCACGGAGAAAAACAAAATAGCCACCAGGCCTGACAAAATGGCGGCTCATCGGACACATTTTTACCTTCGGGGACCAGCTAGTGGAAAGAACTTCCAGATGGGATTGGTCACCCCTGCCACTTGGTCCACATCCTATCCATCCTCTTCTCAGGGCCGATGTACTTTGCCCTATGCTGCTAGACTAGGCTCGCCCAGGACCGAGCAGCCTCCGGTCCCAACCCCTATGCCTATACCATCAGGCACTCGTCCGGCCTGTGAAGACAGGTTCTTCGAGAAGTTCCTCGCACTCATGTGATCACCACAGATGTGGTCCAGGACATGTTCCTACTCAGCCGCAATCTCCCCGGGCTCTGCCCCCCCTGGGTCCAGCTCAGCCCTTAGCTCCCGTACCAGTCACGACAGCCCTGGATCTGCCACCTCATCAGCCTCCGGCACTGATAATCAGCACGCCACAGCTGCCGGCACCCAGCACTCATCTGGCTCCCCCGGATGCGCAGGACACAACACTGGACACAGACGAGGAGGAGGACCCGGACACTCCATCGTCTGCCAAAGCCTTTCACGAACGGCTGGTGGGCCTGGCTGAGTACCTAGGAATCCTGCAGCCACAGGTGGAACAACCGGAGGCAGGGGTACTGGCTGAAGTTCTCGTGCTACAACCTAGTGCTAGAATGGGAATCCAACTTCAGAAAGACGTAGTAGCGCTTGCCAAAAAAAGGATAGCTCAAGCCGCACTCCACCCAGCATATCAATAGGCGTTTCAGCGGTAAATGCAGGAAAACGGAAGGGGACCCACATTCCTCAGGGATGGCAGCAGCAACACAACAGTGTACTCCAAGTCGCAATCTTATTCAGAGATTTCGGCCTTGGCACTCCTGGGCAAGCAAGAAAAGATCTTGGAGGCGTTTGGCAAGAAAATGTATTCTAACGCCACTCACCACCTGCCAGGCCAACGCAGATGCCATGTTGGCGGCTGTCAACCAGAAGCTATGGTGGGAGATCACCGATTTCCCCCCTGAGCTCCCTGCCCACAGCGATGCTTGCTTAAAGGCTGGGCTGGCTGAGGCCAAAATAGTTGCATAGAACAAAATGGAGTCCACAGTGGGCTACATCGACACTTGAGTTTGGGCCATTTTGCATTGCCACCAATATGAAAAGGATGACTTGACTAAGGGCCACACAATTAAACCCAGATGTGCAGGAACGCACACTAGAGCTGCCTTTTGGGGTTTGAGGGGCGGGGTGGGTGCTTCCATTCGACAACGGACAAGGAACTCGATAAGAAAAAGAATAGCTTGCAGACAGCGAAATCTTTATTGATCCTCACAAAGTCCACTCCCAAGACCTAAAGCCAAATGCACCAGTGCTTGTACAAGGGTTGGTCCTTCGGAGGCTTCAGAGGCTTTCAGGAGAGCCGGTCCAGGCAACCGGAAAGCTCTCTTAGCCAGCACAGGCGCTAACAGCACAAGAAAGTTTACAAAGGGTTTTTCCAGTCCCCCTCCTTAGTTCTAGCCTCAGAGGGGAAGAAATTGTGACAGGCCCATCCAGATCCACGAGTCTCCTGTGGGGACAGCCTTGCCCTTCACACACACCGCTGGCAGAAAAGGTTCACGGACCCATGGATCCTCTCAATAGTATCCATAGACTTCTGCCTCACCATTCCACCTTCTCCTAAATCTTCCTTCTCCTACATCCTCCCCTCTACTTCTGCAGATTGGTACAACAACTCCGTTGGCAGCAATACGCTCACTAGTAGCGAGCCAGGCCATGGAGGTTTACGCCATACACAAAAGAACCAGGCTGGCCTGAGAGTTGTAAGACCTTTCCACCTTGAATCTTTGCCTCCCTTCCAAAAGTTCAAGATGGTTACCCCAGCCATCATAGGGGAGACATTGTGTGGGGGTTGACTGGATGTCCTCCCTGGATCTGAAGGATGCCTACCTACACATTTCCCTTCCTGATGTTCAGGATCATGGATTTTCACTTTCCATACAAGGTTCTACCCTTTGGACCCAATTCGGAGCCCAGGGTCTTTACAAGGCTAATGAACGCAGTGGCAGCCCTACCCATGGCGTAAGGTCATCATATTTACCCAGATCTAGATGACTGGCTAGTACGGGCGAGATCTCAGGAGGCGGTCCAACATACAGCATCTGCCCTCATGGATACACGATACGACCTGGGATTTTCTATCAATCTCAAAAAGTCGCAGTTGGTGCCCACACAGAGCCTCACCTTCCTGTGACACATCTGGGATACAAGCTCTGAGAGGATCTTCACCTCGGAGGACAAGATCACGGCCATCAAGAAAGCCACTGGGTATTTTTTCTGCAGAGCGTGGTGGTACCAACACCTGTTGGGAGTTATGGCTGCATGCCTTCTTGCAGTTCCACATACAAGGCTCAAAATGAGGCGGCTGCAGCTACATTATGCAGCCTTCTGGGACCAGGAGAAGGGTTCTCAGGCAGAGCAGGTCAGCATACCACAACAGCTCCACAGGATCTGATCTGGTGGGTTACAGACAACAACATGCACATAGGCAAGCTCTTGTGGCAACCTACACCTTAGGTCACCATTACCACAGACTTGTCCGTAGAAACATGGGGAGCTACCCTGGACAACCACAGCGTCCATGGAGTATGGTCCATGCAGAAGCAGATGGCGCACATCAACTGGCTTGACAGGATCGTTGTCTGGCTTGCTCTTAGTCTTTCTACCTATTATTACAGGCGGGGCGATTCTCATTCAAACAGACAGCTCCACATGCATGTATTACATCAACAAGCAGGGTGGCATTGCCTCTGCAAACTGGCGGTCAACATTTGAGAGTGGGCTCTGGTAAGCAACATACACCGGTCAGCAGTCCACCTCCCAGGGGAGTCCAACCTAGAGGCGGACAGGCTCAGCAGGCTGGGCGTGGACAACTACGAATGGCAGTTGGACGAGCAGGTCCTTCAGGGGGATCTTAAACAGGTGGGGTCATCCGCTGGTGGACCTCTTCACAAGCAGTGCCAACATGAGGTGCTCCAAGTTTGCCTCCTGGCAGGTGTAAGGCAGGGGTTCGCTGGGCGACGAAATGCTGATCCAGTGGAACAAATGTGTCGTTTTTCTAGACTCTCCAGAGTGTCTTTTTAAAGTAATTCTCTTCAACAACCTTTTGGCAATAAGTACCTGTTGTTGCTGGGCTGCCCTAGGGACTAACCTTGAGAGGACTACAGTTCCCAAGGGAAGAAAGGATCTTTGTATCCCTTTTACATTTTGTCAGGGGAAACCAGCACACCACATCTTATGTGGAGTGCTGGGAAGATGCACTGTATCCCCTTTCACATTACAACTGTAACAATTCTGTTACAGGGACAAGCTTACCTTCAATGGCTGGTGGCAGATACTGTGCATTAATATGGTGCACCTTTACCGCAGGCTGTGTGCGCAGCTACAATAAAGGCAGTTTAGGGTGTTCATTTTACCAAAATGGCCCCTGACTTCTTTCTTTGCCATTTTAGTGTTTCTTGCCCTTTCTTGTTCCTTCCCCTGACAGCCAGGGCGGGAAATTCCTTTGTGATTTTCATCTTCAGCAGGAGTCCCCTGGACTCCCCGCCCAGGCTCCAGTCTGTCTGTGGAGGCAGGAAGCGAGGGAGGAGTCCAAAACTCCACCGCCCTTTGTCTTCCTCCTTGCCTGAATGGGGACAAATCCCAGTGCGGGGCTGGCTGTACTGATTTGACAACCATACCACTCCTTGTTGTAAAATGCAGGGAGAGAATGCATACGTTGTACTGTAGTTCCTGTTAAATACTGCGAACCTGAAAGCTGAAGACAAATCGACCACTGGAACCGTAACCAAAGAGGATGTTGAAGGAAAATCTGCTGAAACAATTTCCAGTGACCGTAGAGCCTGCTGTTTAACCAGAGCCTGCTGAAGCCCTCCTTCCAATCTACCTGGAGATTCTGAAAAGGACGACCCTGACCAGAGCTTGGTGAGACCCACTAGACTCAAGAAGACCTGCATTTTGAGCCATCTCACGCTTTGCTGCGTTCTTGCAGGGCTGCGATACCCCAATACCCTGGGACCTCGAGCCATCGTGTGGTGCACAGTCTTCCGAATCGTGCATAACTTTGGGCATCCTGGTGTATCTCCAGAGACACAACTTGAGTCCAAAAAGTCCCCTCAACAGAGTGCTGGACCTTTGTAACGATGAGAATTCAACCGCGATTTTCTGTCTTCCTTGAAAAGACGCCAAATCCACAAAACTACCTTTAGCCGCGAGGAAAACCTTGCCTAGAACCTTCTCCATCAGTCCCTGCTGCAAAGTTCCTTCTGAGGTTTTGTTTTCAGTCACCACGAAAAGGAATCCACTGACCAGGTATTTGGCTGCAGATCCTGAAGTCGTCCTGCTGCAAAATCTTCTTCAATGCTGAGGTACTGTGTTGGCTTGGTTATGTACTTACCTTAAGTCTCTTAGGATTTCTATGTAGCTGTGGGGTGTTTTCTGTGATGGGGAAGCCTCTCATCCAGTGCACCCAGTCCCACTGCTAGAATACTGCTACGGTGGCTTCCGTGAAGCTCCTTGACCCTCGAAGTAAAATACTCACCTGTTTGCCCAGTCTTCCTACGGAACTCTGACTTTTGCTACTTAAGAACCTATTCTGACACTGTCTGTTGTACACTAGATCCTATTGACACCCCTTCTGCCACTGAGAACACTCATGCTCCAAGAATAAGGGAAAGACTTTTTGAAGGGATTGGGCCTTTTGCCTAGAAAAGAAAATACATGTTTAAAAGTTACTTAGTTGTAAAAGAGTTGGTTGGTAACTGTAACTCTAAGAATGAACAGTTACAAAAGTTCTTACCATGGATGTGTAATGCACTATTCTTAAAAGTATGGTTAACATCTTTCTTTCCTTAGAAACCGTTTTGCCTTTCAAATAGAAATTAGATGGAAAGGTATATCACTCACCTGTGAGTAGTTTGTGCCTCTTCCAAAAAGTAACGTGTTGTTTTCACCAGATTATGCCTGTTAGGATAATTGTATGAGTGTCCCCCAGCTGGGTCTTGCTTCCCCTGACTTGCTGCTAGCCTGTCCAGAATTAGTCTGCATTAGGTTGTTGTCTACCTAGAACAACTGAGTCATTCAGTAAAGTGTAAAATTGGGTTTTGCTTTCCCAGTGGTTTTATAGACACTCAGTCTCTTTGATTCTAACTGTCCCTCATAAATCATACATAAGGTACTTGTATAGCTGGAAAAGATCTATCCTGGATTTCATTGTGAAGTAAAAAAAAAAGTGTATGGGTTTTACTTACCTTGAGTTAGCTATGTGTCATCCCAAAGTATAAGTTACAAGACTTTCTGTTAATCTCAATCTGTATTTCACTGATCTTAAAAGCACCTGTAATTGAATATTATATCCTTTAGGTTTTACTCGCCTAGTATAATAGTGTTAACACAACAGTAATTATCGGTTTTTACTGTACCTAAAATAACTGTTCCACCAGAGGCCTTGCTGGGGGGGGAGTGGGGTTGGGGCTGGTTTAGGGAGCTATAGCCCCTGGTCTTTTGGCTTTTGGTTGTAGCCCAGGATAGAATATCGGGGTCTACAACCAAAAGGCTATCGCTAGTCCCGAGTCCCGCCAGTCCCAACATTAGTATAGCCCCAGATCTTTTCCAGACCTAGCAACACCCCTGTGTTCTACTATTAACAAAATGTACAGTGTCCAGTTGACTGATTATGTGATTTGCTAGAGAGTCCTTCTACAACTTGTAGGGTCTACTGCCCTGATATTACTGAATGTAATTGTGGAAGTAATCATTGGTTTTTACTCCCCAAGAGTAGGTGTGGCCTATACTGAATGTGTATGAAAAGGGTTGACTTTCCTAGAACTATTGTTAGGTTTTCCAAATAAGTTTATATGCTTTGGTCTGTGCACCTTCAAGCATAGTGTTGCGTTTTGATAATTGTGATTACATATAATGCGTGGTAGTACTTATTTACCCCTAGATGTATCTGGGCCTACCTGTATTTAAATAATTCCTTACAATACATAGTTTGTGTGTCTTTGGACCATTTGTATTACAATTTAATTTGTACTGATTCTATAGCCCTCTCTCCCTCCTAAGCTAAGCCTGGCTGCTCTGTCTATGCTACCATGAACTCAGGTAGTACAGCCTTATACTAAGAGTGGAGTCTTGTACTGCCTCAGTTAAATGGTTTTACTAAGCCCTAAGTTGGACTTCGGACAAACTGTCTTGGCAAACAACATGGCCGCTTACGCTTTTCCCCCCCCACTTCCCTAGTGCCCAGGGTAATCTGCAGGATCAGAGAGTCGAAGGGACTTCTGATCATCCTGATAGCCCCATGGTGACCAGCACAACCATTGTTCTTGGAGCTCCAGCTGGGCCCAGCTCACCTACTAAGTCAGCAGTGGGGGGCACAATCATCTCCCTGTAGAAGTTAGCCCTTGCAGCGTGGTTCCTTAACAAGTCTCCCTAAAGCATCTTCACCTGTCACTGGCTAACCTGGCCATTTATAGGGGTGTAGAAGTGACGTCACCAGGAGCCAGTACAAAAGCAAGTGGACCAGGTTCTGTCACTGAGCAGAGTCCAAGGAAATTGATCCTTTGACTTGCACGTTCGACATGCTCTCCTTCTCGGCACACTTCGCACACTCAGGCGTGCAAGTAGGCACATGCCGCACTTATCTGGCAGCCATTGGAGCTTACAAGAACTCTCAGCAGGAGGTATTCTCATCCTCGAATCCGTTTAAGAGCCACTTAGCAGGCCTGACTAAACTCTATCCACCTACTAAGAAACCACACCCAGTGTGGGACCTCAGTGTGGTCCTGGGTGCCCTGGCGCATAAATCATTCGGGCCCATGGTGTCCACCGGACATCAGGCTAGCAACCATTAAGACAGCTAGTGGGCCTTTCCTCGGCATGTCGAATCAGTGAGATCCAGGCGCTGGTGGCTTCAGAGCCACATACTAGATTTCATAAGGACAAGGTGGTGCTCAGAACACATCCCGCTTTCTTCCCTTAGGTAGTCTCCTCCTTTCACTTAAATGAGGAGATAGTGTTACCGACTTTCTTCGCAGACCTTAAGGATGATGCTCAGAGGGTACTACACTGTCTAGTAGATGTCAGACGTGCTCTCAAATTCTACCTGGACAGAACAAAGAGCTTCTGCAAATCAGACACCCTCTTCGTCACCTTTGGTGGATCAAAACCAGGCTGTTGGGCCTCAAAGGCTTCCATAGCAAGGTGGATGGTGGTTACCATCAAGGAGGTGTATGAAGGGCAGCACAAGCCATTACCAGCAAACATGCATGCCGACACCATCAGAGCTAAAGCCACGGCTGTAGCTTTCCAAAAGCATGTTTCGTGGCAGTTTATCAGCAAGGCGGGTACGTGGGCCACTCCCTCAGCCTTCTGCAAGCAGTACTGCTTGGATGTCAGCGCCAGGTCAGACACAGCATTTGTTCAGGCAGTGTTGAGGAACTTGTTTTCTTAAGAGGGCAACTCTCCACCCTGCATGCTACATTCAGTTGTAATCGCCCATACGGTATGGAGGAAAGGGGACAGGGCGTAGGAGTAATTATAAGTTATTCACTGTAATGAGTAACATACTCCTAGTCCCCTTTCCTCCCTATGTCCCATCACCCCCCCCCCCACAAATCTGGTGTCATTAGGCAATGTTAATATTGTTGATGTGTTAAAGGGGACTGAGGAATGGCGCCGGTGGGCAGAGTCAGGGGCGCGCATGCTCCCAGGCCTGCATGCATCTAAATGTAAAGAGGACGGTGATATTTGTGGTGAGGCCCCTGTATCCCGTCCCTTGTATTTGGAGGAAAGTGGACTATGGACTAGACATATGTTAGTCACTACGGTGAGTAACTTATAATTTCCCAATTCTAGTACAAGAGTTCTCTCTGAGGCATAAGAGGGACACTAGTGGTCTAGGAGCCAGGTGTAGGCAGGGTGAGATAGGGCTCAGTTGCAGGAAAAGTTCAGAGTCCCAGAGGAAGACTGTTCAAACAAGTAAATATTCTACTTTAGAGTTAGTTGAAGGTCGAGGGACTTCAGAGAAGACACCCTAGGAGGATTCCACAGTGGGCCAAGGTGAACTGGACGAGAGACCTCCAAATCACAGAAAACACCCCAAAACTAGAATGGAATCACAAGAGACTTAAGGTAAGTAAATAACCAAAAAAGCACAGTACCTCCTCACAGAAAATGATTTTGCATTTGCAGTCGGAGGGCTTCAGGATCTGTCGCCAAAAACCGGGTAGTTGAATTCCTTCATCAAGAAGACAGAAGACAGGACACTGGAAGGACATTTGCAGCAAGGATCATGGGGAAGGCTCTAGGCAAGGTTTTCCTCGCGGCTGGATGCGGCTCTGTGTATTAGGAACCTTTTTCAGGAGAAAAGAAGACAGAATGTCGCTGGTTGGATTCTGGTTGTTTGCAAGGTCCAACACTCCAGTAAGGGGACCTTTCACACTAGATTTACGTCTCTGGAGGTCCAGCAGGATGCCCACAACGTTTCAGCAAGATCTGGCAATTCAGAAGACTGTGCACCGCACAATGGTTTGAGGTCACAGCGTATTGGGGTATTGCAGCCCTGAAAGGTCGCAGCACAATGTGGGATGGCTCAAAATGCAAGTCTTCTGGAGTCTAGTGGACACCACCAGGTTCTGCGTCAGGGTCATCGTTTTCGGAATCCCTGGGTCGATTGGAATTAAGCGTAATAGCAGGCTCTGGTTACACAGTAGGCTGTCGGGTCGCTGGAAATAGTTTCAGCCGCAAATTCTTCAACTTCCTCTTCGATTTTGGTTCTAGTGGTCGACTATCTCTTCAGCTTCCAGGATCTGACTTCTATGTAGGATCCCAGCCAATCAAACAGCCTTTCAACATTCAAACCTGGTGGGTTGGCAATCCTTTCAGGACAGCCAGCCTCCCAGTTTGAACTGGATTCTCTCACTCAAGCTGGAAGACAAAGGACTTTTTGGAGTTTTGGATTTCTGTCTTCATAGACACTCTGGAGCCTGGCCGGGGAGTCCATAGGACTCCTGCCGACGATAAAAATCACAAAAAGGAATCTCCCACCCAGAATGTTAGGGGACACTAAAATGTTAAAGGTAGGTTTGTCCTTGTAACATAAATGTTACATTTAAACATGAGAAAGGGGATACTCAGTATCTCCCCAGCACTCCATAAGGTTTTGGGATTGACACAGGTCAGGAATATTACAAATTGCTTTGAAAATCTTACCTAACATACCCCAGAGATGCGGTTTCTGCAGCAAATGGCCCCTGGTAGGTACACCAGAGTAGACCAGATTATAGAATTGTAGACATCGGTAGAAGAATTAGTGGCCCAAGGAGAATATTCTGTAAAACAGGAAGACCCCCAAATGTTAATTAATGGAAAATTAGATGGAGACTTGCTTCCATGGAATCTTAACCCCAGACCAGAAGGTGAGCATCTCAACCGACTTTGTGGACCTTGGATGCCCTGCTTATGGTGATACAGGTGCTTGAATACTTTTGCTCCCTGTTAGGCAAGATTGTATGCAGTAAACTTGTGCGAGAGTGCAACAGCCTGGTCTTCTTGGCAATTGGAAACCCAACCTTTGGTATAAGTCTGTACTACAGAAGTTAGTAGAATGACTGAGCAGCCAGCCTTATCTCAAGAGGGTTCAGTCTGAGCTGTAGGGTTGCAATATAGTTTCACAGTGACAAGTATCCAAATAACACTTACACTCAAGGTTTCTTGAGTAAATAATTGTTTACTAATTTAAACAGTTTGAATAAGCCTTCTTTAGAAGGGAGCAAATATGTAACACTTAAATATACTTCAGAATACACACTCTGTTTCAATAAATCAGTAGATTCCCTTTTGGGGATGGCACACACACTTCCTACACCCTGAGGTGACTTCAATAGTTAAGACACTGTGGACATTGATATATCCCTGGTACATTTAAAGCAATACTGAGTTTGATGTCAAAAAGGAAAAGGTTAGGCAAGGAAACAATGGTTAGCACATTTCTCAAACAGGTAAGCACTTTTGAACCCCCAGTGCAGTGTAGATGAACACTTTCCCAGCTATATAAGTAAAGAATGTATGACATTTTGGAGGGACAGATAAAAACACAGTCAGAGGTTAGGAGAGTCCTCGGGGTGCTTGGACAGCTAATGTCACCTGAGCAAAGTCTAGGGGAGCTGAGGCACTTTTTGGAGGTACGTAAAAAGTATTGCACAATGTTAGAGTTTTGTAGAAAAAAAGAAATCGCTGTTGTGACACAAGTTGGGAGGCTTGTGATGGGCAAAGCTGCAAGTAACTCTGCAGAAGCCAGCAAATGCAAGTCTCAACTGAGAGCAAGCAAGCTAAAAAAACGAGAGGTAAGTACCCCTTAGTTCACAGTACCTTAGGTCTGAAGAAATTGGTTCCAGCTGGCGCCTGTTCCTGTTGTAGTATGGCAGATCCTGGGCCTCGGTCTTGGGGATAAGAGGGAGGACGTCTGGGGACACCTGCACTACAATTCGAAGGTCGGTGGCAGCAATGGGAAAAGTTCAGATCAGCTTCTAGCACATAGCACCACCGCGGTTCTTGGACACTTTGTGGACTTGCCTTGCTTCTAGGGTCCAGCACTCTTTTGAGGTGGCTCAGGCTTGGTCAGCCCTGCTTCAAGGGAGTCCGAAGGATCTTCCTGGAGCTCGGGTCCAGCTTCAAAACGATGCTCTCGATTTTGGTTTTCCTGTCCCCTTGCACACGTTTGCTCCAGCAGCAATGGAAGTACAACCAGCAGCGAGGGGATTTCCAGTTGAGTTTGTCTTGGGGTTGATTGTTCCCACCATCCGAAAAGGAGAAGTCATCCTTTGCAGGGCTTCTCTAGTCGATGTGAATTCAAAGCTTTGGCACTGCAGCAGGACTTCACCTGGCAAACCAACGCTTCAGGAGTTGCAGCACGCTTCTCTTCCAAGTTCTTCTTCGGATTCCTTCGTCCAGTGGTCGACTCTGGCTTCCTTGGAAAATACCTTGCCTTTTATGCAAGTCTCTTCCATTCATTCGCAGCCTAGCTGTCACCCACACAGCAGGCTGGCTGTCCTCCATGGACAGCCAGCCAATCACCCTTGGTTGCCTGCCTCTAACCAAGGAGACTAAGCACAGTGAGTTTTAGGCACCTTCTTGCCCTGCCAGACACGCTGGAGCCAGAGGCGAGCTTCAGCAGTGAACCATGCCAAAGACGAAATTAACAAAGGGACCAAACTTGGTTTGGCGCACAGAGCAAATCTCAAGAAGGACCTTTACAACAAGAAATGAAGACCGGGGCCATTTTGACAGGGCAACCATGGGTGCTATTTATTTTTTTATTGGCATTTCAAACAAACGGGCACGAATGAATTATAAGTGCATTATTGAGGTTGGAAATAAGGGGACGGTGGGAATGGGAGAGGGGGAGGGAGAGAAGGGATGCCTAATTAAAACACAACTTTAAACAAACAAACGAAGGTCGTAATAGTCCTGCGTCTTCTTCTGGAGCTGATCTGGTGGCAAATAGGAACAGGTGCAAGGCCTGCCTTTCGGAGGAGCTGCGTCTACTGAATAGGAGAGATCAGATTGTCGTGGGATGTGATTCCAATTGTATGTCCAGTGTTTTGAGCAGGATGGTATTGTTCAGAGGCTTGTCATCGGATGGGTGGAACATGCCCCATAGCAGTGATTTCCAGGCTTCATAGATCATGATCGGGCCTTCTCTAGTCCTGGCTATCCCTTCTCCGCACAGCCTAGTTTCCACCTCCGACCAGTGTTCCAGTTCTTTGAGCCATTTCGCGTAACGAGGACCACTTGGTTTTCCATGTCATGGCAATTGCTCTTTTGGCCAGTATGCAGCCCATGTCCAAGAGTTTGACGATGTGCCTAATCTTGCTTTCCTGAGGGTAGGAACCTAACAATCATTCCTTAGGTGTCCATTCGTAGCGAGTCAGGCCCGCTCCCCTGCACGCCTGTCGAATTTTGGTCCAGAAATCCTGTATCTTTAAGCAGTTCCAGAACATATGCGCCATTCCTGCATCTTCTGAGTTGCATCGGGGGCATAGCGGGGCAAGGGGTCTGCTGAATTTCGCGATTCTGCTGGGGGTCATATAAGTTCTATGAAGAACGTTTAGTTCAATTAATCTGAATCTGGCGTTTCTCAATACTTCTCTGGGGTACTGTTGAATTCTTCCCCATTCCTGTTCCCAGATCTGTTTCACACGGCTCTTTAGAGCTTCACTCTTGGGGTCAGGCCTGTCTGTGAGCTGGGCATATATCCTGGAGGTTGGTTTCCAACTGTCTCCGAGGTTGTGCAGTAGGGTCAGAGTTGGATCCGGTTCCGGTTCCTCTGGCCATTCGCTCCATTTTTGTTATGCAACCTCTCTGATTTTCCAGTAACGGAGGTGCTGGCCTTTGGGGAGTCCGTTGTCGATTACTAGGGAATAGAGTTCACGGAAAGAATTTCCCACATGCATATCCCCCCAGGTGTAGATGCTGTGTCTTTCCCATAGTCTTGTTAGCGCCAATTCATCTCTGCAAGAGCAGGTGTCAACAATGAGTGGTCTCGTTTTTTATTTATTTATTCACATTTGGTGAGCGCACAGCAGGCCGAAGACATCGTGGCACTAGTTACATTGTTGCTTATACTTAGTTACATACAATTCATGTCCGTACGGTTACATTGGACGATATATACTTTTTTAGATGTACGTTGAGCAGCAGGAGAACACGAGAACGAAGTTAGTTGAATAGGACAGTTTTGAGGTTTTTTTCAGAAGGAAAATAGAGGTGTATCAGCTCTTAGGTCAGTAGGCAGAGAGTTCCAGAGTTTGGGTGCGAGGAAGGGGAAGCCTATGCCTCCTGCCTTGGTTCTGTTGATGCGAGGTATTGCTAGTTGGTGTATTGTGATCTTCTCGGTCTCGTGGAATGAGATCTACCTATCGTGTCAGATAAGTAAGGGGGAGCTGAGAGGTTGATGCATTTATGGGTGGTTGTGAGAATTTTGAAAGAGATGCGGTCTTTGACTGGAAGCCAGTGAGCTGGCTTTCTGGCTTGTGTGATGTGCACTCTTTTTGGTATGCTAAGGGCTGCTCTGAGAGCGTTGTTTTCGGTTGTTTGGAGCCTAGATAGGCTTTTTTGGAGGTGCCGGCTAAGAGCGCATTACAATAGTCTAGTTTGGCTCCTATAGTTGCTCGGGCGATGGAGAGGCAGTTGTCCTTGGTTAGAAATGGTTTTATTGCGTTAATGAGTTTAGTACTAAATGCTGAAAGCCGAGACTATGGCGCTGACTTGTTTGTCCATAGATAGCGTGGCGTCTATGTGAACCCCCAGTGTTTTGACTGAGGATAGCACTGGGATGATACAATTGTCTATGTTGAAATTGATGTACAGTGGGTTGAGGTTAGAGAGGGTGGATTTCTGTCCTAGTATGAGGATTTTGGTCTTGTCCCTGTTCAAGCAGAGGCCGTTGGTAGCCATCCATGCTTGTATGGTGGAGTAGATTTGCTGTAGGGTAGTGGCTCCTTGGTGATCATTCCCTGTCAAGGAGAGGAGAACCTTCGTGTCGTCGGCGTAGTTTGTGTAGGTGATCCCTAGCCCGTCTAGTTTATCAAAGAGCGGCTTGGTAAAAAGATTATAGAGCATGGGGGCATTACAGGAACCTTGAAGGACACCACAGTAGATAATGGAGGGTGCTGCATGTGCTGTGTTAGAGAACACTTTCATAGCTGTGTCCTCTAGGAATGAAGTTACCCAAGATGCTGCGTCATTTGAGAAGTGTGAAGTGTGCAGCGTGCGTCGGGTGACTGGTAAGTGTAGTGTGGTCTACCAGATCAAACGCAGCTGATAGGTCAAGGAGAAGGAGGAGAGCAGGCTTGCCTTTTTCTAGGATATTGGTGATTTCGCTTTTTAGGTCTAGAAGGGAGGTTTCAGTTCCATGTCCCTTGCGGAACCAAGATTGTCTTTTTCCTGAGATAGCGTTCGATTCGGGGTATAGTTGAATCTGTTTGTGGGCGGCTTTGTCAAGTAGTTTCAGGAGGAAAGGGACTGTGGTTATGGGTCAGTAGTGGTTAGGGTTGGCAGGGTCTAGCATTGTTTTTTTAAGAGAGGGCGTACCCAGGCCTCTTTAAGGCTGTCGGGAACTATGCCCGTTGTGAAGGAAGCATTGATTAATGCTGTGAGAAGAGGAGCGAGTGTTCTGCGCAGTCTTTGATGATTTGAGGGGGGCATATATTACCCTTTCATTGTGAGGGTTTGAGGTGCCTGAGGATGTCTGACTTCGGTTTCGGAGATTTTGGTAAATGCAAATTTGGGCATGTTTCCTACTTTTACATTAGGTTTTAACTGTGCATGGGCGCTTTGGAGGTGGTTTATTTTTGCAAGCATGGTTGATTGAATGCCTGTACACCATGCCTCATCTTTGACGATCTCATCAGGGCATGTAGGTGGTACGGTTAGTTCTTTGAATATATTAAAAAGTTCTTTAAAGTGGGAGTTGGCAGAGGAGATGCGGTGGTTGTAGGCTTCAGATTTGGCAAGGAAGATTGCGTCTTTGTATTTTTTTGCTATGTATTTGAAGTTAGCTTTTGTGCTTAGACTGCCAATTTTTGAGCGCCATGCGTTTGTCTTTGCGCAGGGTCTGAAGTTCCTCTGTGAACCAGGAGTTGGAGTGGAAGGATTTTTTTTCTTTTTTGTTTTCCAATGGGGCAACGGTGTTAACAGCCAAGTTAATGGTGTCTTTAAATATTTCTGCGAGGTTGTTGGGGTCTGTGGAGAACGGGGGCGCTAGGCATGGCAGGTTGAGGAGTGCACTGACGTTGTCAGCGGGTGAGTTTTTTGGCACTTCTGGCTAAGGTCGTCGGTGCTTTAGTAGGCACTTTGGGGCTTAATGTGACAGGGATGTCAAATAGGAGAAGGTTGTGGTCTGTCCATGGGAGACTGGTATTGGCGGTGATGTCTGTGTTACAGTTATGCTCTATAATCCAATCTAGGATGCGTCCTTTTGCGTGGGTAGGCAAAATGATCTTTTGGGAGAAGCCTAGGTCTTGGAGGTCTTTGGCTAGAGAGATAGCAGTTTTATCCTTGGGGTCGTTGAATCCTAAGTTAAGGTCACCTATAAGTAGTGACTAAGTGGATTTTTTAAGGTTGTTTCCTAGGAGGTAATTGACTTTGTCTATGAAGTTGGTGGTTGGGCCGGGTGGACGGTATAAAGTATGAATATTTATTGTGCAATTTGGAGAGAGTGCTAATTTGACTGATAGGATGTCTATAATTTCTTCCTCTTGGTGGGGTAAGATTCTGATAGTGTGTCTTTGTGAATAATGACATACCCTTGTGGTAAGGCTAGTGTGAGGGCTGGGCCGGAAGCTTCGTTGAGCCAGGTCTCGGTGATAGCGAGTAAGTCTAGATTTTGGGTAGTTATTAAGTCATTTACTTCTAATGCGTGGGCATTGAGTGATCGTACATTGATTAAGGTGCATTTGTATAGTGCTGGGCAGGAGTTTTTTGTGGGTATGGTGTGGGTGACTGCATTGGGTACAGCGATACATTGAGAGTATGAGTTACCGCTAGGTGCGGTGAGCGTGGGTTTGGGTCTGTGGCAAATAGAGGTATTGTCATGGTGGTGGGGTGTGTGCACTTTGGGGGTATGTGAGCTAAGTCTGCAGTCTCTGGGGAGTATGGGTTCACCAACTTTTTTATTGCCCAGTTGCATGAGCAGTGGAACTTTCGCTGAATGCTTCTATCGGAGCCAGAGAATTTCTTAAGTCACACCAGTGCAATTAAGTGGCTTAAGAGGTCGGTCTCAGAGGTGGAGTCGTCCGCGAGCCATTTGGCAACGTAGGTAAGTTTGGCAGCCAGGAAGTAACGCTCTAGATCGGGGAGCTGAACTCCGCCTGCCTTATATGGAAACATTAATGTGCTTAAGGTGAGCTTGTGTCTGGAGCTCCCCCACACCAAGTCCAATAGTATGTCCAGCAGCTGAAAAAAGGTAGCCGGTATATAGTAGTGGACGTTTTGGAAGAAGTACAGGAAGCGTGGTAACACTATCATTTTAGCAATGGCCACTCGGCCCATCATTGACAGCGGAAGCCTGGTCAAGAACCTCATTGATTTTTTGAGTCTTTGCATTGCCACCCAGGGTATTGCCCCCCTGTGTTTGTTCGGGGGTATGCCAAATATTGATGCCCACGTATCTAAATGTGTGTGGTTCCCAACCTATCCCAAATTCCGGGAGAGCTGATGTTTGAGTCCCTACCATTCCAGCCAGTGGGTATATGCAAGATTTCTCTGGGCTAAATGATATCCCTGATACTCTTGCGAAATTTCTCAGTACTTCCAGGATTGTAGGTGAATTAAGTTGTGGGTCCCTTAAGTAAAGTAAGACGTCATCTGCATATAGCGAGATCACGTGGTATCAGCCCCCGATATTTATGCCAGTGTCAAAAAATTGTTTCCTGATAAATATTGCCAGCGGTTCTAGCCCAAGAATGTACAACATAGGAGAAAGGAGCATCCCTGCCTGGTACCCCTCCTGTATATCCCAAGGTGCAGACACTGTTCTACTGGTTTTAACCTTGCTCTCAGTGTTTTGTACAAGAGGACTTTTATATCGTAATTAAGGATGGCTACGGGTCTATAAGAGCTACACTCGGCGGTTGGTTTGTCTCTTTCCGAGTAGGCCCTGGTGGTTTTTGCTATATAGTCAAATGTATCTAATCTGGCCCAGGCTTCCTACCAGTTCCTCCTTGTTGCGGACAATTCTCTTTCCAGTTCTGGTGACTTGCTGGGCGTGGCCTCTAGCCATCTGATCTTCTCCTCACCGCCCTCTAGTTCTTCCTTGAGTGTCTTCTGGATCCCACCGGCACTGGCTATAATCTCCCCTCTTACTACTACCTTCAAGGCCTCCCAGATGGTATCGCTTCTCAAGTTCTTGGACTCTACCTTATATGTCCCTGAGGGTCTCAGTGGATTCCTTCTGCGCTGCCTCCGTGGTAGACACGCGATCCGTAAGATTCCATAAGTCTTGACACATCAGCATCACATCTGCTTTCACCTCCCCAATTTTGGTATCTATGAAGGAGCGTAGACCACTGATTGCTTCCAGTATCTGATTGTCCTGATCTTTCCCTTTCCGGTGTTGTGGATTCTAAGCTTGGCTTGGCTCCTTGGTCTGTTGGTCCAGATTTTTGGATTTGCCTGCTATGAATGACTCCATGATGGTGTTTTTAGCTTTGCCTTTGGTGTTCGGCATGGTCGCTTATGGTACGCCAGTTCGTCCGCAGGGTGAAGCAATGTCGCATGCCTCGTGGGGCATCTAAGTTCTGAATGTGGGTCGTAGGAGGCAACACTCGGGAGAGGGTGTGCCCCAGAGGGCTAACACTGGGTGGTTGCAGAGGTTAGGATGGGGAGACAGCTGTGAGTGGGAGCAATTGCCGGCTAGTGTTCCTCCACACGGCGTAGTACCTCTCCCCTTGTGCAAGGTTCCCGCACCAATAGTCCTACAACAATTTCCGCCACATCGGGGGACTCGGTATGGTTGTGTGCGGCTGTGGGCTCTGATGGAGCTGGTCAAGGTGTTCCTCCGGGGACGTGCTGAGGGCCGGCAGTTTGAGTGTTCGGGATGGCCCTGTCCGGCAATGTGCCGTCCTCTTGGGGGTTGAGTGTAATGTGCACCTTTAAGTTAGTCCCCGGGCTGTGAGGGCTGGACCCGACTAGCCCCTGAATACCCAGTGGTCCTTACGTGTTGGTGGAGGTTGGGCGATTGGGCTCTCTTGTGGCCTGGAATGGTGGTCTGTTTCAGACTCCCCCAGGAGTTCCGGTCTGGGTCATCCTGCAGGGACTCAGGCGCTGTTCGTAACAGGGTGTAGCCCTTCTGCTCCGCTGGGGCCTTCCCTTTGCTTGTGTATTTTCACATGGGACACTCCCGGGGGCTCTGTTGGAGGCTGGCGGTCCGGACCCTCAAGACCGCCTTTATATGGATGGATGGTTTTCAGGCGAGTAGGTGAGGTAGTTTGCTAGGGCCGCCTGCCGAATTGGGGTTATGGTTGGGCTTAGTCCCCTATTGTTGCCCTCAAGGGGAAGGGTTTGGCAATAGGGGGATCTGTGCTTCCTCAATTGGCAGCATGTCCGGTGATAGGGCCAGGCTCATCGGCCGTTGCGGCTGTTTGTTTTATTTTATATTGTTCTTTTTTAATTTCCTTTTTGTTTGAGGGGCACTCAGGGCTGCAGCCTTACTCGCTGCGTTGCCACCGTTGTTGGGCTGTGTGTTGGAGGCCCGGGCTGCCCGAAGGCTTCCGTTTCCTTATTGCAGCTGGAGGGAGGATGCCGCGGATCGAACCATCTGCCGAGGGCGTATGGTGCGCTACTGCCGGCACTGGAGGACCCCAGCCGCTAGGTCTCAGGCGGTCCGTGTGGGTCCTCCAGAGATGTTGGGACACCTTCCCTCTTGAGGGGTTGGACCGCGCAGGGGGTCCGCAACGTTCGGGACCTCCGGCCACTCCACCCCCAGTGCTGTGTATGCCGGCTGTGGGCCCTGGATTGTCGGCGTTCCAAGAGGTTTGAGGAGGGTGGGGAGGTGTTGGCGTCGGGGCAGGGATGCTGGCTTGGTCGGAGTGTCTCGTCTCCGGCCAGCGGGTGCTGCGACGCTTCACGCTCGGCCACTCCTCCACCCGGATCGGCTGCCATCTTTGGTCCCAGAGGGCCGGGATTCAGGTGCCGCGTTCTCGAGATGCCGGTTCCGTTTTCCCCCGGGAGTGCAGGATTGGTTGCTGTTGGCATGCATATATACATGGGTCAAACCATATTAAGGATCGTTAGTAGGATCGATGCAGGAGCACTGGAGAGGCAAGTCTACAGCCCATGGACCTTGGCCACGCACCCCTCCCCCCGGCAATCATTGGTGCTATTCTGCAGCTGCGAACGTAGCACTCAGTAAAAACACACAAAGGTAGGAAAATGTAAACCACTGCCACCAGCCATTAATTGTAAAAAGGGTAACATAAAAATGTAACCCCTTCAGCACTCGATGTAAAATAGTGTGTGCTGGGTCTACAAAGTTACAAAAGGGAAGTAAAGTCAGTTTCTCTTTACTGTTCTTCGAAACAGTGCTTTTAACAAAGAGAAGGTATTTAAACCTTTGGGAAATCCCTGTGCCACTGCAGTGAAGGTGCTGTGTGTGTCAATGTAAAAAGATGATACCTATGGAGTTTGTCAAACTCGAAAACCAAAAGAAACACTGTTCAAATCAAAGAAAAATACATGTGAGAGTGGGGAAAAAGGTCTCGCTCTCTCCAGGATAAAAATTGAAAGTCCTACTAGAAAAGTAGCTGGGGGTCTCTAAGCTAGAAGGGAATTAGCACATTTCTGAGAATTCTCCCAAAGACGTTGATGGAGCACATTTTGTACGGGAAGTTGTCCCTTTTTAAATGTTTTACAGATGTTGTAGAGATGTCTAACTTGATTAATTACCCACGGTTAATTTTAGATCTGTTATTTAACATGCTATAGCATTCTTTTGGATCATTTGGGTTTTGATTTGTGTTCTGATCATTTATTGTACAATATTTGTATTACTATGCATACGTTCAGGCTAATTGCAGTGTAAAAAGTTAATTCTTGAACTAATGCACTTTAAATAAAATTAAAAAATGATCTCAAATTATCGCCCACCCCAGGACCCATAGTGCAAGTACTCGCAGCAGCAAATTCTCTGGAAACTGCTCCAGCATGGTGAAACAACCTTGGTAAATGCAGGGATTTTAACCCTGAACGAATGAGGGCACAGATGCCCCCAAAAAATGAATGGACCTTCCCTTGAGGATGCCCCCTCGAATCAGCGGTGAATAGAATAAGGAATACACACCAAAGGTGGAGTAAACCATGTTGGCAGAGTCCAGTGGCTCGTTGGATAATGGAACGATGGCACCGCGACAGGAAACAGTCCCACGATGAGGATTGAGGTCTAAGTGACCAAGGATGTCCCAAGGAGCAGATGAGGTGGGCTTCTGGTGTCCCACTTTCGTTCTAGGTGACGGAAGCTGCCTACAAGGCAGCAGAACCTAGTCGAATGTAGCAGGAGGCAGCAGTAAACTGCCTGTAAAATTATCCCAGTTGAAGGCTCGACTCCCCAACGAAACATTGGTCATTAGCACGGACTGGATTTCCATAAACCTGTGTTAAGCTAGCTTCTCCCCAACATCAATCAAGTCTAGTTTCATTCTTCGTGGACTTATACACTGCACTGTCAGCAGGGCAATGTTGGTTTTCAACAAATGTATTGGATTGTTACCACTTGATTTTCTTTTTGCAACTTTCCTTCCATAGTTTCCTATGGAACACCATTCATTTTGCTCTGTTTTTAGTCCTGTCCTGACTTTAAAGGAAATGGGTAATTTTATCACATAATGCTACTAATATATATATTATATAATATATATATATATATATATATATATCTGAGGCTTGTGGAATCTGCTTAGATCACATGCTGTGCATAGGCCGACATCTAGTGGAAGCTGCGGAGTATTACAGTTTGTTTTTCGAAACTCGAAAATGGGCGTCGACACAGGGCGTGCCAGTAATATCCCTAGTGTGACGTCCACTGTACCCAAGATCCCTCACGCGTCTAGAATCCTCAGATTGTTTTTTTCCGCCATACTGGTCGGAAGCATTTTGCGGAGTCCCCTGGCCTTAGCCATACCTTGGCTAAAAATGTAAAATAATAATCTATTGAACGCCGGCTGGAGAAGAAATCGACCGTCGGCTGCTGCACGATGGATTTGGGCCTCGGAAGGCTGCTGGCCTCGGCCCGGGCCTTGGAAGGCCTCTGGCCTCGGCCCTGCAAGTAGGGAGACTGGGGGGTGGTACATACCCTACACTCTTGGTATATAGGTACACCTTATACATTTCCTACACTTAACAGCCCGCTGCCTCAAGGCGCGTATGGAGGGTACCCCTTTTCAATTCTTCCCCAAGTGCAATCGCAAATACCCTTGGGTCGACAGGCACGCCACATGCAATCTCTGCTTGCCGAGGGACCACCCCGAAGCGAACTGCAGAGCGTGTAGTAGGTTTAAACCTAAGACACTTAAGGACCGTTCGACGAAGCGTTGGGCCCACCACGCCAGGCAGGCGGCCATGGCAGCGGAGGGCACCTTCAGCGACGGCAGCGACGCCATACTTTCAGACGGCAAGGGCATTACGGTGTCGAAAGACAGCCGAGTGCAGGTCCCCGACCTCGGAAGGTCGTCCGGCAGGGCGGCTATGGGGAAGACCCCCGGCGACACAAGCACTTCACATACTACACACACTAAGTCCAACCGAGACTCGACGACGTAGAGTTCTCGGAAAGAGGCACAAACAGAACAGTCCGATTCGGTGTCCTCTGGGCGTTCTCGATCAAGATCGCAGCATGACTCCAAGCAATCATCCACTCTTGCCAAGAGTGCCTCGCTCCCTAGGCTAACAGAAGTTCGATCGTCGGAAGACGAAGACGACTTCCACCCCCAGGCCGCGCTCCAGGAGTCGGAGCCCACAGTTAAAACCAGCGAGGCCTCACGCTCGAAGGACAGGGACACCACCCCGATCCTCGACGCCAGGTGTCAAAAACCTCCGGAGCCACTAAAGGACAGGGAAAACATTTTTCCGCTCACGGGGAGGGGGGAGAACAGCAGAAGAAACCACCTTTGCACTCTTCCACACCTGTGAAACACACCACCCCCCCTAAACAGACAGACAAAACCAGGTCTGCTGATATGTCTAAAACCAGCAAAGCCACTCAAGATAAATCCCATAGACTTGCTGAGAGAGTCATCCCCAGTTCCAAAAAAATGGTCCAGTGAAGACATAGATAGGGTCATGTCAAGAATGTCTTCTTTGGCAGATTTTTATGATAAAAATCCAGAACATTTCCTCTCGTATGATCCACTGGGGGCGACACCCTCAGGCTCTACTGATCCTAGCCCCGGTTTGAAACTCCGATGAGGTCAGAACCCTTCGATGTACAACCATACGCAAGACCATAATCACTGTATCAAGGAGAGGCTTCCTTTTGTGAGGACCAAGAATTTGGTATGATAGAAGAGCAAACCGGGACGGGCTACTATGGGAATGATGAGGACCAGGAAGAGGAGGACCCGGAAACATACAGAGTAGATTCCCCGGTAGAGAACGAAGCCCCGGTTACAGACTCCCCGGTCGATAACCAACCCCTCCTAAACGAGGTTCTCGCACGCGCAGCAGAACACTTCCACATCGACACCCACGGTGTTCAGGAGGAAAGGTACTTTGCAGAAGAGTTAGTGGGAGAAAGGAGGCCTGTTGCCCAGACCATCCCTATCCTTAAGTCCATTCAGCGGAGAATAGATCCGTCCCTGGTGAACCCGAACCTCACCAGAGCAGTCAATCCCAGGGTTGAAAAACTTTTCAGGGCGGCCCAGTCTGACCCTCTCTATATAAGAGGACATCTGAAGCCAGACTCCCTAGTTGTCACCAACACTCGTAAGAGGGCTGGAACACCCTTGTCATCGTCCAAAGCTCCTCCCGACAAGGAGAGCAAAAAACTATACGGTTTCGGCAGGAAAGTAGCCTCAACGTCCGCCTATCAAGCAAGGATTGCTAACTCCACCACCCTGTTGGCCAGCTACAACTGCCATCAGTGGAAAGAAGTTGCGGCACTCATAGCCTCTGCTCCTGAACCTTTAAAGGGCTCAGATTTCCGCAAAGGGTACAGCTGTGTCCGGTTGCATTTTGAAAGCAACCTTCGACGCCGCGGACAACGTAGGCAGATTGATAGCAGAAGGCACTGTTATCAAAAGACATGCGTGGTTACGGCAGTCTGGTTTTAAGGCAGAAACCCAGGCATCATTGTTGGACAAACCGGTGGAGACCGATCTGTTTGATAAGGCGGTCGAAGACGCACTGAAGAATGCCAAGGACGAATACGAAACACTCAAGTCCCTTGGCCAGTTAACCAATAAACCCCCTAACCAGAGAGGGAATAGTAATTTTCGTCACCCACGCGGCCAAAATTCCCAGAGAGGATCTACCTATTCCCAGGGGCAGGGTACACAGTGGAACAACAACCAACAGTCTACCCAGGGTTACGGCAGGGGTAATAGGAGAGGTTGTGGTAAAGGCAGAGGCAGTCCCAACAAGGGAGGCGGCACGCCTCCACCAAAGCAGTGACGCTCAGTTCAGGGTCCCTTCTCACGCAACCCCAGTAGGGGGACGCATTTCCAACTTCACCCAGGCTTGGGAAGGGATCACATCACATCAGACAGATGGGTGCTGTCAACAGTATCCACAGGATATTGTATAGAACTACTGCAGCGTCCCCGGAACCATCCTCCACGACAAAGAGTACACTCTTTAGAACATCAGAACATTCTCCTCGAGGAGATCGCCATTCTGCTAGAAAAGGACACGATAGAACTCGTCCTGGGACACCAGGTAAACAAGGGTATTTATTCAACTTACTTCCTTGTGCCAAAGAAAGATTTGACAATGCGCCCAGTATTCGACTTACGGCCTGCCAACAAGTATGTCAAGCCCCAAAAATTTCGTATGACCACGCTACAAGAGGTAATCCCCCTCCTAAAAAAGGGGATTACATGGCAACCTTGAATATGAAAGATGCTTATTTTCATATTTCCATGTTCCCACCGCACAAAGAATTTGCGCTTCAGGGTGGACAGTCGACACTACCAATTCAAGGTACTGCCCTTCGGGATAGCTTCAGCACCAAGGGTATTCACCAAGGTACTGGCAGTGGCGGCTGCACACCTACGCAGGGAGGCAATCCCAGTGTACCCTTATCTGGATGACTGGCTCATAACGGGGGAAACCCCAGGAATTTGCAGGACAAACATTCAAAGGACTATCGACCTCCTTCACGAGTTAGGCTTCTCAATCAACGAGAAAAAAGTCAAGCTTAGTGCCAAGCACCTCAAAACAATTTCTAGGAGCAATCCTAGATACCCAAGAGGGGTTGACCTTTCCTTCAGAAGAACGAATTCGGAATATACTACTGCAAATTCCGCATTATCAGTCCGGTCAACAAATAACGGTACGCAAAGCGATGCGTTTACTGGGCATGATGGCGTCATGTATTTACCTGGTCCTCCACGCGCGCCTGCGCATGCGTCCCATGCAGGAAAGGTTGGCGAAACAGTGGTCTCAGGCAAGTGGTCAGTGGGACGATCTAGTGGTCGTTTCACCAACCCTGGTACAAAGCCTGCACATCAACCTGCTAGAGCTTCTGGCAGTATTCAGAGCGCTTCAGGCGTTCGAGCCCCACCTACTAAACCTGTCAGTGCAAATCCGGACGGACAGCACAACAGCCATGTTCTACCTGAACAAGCAAGGAGGGACTCGCTCGCCAAATCTGTCCAAGCTTGCCCAGAAAATCTGGATATGGGCACTCAGACAGAACATCTTCCTGTCATCACAACATGTTCCAGGGGAGCTCAATTCCCTAGCGGATGCTCTGAGCAGAGACTCCCTCCCAGAGGAACACGAATGGGTTCTAAACAGAGAGGTCGTAGAAGATATCTTCTCTCAGTGGGGTTTCCCCACTATAGACCTATTTGCCACAAGCGAAAACAGACAATGCCCAGGATTTGCATCCAGGTTCCCCCAACCAGACTCCCAGGGGAACGCCCTGTGGATGAACTGGTCAGGGATGTTTGCGTACGCTTTTCCACTAACTCCTCATCAGGGAAGTGGTGAACAAGATGAACAGAGTCGATGACGCTCGTCCTAGTTGCTCCCATGTGGGCAAGACAACCGTGGTTCCCACACCTACGCAGGATGGCGGTGTGCGAGCCCATCAAACTTCCAGCCTGGTACAACCTATTGTCCCAGCACCAAGGTCAAACAGTGCACCAACAACCCAACTCAATGAACCTGGCAGCATGGCTCCTGAGGTCATAGAGTTTGGACATCTCAATTTGCCACAGAGGTGTATGGACATCCTAAAGGAATCTAGGAAACCAAACACAAGGCACTGTTACTTTGACAAGTGGAAGAGGTTCGTTATCTGGTGCCAGAGTAGATCGATCAACCCCGTTGATTGCACTCCTTCCACTATTGTTATATACATGCTCCACCTGCTGGATGCAGGATTGGTTTTTAACTCACTGAAAGTACACCTGGCAGCCCTGTCGGCTTACACCACTTCCCATAGCAAGGTTTCGTGGTGGAAAGTACCAGTAGTTAATGCCTTCATGGAAGGAGTAAAGAGACTTCACCCTCCTATTTCAAACCCACCACCAGGGTGGGACCTTAATGTGGTGCTAGCCATTGCAGCACACTTATCTGGGCACCATGCATAAACATGTGGTCAGAGGCAAAGAGGTACTGTGCAGGACGGCAGCTCCTGGACCCTTGCAGTCTATTCAGGCAAAAACACTACGATGCCCAGCATACCTTGCAGTTCCCTGCTATCTTGCCAACACGAGATACTACCATTTGGAAGTTGGGGGCCTATAAGTAGCCAAGCCCACAATATGCTGGTGCTCTCCATTCGCTTCTGTTTCAGTGACACCTTACCTGTTAGAAATCCCTGGGCACGTCTTTGCATCGTGGACTTCTGTGTTTCTTCCTGCTGCTGTTTAACTTCTTAGGGAGGCTTCACGCCATCGGCAAACCTGTAGAAAGAAGAAAAGGCAGCTAAGTGTACAGTATGCCATGCATGACGGCGTATGTTTTATCAGTAGAAAAAAAACACTATGGGACCGTGGAGACATTTCTCACTCTTGCTTGCATGAACGCATGTGATATTACCCAAATGGACGCTACGCACACTAAATAGGATAAGTCCAGACTTTCAAAAAATAGTCATAAGCGCCCCTCTACGAGAACAAACACGGCTAAATGACCTGTTCTTTGGGAAGGTACCCACTTGAGAGTCCGCAGCCACACTTTAGCTCACTGTACTTTTCACAGAAGGGAAATTCCCATTTTCAGATCAGTCTTTGACCCGCCCACATGGGCAGTCCAGCACCGAAATGCTATGGCAGTTCTCGTCTGAACAAGAGTGGCAACAGCAACCCCAGACACATGTTTAAGCCTTGATGGGCCTCATTGTTAGGGAGAATTTTAATTTCGGTGCTAATTCCCTTCACCCTTAGAGACACAAGCTCTTTTGCTGGATTTAGGACATTTTAATTTTAACTCTTGAGTGGGACCTTTTTCTCTCTCATGTGCTTTTCCATGATTTGGATTTTATGTTTTCACTGTTTTTGGAGTCTGACAAACTTCATAGGCATCTGCTTTTCGTATAGTGACAGACAGCAGGCTCAATCGAAGAGAGGCCGTAGTTGCCGAACTTCTTCCCGAGTACTGCTGCAGGAGCCCTCCAGACGTCATCCCTCTTGTCCCCACGACTGAGGCTCAGTAACCAGGGTCTGCTTAGCTGTAGCAAGACATAATCCAGCTGGACCACTATCTTTCTTTCTTGGCTGTCCTGGCACCCTAAAGGCACCCTTCTTAATCCATTGACTTTGTCATTGATTGTCCTTCAATAGGTTGTAATTTACCTAGATTTCAATAGGTTGTAAAGCTTACCTAGATTTCACTGGAGGATTCAAACTGTACTCACTTGATAAAGTATGTTCTAACCTTTCTATTCGAATGGATTGTGTCCTCTCGGGTATTCCTCATTTTAGATATATACGCCAGCTTGCGACTTCTTCAGAAAACATTTTCGCCACAGGGCGCTGTGCTCGAGGCCATGTAGCTTGGTCCCTCGAAAGCCAGCTTCGACGTTATCCGTCGTATAAAGGGCTCGAGCCGCGCCCGTTGGATTTAGTTCGGTTTTTCCGAGCTTCTGCTTCGTGTTTTGAAACGGCGCGTCACTTTTCGCATTAAAAATGTCTTCATCCTCAACTCCGACAACACCCAAGACGGGTTTTAAAAAGTCTCTGAAATGCGGAAGAAAGATATCCATTACGGATCCTCCCCACAACTGCTTTTGTTGCCTTAGTCCTGACCATCGGGTCGACTAGTGCGGGTCGTGTCAGGCAATGTCGAACAAGGCTCTTAAGGAACGCAAGGGTAAGCTATCAGTGGGAGAGGAGTCTTCTAAGTCTGCAAAAAGACTAAAAGACTCGGGAGAGTCGAAGAAAATCTTGTCACGAGTCGAGGCGGTCGAGGTCAAAAAGTCGCTTGAGGAAGTCTTCGTCGTCCACATCTAAAAAATCAAAAAAGCGACGTCACAGATCTTCGTCCTCTTCTTCCTCCTCACCCGACAGGTTAATTTCTTGTTCTTCTAAGCATGATTCCCCAAGAAAATGGGAGGCTTTTAGGGTTTCAATGCTGAAAATATTTGAGAAGGCGGGCCGACCCCCTCAAAAATGTTGCATGAAGAGCCATGCCCCTGGTCACTCTAAAAGTTACAGAGGGAAATCTAAAACGACAAATCTGACAAAAAGTCAAGGGCGTCCTTGGAGGATGATTCTCCAGTGCCTCATGAAACCATGCAAAAACCTTCGTTCTCATCGTCATCGCCAAAGGTGGCATTGAAGCCTTGCTCGATGACCTCTGGGTTTCCTTCAAGCATATCAAAGCCATGATCTATTCCTTGACGCCTTTGTTGGTGAAATCTTTTATACCGATTCCCCAGACAACTATGGCTAAATCTAGGTGTATGCCGCCAACTTTTCCAGAATTTTTTTTCCACCCTCCGCCCAGGCCGGAATTTTTTAAATCCCGGTCTGCTATTTTTAAAGAACAAACCTCTGATGAGAAAATTACATCAGCTGGTGTTAGATTTGGGACAAGAGAAGTCTCTGTGGAACTAGTAGATCCTAGTTAAAAAATGGCAGACCTTTATGACTGCCTTCAATCGGCCAGTGGCCTAGATACCTCACCTGAGTTTGAAAGGCCTGACCCCACTGAAAACGCTGAACCAGGGTATAGGAACCTCATGGGAAGAGTGATAGATTTTATGGGGTTGAAGTCCGTGTATATGACCTGGACGACATGACTGATATTATTGACGAAGGACCTCAGAAAGACCCAATCCTTCCATTCCACAAAGCTCTTCAAAAGAGTTATGACAAATTGGGAGACCCCTGAGTCTTTACCAGCTGTAATTAAGAAATTTGTAGGAAAGTACAGACCACCTCCCTCGGATCCAGAGTATCTATCTAAACGCCCTTCACCTGAAAGCTTGGTGATTCAAGCTGCAACTGGAAATAGGCAGTCAGCTTATCCCTCCATGCCCCCTGACAGGGACCACAAAAAGATTGACGCCTTGATGAGAAAAGCTTTCACTTCGGGTAGTATGGCCCTTAAAACTACTAATGTGACTGGTATATTGGCTGGATTCACTTACACCCTATGGGACTGCTTGAATGCAGGGGCTGATCGCATCCCGGAGTGTGAGGAGCGGGATGGTTTCCTGGCCATGGCAAGGGATGGAAAGGAGGCTATGGAAGAGTGCCTCAAGTCAGGACTGGATACTGCAGTGAGTATAAGCATCTAGCGCGGTCTTGCGTAGATTCGGATGGCTAAGAAAATCTGGCTTTGCATCTGATGTACAGTCCAGATTACTTAATCTGCCCTTTGACAGCTTGAGATTGTTTGGCAGCAAGGCGGACGAGAGCTTGGAGAAGCTGCAGACCTCGCCTCGAAAGCGGAAGCACAATCACTCAACGCCGCTATAGGACAATCTCAGCAACACTCTTACGCAGGCTAATCTTCCTGGAAGAGTCGCCCGTTTCGCTTCTATTCTCCCTTTTGGAAAAGGGAGAGGGCAGGTCAGTCAGAGAGGCCAACAGAGAAAACCCTTTTGTAGTGGAAAGGGGAGAGGCGCTAGATCAGCCACAGCAGCGGCTACTACCTCCTCAGCCACTGCTAAGCCACTTTGAGGTCTTAGCCCTTAAAACCCTGGTGCGAGACAGAATCGCTCAGTATCTGGACGAATGGCGGGTCATTACGTCAGATGCCTGGGCACTAGAGATAGTGACCCATGGTTACTGCCTTCCTTTTCATCAAAGGCCTCAAGATCATCCACCTGGAGCCAACTCTGTAAAAAATTCCAGACCTGCTCCTTCTGCCGAAGATTTTAACCCTGCTAGAGAAAGATGCAATAGAACATGTACATGTAGCGGAGAGGAACAAGGGTTGGTACTCCCCCGCCCCCCTCCTCCCCCAATTTCCCATCCCAAAAAGGATTAAGACCCATCTTGGACTTGAGAAATTTGAACAAATTCCTCAGGAAGGACTAGTTCAAGATGGTGACCCTTTCTCAGATCCTTCAGGCTCTTCAGCTTCAGGACTGGCTGGTTTCATTAGACCTTCAGGATGCTTACTTTCATGTGCCAATCCATCTCAAACACAAAGTACCTGAGGTTTGCAATTGGCGGATCTCACTATCCGTTTCGAGTTCTGCTATTTGGGCTGACCTCTGCCCGAGGGTCTTCACCAAGCTAATGGCGGTGGTGGCAGCAAGGAGGGAAGGGGATTCACATCTACCGTTACCTGTACGACGGGATAATCGGGGCAGGTTCACCCGAACGGTCCCAGGAACATCTAGCCGTGACCTGTCACTTCATACACAAGCTGGGCTTCTCTCTCAATTACAAGAAGTCGCAAATGATTCCGAGCCAAAGAATCCAATTCATCGGAGCTGTCCTGGACACCACCTCATGGAAAGCCTCGCCTCCCGAGGAGAGTGCTCACCACATTCTGCAGATGGTAGCAAAGTTTCAAAATGCCCAACATCTACCGGTGTTCGACTTCCTAAGGTTACTAGGCCTCATGGCATTCTGCATTTTTCTGGTGCCAGAGGCTTGACTGAGGATGAGATCCCTGCAATGGGCCCTCAGGACTCAATGGTCCCAGTTTTCGTCCAAGGTGGCTCAAGATATCTTATGGTGGGCTCGCAAGGAGAATATCCTCAAAGGGGAACCTTTTTGGCAACCCTGGCCGGCGATAACTGTAGTGACGGACGCCTCACTCACAGGGTGGGGAGCCCACACCAACGATCTGACAATCAGTGGTGGTGGGTCTACATCGGAGTCCAAACTGCACATCAACCTTTTGGAGCTGAGGGCAATCGGCTAGCGCTGAAGGCTTTTCTGCCCTCTGTACAGGGAAAGAATGTCCTGATAATGACGGACAACACGGTGGCCATGTACTACCTCAACAAAAGAGGAGGCGTAGGATCACTGCCACTGTGCAGAGGCACAATGCAGCTCTGGTTCTGGGCAATGCAAGAAGGAATCTCACTATCGGCAGTTCATCTTGACGGAAAGCTGAACACGACCTCGGACACTCTGAGCAGGCAGAGCACAATCTCCCACGAGTGAGAGCTAGCTCAGGAAGTCCTTCAAGAGATCTTCACCCTTTGGGGAACCCCACAAGTAGATCTGTTCGTGACTGGGGCAAACCAGAAGTGCAAACCGTATTGCTCAAGGGAATTTCCCCCGAGAGGAGCTCTAGGGGACGCGTTTGTAGTGGACCAGTCCCCGTGATTCCTCATGTTATCAGGAGGTTGAGAAAGTTCAGGAGAACCATGATCCTAATTGCCCCGGACTGGGCCAGGAGGACATTGTACTTGGACCTTCTGGACATGTCCATCTATCCTCGAATACGTCTTCCAAAAAGAGAGGATCTTCTCTCGCAAGAAGGTGGTCTAGTTCTCCATCCAGACGTTGCATGCACAACCCCCCACCACTCCCCCTCCCGACCACATAAGACACTCAACCTTCACGCTTGGCTTCTGAGAGGTTGAGATATAAGGATTGGGACCTCCCAGATGACATTATGGAAATTTTGCTTTCGGCCAGAAGACCAGCAACAAAATCCGTATACCGGTGTCGTTGGAAGAAATTCAGTAACTGGTGTAGGGATAAGAATGTGGATCCTTTTCAGTGTACCACTCCCATGGTGCTTTCCTTTCTATTACATTTAGCCAACTCAGGGCTCTGTGGAACTATTAAAGGATATTTGGCAGCGCCATCTATCTTCAAGCGCTCCTCAGAAGTTGTTTCATATTTTAAAATGCCTTTAGTTATCCAATTTCTTAAAGGGTTAACAAATGTGTTCCCTCCTGCACCTTTCCAGGTTCCCATTTGGGATTTAAATTTAGTTTTAAAGTTTCTTATGTGTGCCCCTTTTGAGTCTTTACATTCTTGTCCTTTAAGGCTCCTTACTTTAAAAACGGTTGTACTAGTGGCTTTAACTTCAGCCCGCAGGGTGAGTGAGTTCCAGGCGCGCTCTTGTAAGCCTCCTCACATGATTTTCCAGAGGGATAAAGTTATTTTAAAGGTCAAGCCTTTTTTTTCTACCTGAAATAATTTCAGATTTCCATCTGTCACAGAAGATCACATTACCTTCCTTTTATCCTCTTCCGCACGCTAGTAAAGAGGAGGAAAGATTCCATAGACTAGACCGTAAGAGAGCTCGCAGCTTCTATATCTCTAGACTGGAAAGATTTAGACAAACTAATCAGTTATTTGTCGGTTACACTGGACACAAATTGGGCCTTGGTGTGTCCCAACAAACCTTATCCAGATGGATAATTTTAGCAATATCTGAATGTTACAAATTGGCTGGGAAAGACCCTCCAGATGGTTTAAGGGCTCATTCAACCAGGGGCATAGCAACTTCCACGGCTCTTCAGAGGGGTGTCCCAGTGCGGGACATTTGTGCTGCGGCCATTTGGTCATCCATGCACACCTTTCTAAAACATTATTTTAGACTCCACTTCTTACAACTTTTTGCAAAAGCCGTCCTTCATTCAGTACATAATTAAAAACTCTGGTACTCCTTCCTCCAAATTACTACTGTTGTGGGAGTCTATCTAAGATGAGGAATATGTGGGAGGACACAATCCATTCGAAGAACAACTTACTTACCAACTGTAATATTCTTTTGACTGGATGTTCCTCCCATGTATTCCTCATCGACCCTCCCAACCTACCCCTCCATACAGTTTTTACGCTTTTTGCACTTTTACTTCTTTAAGAGGCTGACATCTGTCGATACCCAATACAACTGATGCGACCATTAACATAAAAAGAACTGAATCCAATGGGCGCGGCTTGAGCCCCTTATACGACGGCTGACGTCGACAGTGGCCTTCGAGGGACCAAGCTACGCCACCTCGAGCACAGCGTCCTCTGGCCAAAAATATTTCGGAAGAAGTAGCAAGCTGGCGTATATATCTAAGATGAGGAATACGTGGGAGGAACATCCAGTCGAAAGACCGTTACAGTTGGTAAGTAACTTGTTGTTCTTCCTTAACCCTTCTTTTTTGAAACTCTGTATCTAAAAAGTATATTGGTGTTATATATACATGAAATTTTATCCTTGTTATTGAAGTCACTTCAGGGTGTAGGAGCAATGTATTGGCATATCGAAATAGTATTGCCCAACTTAATTGATTTCGAAAGTGATTTCAAAGTTTGCTTGAACCGTTACAAACAATTGCCTTTTTAAAGAATGCTTAACTAAAACCTGGGTAAATAAATATTTACAACTGAAACCTTAAGTCTAAGTGTTATTGGTTACTTCTATTGACTGCTTTCATCTGTACAGCTACACAGCTCACATTTACCCCTCTTGCCTGGCAGCTCAGTCGCACTACCAACCTGTGTAGTACAGACCTATACCAAAAGGTGGGTCACCTAATACCAAGCAGATGTGTTGTGCAGTCTCACACAGTGTGACTGCATCAATTCTTGTCTAACACTCATCTGTGAGGTGGTGCTGTGCCTCTCTAAGCACAGTGAGCAAGGGGTCCATGTCTGGATGACCCTATGATATTTAGGGTAACTAAACCAAAGTCCCTTGAACAATCAAAAAATAGCCATTGGTGCCCCTCTGTCGCAGAGCCGTAAACCGAAAGAGTCTTGCATCATAGGCCTTGTCTCCTAACACTACCGGACGCTTTGCTGCACTGCACTAAGTAAGAAGATCCAAGCTCTCACAAAGCCATAAGCAAAGGGCATTTGCATCCAGCTCCTTGTCCAACACCAATAATCGGACACATTGCTGCACTGCATGTACAGAAGGAAAATGCATGCTTGCATGAAACGGATGCTTTCCACAACCCTTCAATCGGTGCACACACTGAGCGGGGCATGCCGTTTTGGGGGAATGACCTGATGTTGGAATCTGCACTGGCTCAGATTATGGGCCATCCCCCAGGGCAGAGGTAACACAATCCTTAATTGCGCACCTGTTGGGCAAAGGGGTTCTCAGGGTCATGCCCTGGCTGGTCCATTCAAAGAAGCTGTTGCCAGAATTGGACGCAGAACACCATTTGAATAGCCCGATGCCTATTGCAAATCTCAGCACCAATTGCTGTTAACATCTAGAGCTGACCGGGAATCTATGGGAATTCAGAAATTTGGTAATTCTGTCATCTGATGCCATCAAAAATTACTTATTGTGGTCAAACAATCCATTGGAAAGAAACCTTTTGACAAGAGCAAGATTGAATTGTCTTCCCGTTAGTACTACTCTGTCTCGAAGGTCTGGCGGCAGGAAGGGGTGCCTGTTTGGATATGATGCAGAGGAAGACAATTTGCATTTAATTCTTTTTTCACAATTTTCAAAGACATCACAGCCAGTGCTCTGGTCCCTGTTCTGAGAGATAGGCAGTTGGCAGTGTCGGCCGGCACTACTAGTATTTATTATGAGCAGAAAACCTGTGGATTAGCTAGCCACTACTGTCATTTTTAAGGCAAGCTATGGCCAGAAGGAGGTGCATGGTGTCTCTATAATCTTGCTTAATGGCCGTAATTCAGATTGAACTAATGTCTGTACAATATACAGAATGTTACTAATTACTTTGAACCCGTCTTAAAATTGTTAAATGGTACTTCTATTCGGGTGCACTTGTGCTCAAGGACATCGACGGGCCGATTTGTTATTTACATTTTTTGGTAGTCATTGTGTTGTCATATTGTTGTGGTTTTCGATCTTTTTAATGTTTGTAATTTTTTAAATATTTTTATGGACAATGGTCAAAATAGTTTTTGACTTGAATGGAATCCTTAAGGCCTTGGAAGGCCTTTTCACACTCCATAGTCCAAGAGACTATTTTAGGTCCTCTTGAAGTAGTGAGGGCAGTCGGAGGGACAGCTATGTTGCCATAAAGTTGCTGTATTTCCCAGTGAGTCCCAGTAAAGTCCTCACTTTGGATAGTGGAGGTTGCCCGGTGTACTGTACTTGTCGTGTCTTAATGTTGTGGTCCATGTAGACCATTTGATCCTGAACACCCTGGCACTTGTTTACCTTTATGGACAGGTGGGCTTTCTGAAGAGCCTGCAACACAATCTCCAGGTCTCTAAAATGTTCCTACCAAGTGGCGATGAAGACTGCTATATCATCCAGATATACAAGGCAGAAATCGTCCATCCCATTCAGAACATGCTTGACCTTACTTTTGAATGAACGTGGCAGGTGCAGTCTCCAAACCAGAAGGCATTACCCTGTGGTAAAGTTATTTTCTTTTTATTTTTTTAACTTTTATTTATTGTGTGCTGACATTACAACAATCAGCTCAACTTCTGATACATTTTGACAAACATTTTTGTTAATAGTGCAGAGCACACACAATTAAAATATACAATAGAACATAATGAAGGAAGGTATAGAACCGATCAATATGATACAGGCGCTGGATTGTGGGGTTCTTAAATGCCACTGCGTCACGGTGGGGATAGTGGGACAGAACCAGAGCAGCAGGATTTCTGAAGTAGCTAAAAGCAAGCAGAGACTAGCCAATCTGCGATAATTACTAGGCAATTGGTCATTTAGGTGAAACAGACACTGTAATGGGGTAGGCTCAATATTCCCATTGACAATCTCTGACATGATCCCACAGACCCCTCTCCAGTAGTCCCCCAGCCTTGGACAGCTCCAAAGCATGTGAAGGTAACCTGCATTCTCATCTCGACATCTAGGGCAGTGATCGGGATGGGACTGGGAAAATAAATGGAATTTGGCCTGGGTGTAATGAAACCTGTGTAATACTTTGAATTGAATTAGTCCGAAACTGAAGTTGAAGGACACTGCCCGGGTCACTGAACACATGGATTCCCATATTTCCTCTGTGATGATAATTTCGTGATCCCTGGCCCAGGCATCCCAAACTTTTGTCAAAGATGCATCCTTGGGGTTCTGTAGTGCATTGTGTAGTGTAGTTACTCGTCTTTGTACAGTGGTCCCCTCCATTGCAGTTTCTAGTATGGGCAAGTCGAGTGGTTGTACGGGGAATTCGTGGCAGGTTTTTTTGGCTGCTCAGCGCAGCGATGCGTACTGCAACCATCATTGCCCACGCAAGCGAGGGGGGCCGGGTAATTCCTGAAAGGAAATAAAGGTTTCTATTATGTACATATATCGCCTATTGTCGTGTAACCATAAGGAGCCCACCAGGCTTCTTCTACCCCATTAGTGCAGGGGAGGGAGGGGAAGAAATTCCACAAGGGAAGGTCTCTGTGAAGGGGGTGGGGGTTGCCTACCAGCTTCCATATCGACTCCTAGCCGTGTGCGGTCCCCAGTGTAGGATCCGCGATGTCTGCGCTAACGTGTTTTGATGGTAAAGTCAGTGTGCAAATGTCGCGTGTGCCCGCGAAGAGCCGTTCGTTCTTTAGGTGCGGGTGTACTGGGTCGGGGTCGAACCACTAAGCCGCATATTGTGCCTGCGCTGCTTTCCAGTAATTTTGACATCTGGGACAGCAAAACTCCACCTGTGTATATGAACGTGTCAGGGTGTCCCACTTGAGTCGAACCGCCCTAGAGTGCCACATGAAGTTGTCAATCACCTTTTTTAATGAATGGAATATTTGTAAAGTAATGTAATATAGCATGAAGAGGCTAATCATCTTCAGAAGAGCGACGCGGCTCGCAATGGCTCACTAACCCAGGTGTTGAGTTTGGCCTGTAATTTAGGTAGATATACCCCGTAATTGCGGGTAAATGGGGAGGGCGGTGTCCCGTGTTACCGTCAACCAGATGTATTTCATTTCTAGCGGGGACCAAATAAAACCCATCAAGTCGGGGGTGGGTGGGGAGCAGTGGAATCAGTTAGCGCAAATAGTTTTCAATTTAGCGCAGTTTACCCTCAGTCCCGACAGGGCGCCAAAGGTGTGTACTTCCTGCATGAGCAGCGACTGGTGCCAAACCGGGTCCCGGATATATAGTTTGGTGTCGTCAGCGTACATCGAGATGATTTTGGGTTCCCCTGTCAGTCTATTACAGATGGCGTTGGCAAACGGCTCCATTACTGTTACACACACCAGGGGTAATGTGCAATAGTGGGCAGCCCTGTCTAGTCCCGCTGCTTATTTCAATGGGGGGGAGAGAGAACACTGTTTGCTTTTACCCTTGCAGTGGGCATAGTATACAACAGGCCACCACATGATATAAATTCTGTGCCCAAGTTGCATTTTTCAAGCACAGCCCGCATGAACTGCCACGAGACAGTCAAAGGCCTTTTGTATGTCTAGTGCAAGCAGCCACAGCCTGCGCTTCAGGGTCAAGTTGTGTTATGATGTCAAAAAGACGTCTTAGGTTTAGGGCCGTGGAGCGGCCAAGGATGAACCCAGATGATCTGGGTTAATAATATAGGCCGTATATACGGGGCCAGGTACATTGCCAGTATTTTGGCAAAGATGTTTACTTCAGAGTTTATTAGTGAGAGTCTGCAGTATGATCCACATTGCTCTGGAGGTTTGTCTTTCTTAAGTAATACAATTATCACCTCTTCACGGAGGGAGGAGGGAAGAATCCCTGTGGTGCAAGCATCTGAACTAAGGAGGATTTAAAATGTTTGTAAACTGCATTGTGAGACCATCCAGGCCGGGGCTCTACTAAACAGGAGGGTACGATGGCTCGTGATATTTAATTAGGGGTGATTGGGCGATCCATATTTAATTTGGCCTCCTCCGGTATGGACAGCCAGAGGTTATCGATGAACGTCGCTATTTTGGATAGTGTGGCTGCGTCAGAATTGGAGTACAGTGCGGCATAGAAAGCGTGAAACACTTGTTTCATGTCAGATGCTGAATGGACCACCTGGCCTGACACGTTTTGGACTGATGGGATCTGCTGGTGGCTGTGCGTCTGCTTAACCATCCCGGCCAGCAGCTTCCCAGGGCGCTCACCCTCCCCATACTTCCTGGCGAGGCCTGGGTTGTCAAAGAATTTTAGTTCCCTGTCCGCATGTCCCCGTAATGTGTCGAGTTCTGTCTTAATGTCTCATAGTATCGTGCTTTCCAGTCTGGTTTCGTATGCCTGTTCTAGGAGGCGTAGATTGTATTCGCTGAATTGAATGGCCCTCCGTATAGTTTTAAGTATAACAAATTCCGTCGCCAGGGCAATGCCTTGTTTATAAGCCTTCCCAGAGGGTCGCAATGCTGTTAACTGAACCCATATTTATGTTAATATATTCTTTTATATATTTACCCATGTCGACTGCAAAAATAGGGTCTGATGGTGACTGCTGTTTAAGACGCCACAGTCTGTGTCGTCCCACCGTGTCTTGCAGCCACAGTGAAATGGTGATAAGGGAATGATCTGAGAATGACCTGGGCAGGATATCTGTTTAGTTGGCCGATTAATGTGTCCGACACCCACCACAGATCTATTTGGGAATGCGAGTCATGGACAGTGGAATAGAATGAATACTTGCGCAGCATAGGGTTTAGTGTCCTCCGGGCATCAACCATATCCCTGTCGTTCATGGCCTGCTGCAGCATCTTTGCAGATTTCGTGAGGTGCTGGGGTCTGGAGCCAGACCTGTGAAGGGTAACGTTCATTATGGTGTTAGCCACCTCAGAGTATCACAGGGGTCAGGAGGTAGAGTCCCAGTAGACCAGTAGTTCTGTATAAAACTCGGGGCCATCTATATTCGGGCAGTACATATTGAGCATTAGGAGTCCTCAGCCTAGAAGAGTGCCCCAAAGTAATACATAGCGCCCCAGGAGGTCCAGGTGTGATTTAATGCAGGTGAAATTCAGCGATTTGTGAACAATCGCCTACTTTGGGAAGAATATAGGGAGTAATAGCGCTGTCAGCCCCACCTTGGTCAGTTAATGTGTTTCTTTCAGAAATAATATATGGACCTTATGCCTTTCAGTGTAAAGCTGCAGATGGCGCTTTTTTGTCGGTTTACCCAGCCCCCGTATATTCCAGTGCATAAACGGGATCACTCGCCATCCGACCAGGATTTCTTAGTGTTCGGGCTTTGTCTGCCTGGCTCTAGCACTCTTATATGAACTGGGTGTACAAAACTGTTTGCTGTCAGTCATTCCATGCATGTCAGGCACTTTTTCTTAAACCAAAACAGAACCCCGGATCCCACCCCCACCCCTCACCCCATCAGAAGTGATCACTCCCATTAAATCAACCCAACATAAACTGCAACATTGCATGGGGGTTTTACGCTCACCTGGCTCCCACAGGGACGTCGATCTGAACTGGACAGCTGCGGTCTCCACCAATGTGACGCGTAGTGCCGAGATGACAGACTGGACTGGCCCACCTAGCTTTGTTTGCTTGGCCCGTAGGAGTATTCTTCTGCAAATGGAGAAAGGGAATTAACCACCCGTGGAGTTGAGTGTTAACCCCCACCCCTGCAGTTCTCCCCACTGATCACCTTTAATGTCCCCTCTTGTAGTCTCACCTGATGGTTTGGAAAGATGAGCTCTCCATCCTGCATTGAGCGCAGGGGCGCGTACTGGTTCGAAGGAATTGGTGAGTTCCAGAACAATATGGACTCTGAGATTTCCGGCGAGACGCCGCAAGTATATAGTTCGTAAGAGTTCAAATGTCTGAGTTTCACTCTTGTCCGATTCCTTGCAGGTTGTAGCTTGACGCTAGCGAAGAGTTCCTCGTGGCAAACGGTAACATTCAGGTAAGGATTTGTATTATCCAACACAGTTCGATAAAATGTCAGTATGTAATCTGTTGCTTTCTCCCTTATTCAGGTGCTGAGAGAAATTATGAAGTTTCGGCGAATAATGCCACCGACGGTAAAATTAAGTAAGAAGGATTCCCCTTGTTTGTCCCTTTGTTTCACCTTTCTGTCCTTTTGTTCCTCTTAGGGGCTGGGGTACGGCGAAGATGCAGTGGAGGCTGCGCCGATCCGTGAAGAGGAATAGTACCCCCGGCGGTAAAATCAGGTAAGTCTATGGGGGGGTAACTAATATTGCCTCTGTTTATTCCCTTGGCTCACCTTGCTGTTCTTGTGTTCCCCTTAGGGGCCGGAGTGCGGCGGGAACATGCAGAAGGATGCGGTGGATAGTAATATGCTGCAAAGTCCGGTGAGTTCAGTGCGGCGCTGCAGCAGGCGAGGCAACGCGCATAAAATAACTTTTCTTCCAGCGCGGTGGATCGGGAATTCAGGTAAGGATCAAAGGTATTGCTCTTGTTCTAACCTTTTCTCCTTCTTTCTCCCTTTTTCTATGAGCTCCAGACTCGAGGCAGGCATGGCAGAAGACTGGATGCAGACTTGCAGGCACGGTGAGCGTTACGCTGCTGGATGCAGAATAACGCAAAGCGTGTGCTGCTCTTCGGGCGTGGTTTAAATAGCCTCCAAAGTAGTCCCAGGTAAGTATTCCTCCCAGACCCCACCCGAGTAAAAAAATAGTCCCTAGGTAAAGTAGTCCCTTCCAAGCCTCTTTTGGCTTGGAGCTCTTGCAGCATGGTCTGCATCAGGTAAGTTTGCAGCATGGTCTGCATCAGGTAAGTTTTAATCTATGAGCAGGACTGACTCTCCATATGAGCCTGGCGCCATAGACGCCAGGACTGCACCCAAATAGCCCCTAGCAGGGGTTGTTGGGCTTGCTTGGAATAACTTGATGCCTGCTTCCGGGGTTGCTGGACTTGGTCTGGATCCCCGGGGGTAGGCATCCTAACAGGGGGCTTGATATCCATCAGCAGCCCGGCAACCGCTCAACTTAAAGTGTGTATTGATCATGGTGTTAGGCGCCGTACAGAAATTATAGCGCGGCCCCAGTGGTTACAGTTGAAAGCAACTAAGACCAACAAGGGCATAGCCCTGTGTGGCACCTCTCGTAACGTTGTAGTGGTAGGATCTGCATATTAAGGCTGATCACTAAAGGTACACATTGATGGTGGTCCCCCGGAAAGCGTTTGTCCATGAATCTCATTGCCTCCTCTGGCAGGGTGAAGAAATATACCTTTTTTGCGGTGCTCGAGTCTCAGTTTGGACAGGAAGAGCATGGCGTACTACACGTTATGTTTGCAAAGGCTCTTCTTTGGAACAATAAATGATTTACGCTCCTGCTGCCCTCTCGCCGAGAAATCTGGGTACAAGTGCATACTGTTAGAGCCCAGTTGCAGCTCCCCTTTGGCTCTGGCTGACCAAAGCAAGGCATCTCGGTCTCGGTGATTAAGCACCCGTGCAATAATTTGGCAAGGTAGGGCACCAGGTTTTGTCTTGGGAGTGAGTGTGCAGTGTGCTCTCTCGATAGTGAAGTGTGGTGACAGATTGGGATTATCCAACAGTGATAATAGGGTGCCTTCCTCCTTTGGTTCTGTGATGTTATCTTCCGGAACGCCTATTATAGGCAGGTTATTACGTCGGGACCTCGATTTAAGGTAGTAATTCTTTTTACCAATAGAGTGCACCCGCTTTGATAGGGAAGCTACGTCTGCTCTTAGTGTACGCATCTAGTCTTCGGTGGTGCTGACTATAGTTTCAACGTCTGTGATGTGGGCGACGATCTGTCCATGCGTGACTTAATCGAGCTGATTGTGCCGCTCATGTCGTCCAGTTTGGCGTGGTGGGCAGTGAATCCCTCTCGCATATACTCCATCATCCTGTGCACCTAGCCGGGCTCGTGATGAGTTGCTTCTCCACATGATGCCCTCTCAGCGCTGGAATTGTCCTCTTCAGGTTTGGAAGCACAGTTTTGGCGAACATATTAATGGAGCTTTGTTTTTTGCCAGCACCTTTAGTCCTATTGTCGGCTGAAGCTGTAGACACCGAGCGCAGCAGTCAGTTACTGATGGTGAGGAAGACTTTACCCCTGGAGAGGCTGTAGGGCAGTTCCTTGGAGCGGTTATACTGTGTTGGTACCAAACCGTCTGTATTTGTGCCAGCAGCATTGACCGGCAGTTGACAGTTCTGATTAGGGATTGATAGGCATAGCAGGTCAAGATGAAATTGGACCAGTAAGATGCTGGCGCCAATCGTTGACAGTTCAGGGAACCATCCACCACCTTAGTCTTTAATCCAGTTAAGTATGCTGACAACGCTATGGCCGGCAGGCACTTTCACTTCCAATTAGAAGTTTAGGGCCTCAGGTCAACAGAGGGATACACCGGCTCACTGTAACCCGGCAGCTGAGGTGTGTAATGGTGCAGTTTAATAGGAGCAGGGGCCTCTCATACACAGGCCCGGGAGTGCTACAGGATGGAATAGCGTTGCTCCAGAGTACCGGGAGATGCTGTGTAGGCGATCCCAACTTCCCCTCAGGCCAGTTTCACGTTCTGTTGTCTTGATGATGAATGTATTAAGAATGCTGCAAGGCTGACTCACAGAGGCACCACCGTAAAAATACAGTACAGGAGGGCTCCAGTGGGCCATGCAGGTCACTCTCCATGGCAATGCACTGCCAGCAGGCTAGAGGGGCCAGCCAAGAGAGGGCGACGCAGCACGTGGGTCAGGGGAGGGGAGACCCTGATGGTGCGCGGGCTGAATGCTTACCGTGCGTACTGGGTGAGCAGGGCTGGCTGACAAGGAAGCCCCAGGTCATGGCGTGTGGAGGCAGAGATGAGGAGGCTAGCGGAGCTTCCATAGCAGCCGTCCGGGAAGGCCCCAAGGAGATTCACTCGCCGGCATGAGCACGGGCTGGTAGTAGGAGTGAGCCGCACCAGGTTGATACAGGAGAGAGAGCACCATATGTAGTGCACTATTGCAGTCTAGCACGGGTGGGACTTGGAGCCGGGTGGAGGATCCAGCGTCGGAAACTCACTGGAGGACTTGGTTTAATCACCAACAACACCGGAGTGTGCCCCCTCTGGTCTGGCCCGGGAACAAGCAGGATACGGCATCCCACGGTCAGGTAAAGGAGTGCCGCTTATCAATGATGGTGCAGCAGCCTCGGGAAGTCAGAGCAGGGCTGAGGGACCCCCTCCCAGCACAGTGAAGGCACGCCAGGGAGCGCAAGTACTGAAGGTGTGATCTGCTGCGTTCTCCCTGGCATTTTCTGATGGGGATATCTGGCAATATCCTGCAGTGAAATCATTAGTGCTAATGTACTTAGAACGACTTAGCGGGTCCACAAATGTATTATTTTTTGGTAGAGGGTGAGCATCTGTCCAGGGGACAGCATTCAAAGTCCATGTATAATTTCACACCAGAGGTACCTCCTTTGCTAGAGGGCTCAATCACCTCAGGATCCAACATTCCATTGATCTCGAACTTAGTATCAGATCTTACTTGGTTACAACCACAACACCTAAACCTGGTAGGTCCACCAACTCCAATGACAAGGTCATGCTCACACCAATCTTGGAAGCCTGGAATTAGAGAAAACACGGAGAGAGAATTGCCTTATTGAAGTTTTCACCTCCCTTTGCTGCTTTGGGGTCAGTTGAGAGGACACTAGGCCACCCTCAAGCAAGCCATGAAAAGGGCTGCCCTGATGCAACTCAGGGAGGGACTCAAATTCCACTGTCTCCCTTTCTGACACCATGAGCAGGACTCCTATTTCATCTCAGGACAAAATCCTTCACACTATCCATGGGAAACTCTGTGGAGGCTGTTTGGGGAGTTTTCCTAACGTCCCACTTGGAGGTAAGACTTTAGTAAGCTATCCAAGTGGTTTGTAGATCCCCAACTCTTAGAATCAGTCTGTACTACTGAAGGACCTTGGTAGAGTGGCAGAGCAGTCAGGCTTATCTTTTTTTTTTCAGCAAGACATTTTATTGGCATTTGTACATAACAAGCGCTTCAACATTGTTTGACATATTGCTGTGCTCTAGCATAAACACAAAAAACTAAAAAATCAACATGGCCTCAACTGAGGGAAACGGGACGGGGGAAGCTCACTGGGGTAGACCGGTTGGGGGATTGCAGCAGTCTTGGGTCAATGTTGCAGGGGACGAGTTCAATGATGGCGGTAGGTTAGACAGCAATTATCACGGTCTGGGCGGGGGCTAGTCCAGTTTCATCAACCAGCGGAGAGATGGTGGCTGTCTGGCTACTCTGGGATTTCTACACATAATCTAAAAATGGGGACCAAATGCTGTAAAACTTGCTTCTGTTGCCGAAACGGAGGCCGGTGATTTTCTCGGCCGCAGCAATATCCCAGCACTTTACCCACCACACAGGGATCGCTGGGCCCTCTGGGAGTTTCCACAGCCTAGTGATTGAGATTTTGGCTGCAGTCAGCAAATGCGTGCAGAGATCTGCTAGTTTGCCTGTCATCGGGAATTGACCCTCCCGCGTGTCCCCCAGTAGGACGATTCCTGGATCCCACAGGATCGTTGGGCCCGTAATGAGTCGGATCTGTTCCAGGACCTCCTTCTAAAACCTTTCCGCCTTCGGGCCTGACCAAAGGAGGTGGAACAACGTTCCTGTGTCCGCATAGCCTCTCCAGCAGTGTGGCAGTATGGTGGGGTTGCATTTATGTCGATTTTCGGTATGACGTACCACCTATAGCAATCCTTAATGGCCCCCTCTTTGTTTGTGACACATTTGGAGGTCTGGTGAGTTCTTGCCCAAATGTGATTCCAGCTGGCCATCTCAAATTCTCTGGCTATATCTCGCTCCCACTGTTTCATATAGCGTTCCTTGGAGTCAGGGGCAGCCCTGTCTAGTAACCTATACAGGGTCGAGATCTTCCCCCTGGGCAGGGTTGCTGTTACTGTCCGTTCCAACGCAGTAAGTTCTCTGTGCCCTTGTGTTCTCATCGGGTCGTGTGACAGCCAATGCTGGAGTTGGGCGTAGCGGAACCTTTCACATTCCGGGACCTGGAATTTCCTTTTACAATCCTCGAAGGTGAGTAGGGTGTCCCCCTCAAACAAGTCTGCCACACACTTGAAGCCGTCTGCCTTCCACTTTGAAAAGACCCTTTGCCCTAGCCCTGGAGTGAAGTCTGGGTTTTCCCAGACCGGGCCCACCGTGCTCTTGCAATTCCATTTCCTGGTCGCCTGCTTCAACTATTCACCATGTTCCTGGTCGTCATGAGGGGCCCGCGTTTGCGGAATGTTTGGGCCATGTGATGTGTGGTAGGGATTCCAAAGGATAACTACTCCAGTCCTCCTGACTTCAGCCAACGTGTTTGTTGGTGCCCAACTGCCACATAAACGCCGCCGAGAGCTGGGAAGGAATGCAGTACCTCTCCACCGCGGGGGCCCTGAGCAGGACATTCCTGACAACTCGTGGCTTCTTGCCCCCCACTTTCTTGGGGATTGCTAGTGGAAGGGCTTGGCAGTGGTATAGCAATCTGGGAACCAAGTTCATTTTTAGTGCTGTAATCCTCCCCATCCAGGATATCTCCTGGTCTTGCCAACGGGCCATGTCTGACTGCAGATCCTTGAACAGGGACGGGAAATTTAGCTTATACGTGCGTTCCGCTAGCTTAGGCAATCGGATACCCAGGTAGCTGAAGTGGGATCTGGCCCACTGGAGAGGGAGACTCGGAGACAGAGTCCAGCGTTACTTTAGGAAGGTTGATGCCCAGTGCTACCGACTTTGTGGGGTTGATCGAGAATCCGGAGGCTGTTTTAAAGCTGTCCAACTCTTCCCATAATGCCGCAATGGATGTGCCTGGATGGGATAGTGTCAGCAACACGTCATCCGCTTAGTGGGCTGCTTTACAAGTTTCGTTCTTAAACTTAAGTCCCCAACCAAGGGGCTCTGTCGGATCCTGAGAGCGAATGGCTCCAACGACAACGCGAAGATGCGGGGTGAGACGGGGCAGCCCTGGCGTGCCTCTGTGATCTCGATTCTGGGCGACATAGCATAGTTAATTCTGAGGGTTGTGGTGGGGTGTTGATAGTTTGCCATTGTCCATTTCAGGAATTTGGGTCCCACCCCGAAAGCCTTGTGTGCGTCGAGCAATACCACTGCTAGTTCCACTCCAGTTCTGTTGGCCGTTTCAATATCGTTTAAGGTCTGTCTGATGTTGTCCAGAGTGTTGCAGCCCGGGATAAAGCCTGTTTGGTCTGGTGTATGAGATTGGGAGGAGTCCGGCGAATCTGCGTGCAAGAAGATTTTAGAGTCCACATTCAGCAGAGCTATGGGGCGTTATGATGAGAAGAGTTCCGGGTTTGCCCCAGGTTTTGGGATCAGGACTGTGACGGATTCCTCCATGGAAGGGGTGAACAAGCCAGTTTCCAGGAAGGTGTTGAAAAGAGAGGCCAGGTTGGGGGGGCGCAGGATGTGGACATACTTCTTGTAAAATGGTACGGACAGACCGTCTGGACCAGGGGCCGTGGTGTTCATAGAGCGAATTAAGGCTCATCTTAAGAGGAACATGTGTGAGCTATAGGTAAGTACACGGAACCCAGTCAGCAATGCACATCAAGGAAACACATAAATTTATATTAAAATATTGATTTATTATATATACCCAAGAGTCACTGTTAAATATTTCGCACAATAAACCAACAACCACACGTATACTTTTTAATACTTTCGAAGAGTCACTTCTTAGTTGGTAGTTGGCTGCTCATGCAGATCGGCGGCGGGAATGTTGTCGACGGCCAAACCTCCATCCAGGTAGTCTACCTCTGGCTGTCAGTGCTGTTCACCAGCAACAAAGCTTTAATTGACCATGAATACTGAGTCATTTACGAAACCGTCAACGGCCACAACCACGACTTCTACGTCATCCAGACTCAGTTGACGGGAAAAAGTGCATCTTCCCATAAGATTACCACCGCCATTGTAACTACCATTGCCAGCACCCAGGCCAACCGTGTCTACATTGACGGCCTGTGCACAGGTATCATGCCCTAACCTTGGACTGGCCCTGCTACCGGGAGGTATTGTTGTTTCAGAGCCAAACCCTTTCCAATCGGAAGAGGTAGAGGAAGCACATGAGGAGGTCATCATGCCACTGTCATCCTCTCCAGCACGCAGGATATCTCCTCCCAGAAGGCAATCCAGCTCACCACAGGGTGAGGGCAAGCCTGATCAGACTACCACTGTTACCTCCTCTGCATTAATCTCAGACACGGGACAGTTTGCCTTTAATGCGGCCAGCTCCATTGCTGCTTCCACAGGGAAATATGTCTCTGGACATTTTATCCACATTAAACCCTCTGGTGGCATCCTTGCAACAACAGATGCCTGCACCAGCCATGGTGCCGGTGCCTCCTAGACAACAGCACATAGATGTCCACAGGCCCTCCAGGGAGGTAGATGACATCCCTCCCAGAAGGGGCAAACACCTATCAGTACCGCAGAGGCTGTCCTATACTGGAACAGATACTTGTTGCGACCAGTTGGATAATGTGGTTTCCACTCACACTTCCCACACTGAGGAATTTGACGATTTCATCGCAGGTGATGGAGAACCAGATGACATTCCACTCAGGGACTTGCCCCTTGACGAGCTAGCGGTCTTCCACACACTCATGTCCAGGGCAGCCAAGATGTCCGTTCTTTCGCCGGAGGAGCAGCGCAAGGAAAGTGTGCTGTGCCAACACAGAGAACAGGGCTGGAAATCGCCATCCCTCTGTTGGAAGACTTCTGGGAGGATGGCCTGGTCACCTTGGCAAACCCTGCAAATGCCCTGGCTAAGAAAGACCTGTTCGACAAAATGTACAGAGCCCCAGAGAGCGCTGCCGCCTGCCTCCACACCCAACCCATGCCAATCTCTTGTCTCAACTGCTGCCAGGAAAAGGTCAGCTAACCAATAGTCATCCTGCTGTCCTTCAGACAACGAAGGCCAGCGCCTCAATGCCTTCGGTAAAACGATCATTACCACTGCAGCCGCAACTATCAAGGCGGCAACCGCATTGACCATACTTGCTCTACAATCATGAGCTGCACTACAAGATGGGTCTCCTGCTAGAGTTTCTGTAGGATGACGAGATACAGAAAGCCATGGACATCTTCGATGGGGGCAAATCGGCGTCAGACCATGCCATCAGTCTATGTGGACCTCGCCGATACTGGGTTTCGCCAACTTGGAAATGGAGCAGTTCTACGCAGGTAGGGTTGGCTCAAGGCCACAGACTTTAGACCTGCTGTCCAGTCCAGGGCCGTTGATGTGCCTTTTGATGGTCCTGCCCTTATTGGGGAAAAAGGTGGATGAAGCCTTACAGTCAATAAAAATGGACACGAAAACCGCTCACTTATTGGGCATGCTACAGCAAATGCGCCAGTCCTTTTGGTTGAGCAAAGTGGTGTTATAGCAGGACTTTGTGGGATAACCACTCCACGTACCTGTCTTCCTCCTCTTACAAGACCTGTACTCGTCTGTGGACCAGTGCAGAAAGAAATCCCAGTCCTACAAGGGTATTGCAGCAGTGCTGTGGCTCTTCCCAATCTAGAGGCCAGTCCAGCAAACAGACATGACCAGGTCCACCTCAGTTGCGACACCTCTTGCAACAGGAAGTAGGAGCTCTGTAGCTAAAGGGTGCAGCGGAGAAGGTTCCAAAGGAGGATCTGGGCACAGGAGTCTACTCCTGCTACTTACTTGTAAATAAAAAGTCACTGCACAACAAGTCAGGGGGTTGGATGCCCATATTAGGTGCTAAACACGTTCCCAAATGCACTAACGTTCTGCATGGTCACACTGCAGCATGTGTTGTCCCAGCTACAACAAGGAAACTTCTTGGTGTCCCTCGACCTCGAGGAGGCCTCATTTCACATCACTATTCGCCTCCCACACTTGTGCTGCCTACGCTTCCTGATGGCAGGAGTACATTATCAGTTCAATGCCCTTCCATTCGGCCTGCGGTCTGCTCCGGAGGTTTTTACCGAATGCTTTGAACCAGTGGTGGTGCATCTGCGGAGGGGAGTTCATGTCTACCCCTATCTAGACGACTAGTTGGTGAGAGCCCCCTCCTATCCGCTGGCAGAAAGCAACACTGTCCCTATCATACAGTGTCTGCAGCGACTCTGTTTCTTCATCAACTTCCCAAAGTCGTGCCTGGTTCCGTCGCAACAGGCACTCTCTCGGAGCAAGACTCGGCACCCAGACCTGCACTGCCAAGCACTCTGATGAAAGGGTGGTGGTTCTTCTGGAAAAGGTGCGCTGACTCAACGACACCCAGGTAACGCAGGTCTGCAACTACAAATACCTGCTAGGGATGTTTTCATCCTGCATCCCTTTGATCACCAACTGCTAGTTACTCATGAGGCTGCTGCAGGAATTCCTGGATGCCCGCTGGATCCAAGCCTTTGGGTCCTGGGATGACTGCATTGCTCGGACACTGGTTTTCAAGCAGAGCCTTCACTGGTGGTCAGTGACATCTGGTGCAAGGCGCTCCATTCAGATTGCCGGACCATCAGCCCCCCATCACAATGGATGCTTCACTGGAGGAATAGGGCACCCAATGTCAGAACCAACATTCAGACACCTTTGGTCGGATGAGGAAAAGAGCCAGCACATCAAACTTCTGGAGTTACGGAGTATTTTGTTGTGTAGCGCTTTGTTGTTGTGTGATGTGCCAATCTAAAGGGAGGAGATTTGTTGTGTATGACTTTGCTTTGCAGAAGGAATGTTGTGATGTCATGTGGAGTGTTTATACCTGAGTGTTGGAATGTGTGTGGGTGAAGGTTCTAGCCCTCTGCCTGGGTGATGGGCCGCCAGTGTTTTATATGTCCTACTTGTAACTTAAATGTAACTTGATTGACTGCTTATAAAGATACCTATTAAGCATGTAATAAACCTAGCAAGTCAACTTAAGCCTGATAGCCGCTTCATTTGATTGGTGAGGAGCTGGTCTTTTAAAAGAAGAATCTATGCATGAAACAGATGAAAAGCTGGTGCCCTGCTGCGGGGGGTGCAGGAAGGAAGATGAGGACACCCCTGCCCCCAAATGAAGTAAGGCCCATCACCCAGGGCGATAAAAGGGCGAGGTGAAGTGTGCCCAGGTGCCCACATAGCTGGTGGAAAGGGTTGGCCATTAGAAAGAAAGCCCAGTCCTGGGGCTGAGAGGGGAAGCTGATCCATGTGATGGAGTTGAAGTTATTCCATCAGCAGGCAAAAGCAGGGAGTTGGATCCCATAAGTGGGAGAGGATACAATTATCTGCTCTCTGCAGGAGCAATGTACTGGCCTTTAGCAGGACTGTGTGCTGGTGATATCGAACCCAAGTGATCACTGCGGTGTTAATGGGTAAAAGCAACTAGGACAGTTGTGGAGCATAATACCCAGAAAATGCTTCTGATGCCTGTGAGGTACCGCAATGAGTATATGGTGTGTAGAAGCTGCCTGTGCTTAACGCTGTGAGTGTGTAGCACGGTTCTGGCTGACGTTCGGGATAGGCAAGGTCCTCTCTTGACCAAAGTCGGTTTACTTATGGTGATGTCGGCAGACTGTTCGTGGAGTTGGCGGAGGTGAGGAATGCCACAGAATTCCGAATTCGAATGCTCGTACCAGCAGTGATGGGGAAGTATGTTGAATGCGTCGTTCGCTGCAGATTAACGTCTGTCTGAGTAAACAGGATCTTTCGAATAAGGGACCCAAGGACGTTCCCTGGCGTGGCCAGGAAGTCAAGAGACGTCAACTTGGGGTGGGGTGTCAAAGAATCTCTCATAATAGTAACTGGGTAACGCAGAGAGTCTATGAAGCTATGTAAACTGGTTGCCATGGGCGGAGTGGTCGAAGGATTATCTTGCACTGTTCTCTGAACATGCACTCGAACAAACCCAGATGGGAGGCAGCTAGGATCATACTCAGATCGGCATCAATCGATGGGCAACACAAAGCGGGCAAGGAAAGGCAGACTGCAGTGCTGTATGTGCGATATGAACTTGGTCGGGAGGCAATGGAGTGATGCAGGGAACTTCTTAGTTTGTGTCTGCAAAGCAATGTATATCCTTTTACGTTTTGGCGGGGTTTGTGGTTAAGTTGCTTAGTGTACATGTGAATTGTACACATCTATGCTGTTCTAGAATTGAGGGGAAATATGTAGTTTTTACATGAGAATATGGGCATGGATGTGCATTATGGGTGTGATATCAGGTAGGTGTTGATGGTAAGTGTAGTTGGAGGAAACCAGCTTAGTTGGAGTAAACAAGTTTAACCTTTTGAGGATTTTCAGCTCTTACGTCGCACCAACGCGACATGGACTTTTAGTGGGAATGAAGTGTGTGGTATGGTGTAATGTGGTTAAGTATAATTTCTTGAGGATTTGCAGCTTGCGTGTTGCCAGGAGGCGACATGGACTTTAGGATTGGTTTTGGATTGGTGTTTATTACATCTGTGGGTGTGGAGAGTAGATCTAACTTCTTTGAGGATTTTCAGCGTTTAGGTCACTAAATAGCGACATGGACTTATAGAATTGGGTTGGATTGGGTTTGGTCATGACATCTTTTATGTTAGATTGGGTACGCTTTTTTGGAAATGTATTGGGCATCGCAATGTGAACGGTGTTATTCATGTGTGTGTATGGCGCTCAGCATGGAATTCATGTCTGGGTGTGGGTGATGAGTCAAATTGAGGATGGTTCTTTCACCTTATTCATATGTTTTGGTGTGGATGAACGGGTGGGGTAGTTCCTCCAGCATTGTGGGTCATATGGGGGTAGCACCTCAAGTGATTGTTTTGTGTGGATGTGTATGCCACTGGGGTATTTGGGAGGTAGTGTCTCTCAAATGAGGTTACTGGAGGTAGCACCTCAAATGTTGTATGGTTATCTGGGGTTGCGCCTCAGTTCCAATTTTTAAGTATGGATGAGGATGCAAGTTCACTGGGATATTGGTGAGGTAGCCCCTCACTACATAAGGTTACTGGGGGGGGTTGGGGAGGGTTAGAGCCTTCAGCCTAATGTTCAGTATGGATGTGGATGAGTATGCCACAAGGATATTTGAGAGGTAGTACAACAAAGTATGGTACCTGGGGGTAGCGCCTCCAGTATGGTATGGGTGTGACTGAGGTAGAAGTTGCACATGGTTAAGCAACGTACGCATGTTTGGTGGTGGAGGAGCCACCAGTTCGATCTGGGTGTGACTGTGGAAGTAGTCATGCATGGGTAACGTATGTATGCTTGTGTCTGGCAGTAGCGCCGCCAGTTAGGACGGAGTATGACTGTGATGGTAGTCGTGGCATGGTTCAATGAGGTACGTGTGTTGGGTGGTAGCGCCCCCGGTTTTGGTATGGGCATGTCTCTTATATTGGACATGCGGGGGTCACACATGTACTTCGATCCCGTGGTTGTGTGCCACGTCTTTTCTGTTTTCATGCACACAGGCGGTTGTGTTTAGCTGCACTGTGTGCTTATTGATGACTCGTTCCACCTTTCAGGGTCCAGAGTGCGCCAGTGATATTGGTTGGTGGTCCCGATGTGCCTGGCCAGTGCATCGGGAATTCTGTGGGTGGCAGAGTGTTAGTGCACATACTGTGTGCTTGCCTTGGTCATGCGAGTCGGTGTGAATGGCATATGTTGGTGTGTGTGGGGGTGTGTTGTGTAGCGTCTTGTGTTGTCGTTCCATGGAAAGAGGGGAGGTGTGTTGTGTAGCGCTTTGTTGTGTGTGATGTGCCAATGTAAAGGGAGGAGGTGTGTTGGGTATGGCTTGGCTTTGCAGAGGGAATGTTGTGATGTCATGTGGAGTGTTTATGCCCAAGTGTTGGAATGTGTGTGGTTGAAGGTTCTAGCCTGGTGAGTTGGTTAGCCCTCTGCCTGCGTGATGGGCCGCCAGTGTTTTAGATGTCCCACTTGTAACGTAAATCTAACTTGATTGACTACTTATAAAGATACCTATGAAGCATGTAATAAACCTAGCAGGTCAACCTAAGAAGGCTGGGAGCTGCATCATTTCAGTTTTGTATTCTTTTTTGGGCCTTGAAGTCTTTCCTTCCCCTCCTGAGGAGAAAGGTGGTACAGATTTACACCGAGAACACAACATCGATGTTTGATGTCCACAGGCAAGGAGAGATGAGGTCCCTGCATCTTTCCAAGGAGCCCAAGCCCTGTGGCATTCGACTCTACAGCACACGTTTCTCATTCCCCTTCATCTACCAGGGATTCTGGCGAACTCCCACAGCAGGGAGTTGCGCTCTCATGAGTGGGAACCGCACGACGACCAGCTTCATCTGTTTCAGATGTGGGGCACTCTAGAGAACTACCTTTTATCCACCTATGAGAACATTCGCTGCAAGACCTTTGCCAGCCACTTCGCCCATGGGGAGAGCTTGGTGGGGCGCTTTTGCGTTACCATGGGCAGAGAAGTTTCTGGATGCATTACCCCCATTCCTCTGGTGCCTTTTAGTTTTACACACCTTCAGACTGTCGCAGTGAAAACTGATATTAGTGGCTCATGCATGACTGAGAAGGTTTTGGTACTCGGAACTCCTTGCCCCCTCATCAGCTGCGCCCGCACAAATCACTCCTGTCCAGAACCCAGGAAGCAGTGCTGCATCACGACCCGGCCTCACTCTATCTGACAGCCTGGCTCCCGTGTTTTCAGAATTTGGACGATCTAGTACTCCGTGCATGTGGAGTCAGTGTTGGAGCTCTGTCCCTTCCGCATGACTGCCAGGGGGACCTTGAAGTGCTACAAGAGCAAGTGTCAATGTTTTCAAGTATGGTGCAGGATCCATCAACTGCAACCTCAGACCATCCGGCCGAAGGATCAGTTGCCTCATCTGTTGTCCCTGGTTCAGCCTGGCTTGAGGCAGTCCTCCATTATGGTGCACCTGACAGCGATCTCCAGGTACAACTGCTCCGCAGGGGTGCCATCTCTGTGGTCTCAATAGTTGGTGAAGGAGTGTGGGCTGTTCCGATCTTTTTCACCTGTCCGTCGCCCTGCGTGGGAGCAGAATGTGCTACTCTCGGATCATGAAGCCGCCTTTCGAGCCAATGCAGCAAGCATCCATTAAACAATCACTGCTGCAACCACTGCTTTCCTCTCTGGGATCCCACTGCTTGACATCTGCCATGCAGCCACCTGGTGATCTGTGCGTACATTCACCAGGTTCTACTGTATCGACCGAGATTCTGCAGAAGAGTCTAGAGTCAGCCAGTCGTTTCTGCAGAAATGTTTTGCGTGAGGCAATTAAGTCTCTACAAGTAACTTATGCTGGGAGCGATATGGAATTGTTGTAATACTGCTTTGAAATATATTCACAGCATCCAATGCCGGAGAAGAAAAAAGTTACTTACCTGTAACTCCGGTTCTCCAGCATTGGTATCCTTCATAGATTCACATGCGACCCTCCGACCTACTATGCATGGCTCGTCTTTTGGCTCTTACTGCCACTCATGAGCTCTTTTCAAATCTGAAGATGGCTGACAAGGGAGGAGTTAAGGAGTGTGTTCCTATTGGCTGTGGCCATTATGACCCAAAATGACTGTAATAGAGCATAAAAGTAACAAAGTTTTCAGTTTAAGTTTAAACTGCTCTGTTACTGAGGATTCCCAGCTTGGTGACAGGCAATATTCACAGCATGTGAATCTAAAAGATACCAATGCTGAAGAACCAGAGTTACAGGTAAGTAATGTATTATTTCCTCGCAGTATGGCTTCCATTTCATGCATATGCATCAGACAAAGAAGTGACTAACTTTAGGCCTGCTTTGCTCTAAAATTCTTTAGTGCTTTTGAGCGGGGTCACGGTTGGTTTGGCCTTTGGATAGTACCCCCAAAAGATGGACTGATTGTTAACTGGAGGAACTCTGTTATTCCACTTCTGGTTTGTTTAAATTGTTAAGGGGTGGAAGGTGTTCTTATGTATTGGTTAAAAATGATGTGAACCAAGACTTTTACCATACCTGGTCACATGGCAGACTAATTGTCATGTTGATTACAGCTGGTGGCAGCAAGTCGGCAATGCTCGTATTGAACTCGCATTAAAATTAAATAGCCTTTTTTAAGCACTTTTTTATCATATATTTCATAGTTCTATCTGTGTATAAAGTATCAGGTTGCATTGTTCTGAAGTAGAATTGTTGGGCTTTGAGTGGCTGGGAAGGTTCTGAAGTGGGAGGCAGTTCATTTTGGGAGTGGAAAGGTGGTGGAGACTGGTTTACCCTTCTAATTTATACAATTAAAAACCCGCGTGCTAGCTGAAAGTGAGTTCTCACTTTATTATAATTATTATAGTGCCGATGAGTGGCCGGTGACTGGGGCCCCCAGACAGCATCCTCACATCTGTAACTCCTTGCCTCTGGGATGAGGCATTGTGTGCAGGGGAGAGGCCGCTGCTTAAGCAGTCGAGGGGGTGCTGCAGGAAAAGAAGCAGCCAGTCAAGTGGTGTGGCGGCGAGGGACACTGCTGTTGCGGGTGTCCACAACACTGGAAAAGAGTGCAGCCGGCTTGGCACTGCAAGAAATGGCAACCTTGCGCCTTTCCAAGTCGTTGATGGTGTTTGGGGTCGGCTGGGGAGCTGGTGTAAGGAGGCCTTATTTGGCGCGGTGTAAGCCATCAGTGAGGAGCTGGGGGGGATGGGCCGCATGTGAGCCAATTGCGAGCGAGTCTGCTCCAACAGCCATCTTAAGGCCAGGCACTCGCTTGGACAGTGCCACTGTAGGCAATAGAGTGGCCATCTTTAAGGCAGGCATGACAGCGATTTACAGGTCAGGCAAATCTGCTCAGGACACAACCACTGTTTGTTGTAGGTGGCGATCTCAGAAACCAGAAGCCATTCTAAAGACAGTACACAATCTATGGATCTCTGTGCAATATGGCATTGAGGTGGACGTTGAGAGGTCGGGCAACACTGGTAATGTGCATTTACTTGCATTTTTTGAATAGTAAAGAAAAACTGGTAAGTGGGTTTAATTTATTCTATTCAGCTGGCTCACTTGCCACCATAATTTCTAGCAAATCCTGGCAAGCCTGCTGTGAAATGGAGACTTGGAAAGAGCATTTCCAAGACTTTTTATTGTACCTTCTTATAGCATGGACTGTAAAAGTGCTCTCTTGAAGGATGCAGAATTCTGAAAAGCTTAATTGAGCCTGGAGAGTCGCTTCCTGGTGTGGAGGGTAAAGGACAGGCTGGTGGGGAAAATTGCATAGCTCTCAACCATTTGGGTCGCGAAGGCGGGTGAAAACACCCGATTTTAGTTTTGGCGGGTGAGACGCCCATTGAAATGAATGGGCGTGCTGGAGGCTTGGCGGGTGAGTCAGCTGTTTTCAAGGCGGGTGACACCCGCCAAAAGCGTGAGAGTTGAGAGCTATGAAATTGGAATCCCTATGAAGTAATGTTGCACAAGCTGGATAGTCACTTCGAGAAGAAGACTAGCATAATATTGGAACAGTGATATTTAGGTATATGTGAGCAAACTGAGAAACCATAGCGTATTTTATTACAGTTTACATGAATTGGTTAATGGGTGCAACCGTACGCAGTACAATGAGCGTTTATGAAAAGTGTACAAAAGGATGTACTTACCTTTTGCATTGTGTTCCACTATTCTAGAAAGTAACATAGTTGGTAACACTATTATTCCTGAAACTGAATAAGTGTAACTGTGGACTACCAATGGGGTTTTACTGTTACTCGCCACACACGCTGGGGCATTGAATACGGAACCCAGAGTGAACGGAGTAGTAGAAGTCCTTTGGTAGCTCCTAAAGTCTAGTTCCATCCTGAAACTCCGCCTCCTCAACTAGAGGGAACTCTTAATCATGACATGTCTTTCTGCCCATATAAACAGTCAGAAGAACCGTACAAACTAAAGAGCGGTGAAATGCGTGCACCGCCAAACCACCAAGCTACAAGAGAAAATACAACTGGTTAGAGTATGAACGACAATAAGATGATGTTTAGACTCAGATTCTAGCTAGGAATACCTTAGGAATAGATGCTACTTGTCGGATGGCCCTACAATCAATGGACGGGAAGGAAAATGGATCAACTTAAGCAATACTGTAGGGATAAATTGGCTTAATACAAAAGAAGATAGTATGCAAAGTGTTACCACAACAGGAGTTGCAGTCCCAAGTCAATGGTAGAAGAGGAACGACGGCAGGACAAAATAAAAAAAAAGTGGTTAGTATAGGTAAGTACTCCCGAGCAGCAAGAGGGTCGCAGTAGGTCCGGGGTGGTGCACAGACTGCAGAGCGTCCCACAGTGCAGTAATGTGGGTACCAAAAGTCACTTCCCATGAGAAGTTGGAGGCCGGTGTATTCATTAGCAATTGGTGATTAAAGTCAATTGACAGGTATGGATGGTATTAATTGCAGTCAACTTGCTGCTGGAAGATCTGTGACTGTATTCCCAGTATGGACGAAATATGAGGAACGAAAGAAATGCTTACCGGCAAAAAACGGCAATGGACATGCCGTGGAAGCGTGGAGAGGTGCGCTACCTAGAAGGTAAGTAGCAGTCAACACTGTTCCGTGCACATGCAAGAGAAGACACCATAAGGAGTACAGCACGGGAGTCCGTGGACATGCAGGGTTCGGCAATGTGTGGACAGCAGCAGTTTCAAGGGCGCAGTGTGCGCAATCCAAGAAGTGGTCTGAGTCGATTACCAAGATACAGAAGACGGTCGGAGTCCGTGAAACAGGCCAAGGTCAAAATCTCAGGAACTGCAGACAACCGTAGATAAAGTGAGCAATTCTCAAACAGAAGCAGCATCCTTCGTGAAATCGCCAAATATAAAGACACAGAAGGAGACAGATCTTCACAAAGCATGATCAGCTGATGAGTCACGTGACACTTTCCGCACCATGCAACAGATTGTAGAGTAACGTTACCATGGTAATCTCCAACGCTGCCAGAGGGGCGAGGCCAGGCGCCGGATGGGAAATGTATACCGACGGATGGAAGCTAACAGGAGACCGGTTGACAGGCCTCCTAACAGGAGACCGTGGTGTGCGGCGGCGTCTAACATTTAATCACCTTGAATACCATAGTGACATTCTAAATGTGTAATACTGAGTTCTTACTTATCTTTGAAGTGCACAATGCCATTCTGAAAAGTAATTCATACATTACTGCTTACCTTTGAATTGTGTTCCACTATTCTAAAAATGTATGTGTAACTATCATTCATTAAAGAAGAATGTTACATTTGTTACAAAGTACTTAACTGTTAGGTTGGGCCTTGCAGGAAAGGGCCTGGATCTCTCCCACCCGTCGTGCGGAGGTGATGGCCACAAGGAATGCAGTTTTCCACGACAGAAACTTCAACGGGGCCGAGTGCAGAGGCTCGAACGGAGGTCCCATGAGCTTGGTCAGCACCACGTTGAGCTCCCACGCCGGGGCCGGAGCCTTCACCGGCGGGAACGATCTGAACAGTCCCTTCATGAACTCTTTCACAGACGATGAGACCACAAGGACGTCCGCCCCGTGGTTCTGGTGTATCGGGAGATCGCAGCAAGATGAATCTTGATGGACGCGTGTGCCAGTCCAGCTTTGGCCAGCGTCAGCAGGTACGGCAGTACCTGGGGAGCCGTAATCCGAAGAGGGTTAATCTTCTGTGCGTGGCACCAGACAGAGAACCTCTTCCATTTGTGTCCGTAGCATTTAAGAGTCGAGGACGCCCTGGCCTTTGCAAGAACCTCTCTGCAGTCGGCCGGTATGTCGTATCCTCCAAACTCTAGCGCTGCAGGAGCCAGGCCTGCAAGTTCAGCGATTTCGGGTCGTGGTGGAGGATGGCGCCTCCTTCCCTGGAGAGCAGATCCGCGTCCACCGGCAGCTTGATTGGCGGGGACGCTGACAAGTCCAGAAGGTCCGGGAACCATATCTGCCTCGGCCACGCAGGTGCGACGAGGATCATCCTGCACCGTGACCTCTTGAGCTGGTTGACGAGCCGGATCAGCAGTGGCAAAGGAGGGAACGCGTAGAGGAACAGGCCCTCCCACGGGAACGAGAAAGCATCGCCCATGCTCCTCGCCTGGGGAAACCTGCTGGCAAACCTCCGGCACTTGGAGTTCGTCGCCGTCGCGAACAGGTCGATCTGGGGTGTGCCCCACCGTCGGAAGAGGCGATCCACTAGATCCTGCCGTAGTTCCCACTCGTGGCACGAGCGCAGCTCCCTGCTGAGTGAGTCGGCGATGGTGTTTTTTATCCCTGCCAGATGAAACGGCACCAGAAACATCCCTTGGGCGACTGCCCAATGCCACAGGTCCTGCGCCTCCTTGGACAGTGCTGGGGACCTGGTTCCGCCCTGTTTCCTGATGTAAAACATGGTGGTGGTGTTGTCGGTGAAGATCCTCACCACCTTGCCCTTGAGGGACGGAAGGAAGGACCTGAGGGCCCAAAACACTGCACGGAGCTCCAGGACGTTGATATGTAGGGATTTCTCCGTCGGGAGCCAAAGGCCTCTTGCGTGCAGATTTTCGGTGTGCGCTCCCCACCCTTCCAGGGAGGCATCAGTGGTCACTATCTCCTGGTGGGCTGGGGTCTGGAAGTCCATGCCCGCCGTCAGATGCGCGCGGGTGCCCCACCACTGGATCGCTCGTCGGAAACTCTCGTCGAGTGTGATCCTTTCCTCGAAGTTGCCCGTCGTTTGGATCCAGCGCGCGTCCAGGAACTCCTGCAACGGGCGCATCCAGAGCCTGCACATGGGAATGAGGTACATGCAGGAAGACATCATTCCGAGGAGGTACTTGATGGACCTCACCTTGGCCGCGTCGGCCACCAACATCCGCTGCACCTTGCCCAGGATGGTCCTGGTCCTCTCCTCCGACGCGGAGGCCAGAAGGGACACTGTGTTGAGCCTCGCTCCCAGAAACAGAGCGTCTTGCGCGGGCACCAGGTGGGATTTGGCGTAGTTCACGGAGAATCCCAGGTCCGTGAGAAGTTGGACGGTCCTTGCCGTGTGAACCACGGCGAGCTCCTTTGTCTTGGCTCGGATGAGCCAGTCGTCCAGGTAGGGGTAGACGTGGATCCCTTCGCGGCGCAGCTGAGCCGCCACTGGCGCGAGGCACTTGGTGAACACCCTGGGTGCCGACCGTAGACCGAAGGGGAGGGCTTTGAACTGGTAATGACGCCCTTGGACCACAAACCTGAGGAATTTTCGGTGCCCCTTCAAGATGGGAATATGGAAGTAGGCATCCTCCAAATCCAACGACGACAGGAAGTCTCCTTCCTCCAGCTGACCCAGGACGTGCTGGAGGGTGACCATCCGGAACTTTTGCGCCTTGATGAACTTGTTCAGACGTCGCAGGTCCAGGATGGGGCGCCATCCGCCCGTCTTCTTCTTCACGAGGAAGTATCTCGAGTAGACTCCGGAGCCCCGAAGCCTCTTTGGGACGAGTTCGATGGCGCCCTTCTTGAGCATCGCCTTCACCTCCAGGAGAAGTTGAGGGACGTGAAGTTCTTTCCTGGCCACGGGGGGGACGCGCGGACACCCATCCCCCCGTCTTCTTTCCTTGAAACTCGAGCGCGTGGCCCCGGGCCAAGGCGTCCAGCACCCAACGGTCGGTGGAGATGGACTCCCACACGCTGACGAAGCTCGCCAGCCGGCCTCCCACCGGGGTGCTTCGGTGGGGGCCCGACCCCCCGGCCGGTTCAATCCTGCTTCGACGAGGCTTTAGCGCCTTGTCCTTGGCGACGACGGCGGGGTCCGCCAGACTTGCCTCGTCCTCTGTAGGCCTCCTGAGACGACGAGCGGGGTGCTTGACGGTAGGAGGAGAAACCGCCGCCGGAACCTTTGGAGGCGCCCTTGCCTCCGCTGCTCCAAAAGGGCGTCCGTCGTTGTTGCAGAACTCCAAGGGCCCGGGCCGTCTCGGTGTCCGCTTTAATGGCCTGGAGGGAATCGTCCACTGTCTTCCCAAACAGGTTGTTCCCATCGAAGGGCATGTCCAGGACTCTGGTCTGAACGTCTTGACGGAAGTCCGTAGCCTTGAGCCATCCACGCCGCCTAAGGCAAACGCCGTTGCCCAACTGGCGGAACCCAGTGTCGGCGATGTCCGTCGCAACGGTAATGGCGTGGTCCGAAGCCACCTCACCTTCCTGCAGGATCTCCAGGGCCTCTGCCCTCTTGTCGTCCGGCAAGAAGTCCAGCAGGGGAGCCAGTTTGTACCAGAGCTCCCTGTCGTATCGGGCCACGATAGCCAGGGCGTTGGCAGCTTTAATCGTCGTCGCTGCAGACGAGATGACTCAGCGTCCCATAGCGTTCAATTTCTTTCCCTCGCCATCCGGTGGGGAAGTCGATGTGGAGGCCGCACCCCCCCTGCTTTTTTCCTGGCCGCCGCGGAGACGACGGAGTCCGGGGTAGGCTGCGCCCGGAGGCACAGGGGGGGCAGTGTCCGGGACCCGGTACTTTTTCTCGTACCAGTCTCTTCTAGCTGGTGTCGTGGAAGGGTTCTTGAGGAGGGTGAGGCCCTCATCCCAAATGTTGTCCAATAGAGGCACCGCGAGGACCGTCCTCCTCTTGGCCTCGCGCCGCTGATAAAGGAAACCTTCCTTCTTCTTCTCCTCAGGGCAGAGTTGGAAAAGCTCGGATGGCCTGGCGATCATAGAGTGGAACGATCCAATCTCGTCGGGCGGAGAAGCCCTGGTGGGAGGCGACGACGGTACATCCTCGTCGTAAACCTCGTCGTCCGTACCCGTCGCTGCCGTGTCAGTCCCCGTATCATCCCCTCGGGTGGACGGGGAGGAGGGCTGGAAGGGGCGCGACGGCTGAAAAGGAGGTGGAGGGTGGATCCTTCTTCTCTTGGTAGGGGGAACACCAGAAGGTCCCGGTTCTGGGTCCCCCGACGGGAGAGGCTCCGTCGGCAACGGTAGTCTCGTCCTTATCTCTGAGCATAAGGACTGTATAGCCAACAAAATGGCCGCCGAGTTGTCTCGCGGCGCTGGCAGAGGGGAATCCGACGGGCGATCAGGGGCCCCGTCGGTACCCTCGACGATGTCGTCCCCTGCGTCGGGATCCATCCCGACGGGCCGGTCTTCTTCCACGCTGAGGCCGTGGCTTAAGACCTCGACCAGCTCCTCCTCCGAGGTTGAGGCCGAATCTACGACGCCCTGCCCCCCCTTTTTCTTCCCCACGGGGGATTTCACGGGGGTCCTATCGATGGGCACAAAAGAGGACTCCCTCCGAGGTGGCAGGGAGACTCTGAGCCCTGAGGTCGCCACCACTGGTGTAGCCTCCACAGGCTGAGCCAGGGCCGCCGCGACAGTTTCGATAGAGGGCTTGGCCGGATGGATTAAGGCCTTCACCACCTTAGGTGCGCTCACCGCCTTATCCTTGAGGGGGGGACACTGCCTCGCTCCCCCTCCGCCTTCGAGCTCGACCGGGGCCTCTCCAGGAGCTTCGCCGGGTGCTCGGCCTTCCTCTTACCCGACCCAGAGCGTTGGCTCGTGGTTGATGGTGCCGGGGAGGGTGCGCCCTGCCTGGCGCCCGTAGAGCCCGACCGTTCGGCGCTCCCGGTGCCAGCGGACTCGCGGTGCTTGGCCTACCCCCGTCGCCGGGGCGTCCTCAAAGGTCTTAGAAGACCGCTCGGATTTCTTCCTCTTCTTCTCGCCGGACGGGCTCTTCCCTTCCAGCCAGTTGGCGAGACGTTGATGGCGGTCCTTCATGGTCAGCTCCGACATGTTGCCGCAAAACGCACAGTTCTTCTCCACGTGCGTCTTGTCCTCATGTAGGCAGTAAAGACAAAAAGAGTGTTCGTCCTCCTTGAAGACGTTCTGCAGCTGGCATCCAGGGCAGACCCTGAACAGCTTTCCGGGCGTCGAGCTTCCCTTCTCCTGGGCCATGACCGGGCCTGAGAAACTTCTGGAGTCCTCCAAAAGCGTAGCTCGACGAAATCTTCACCCTTGAGGGGCGCAGACGAATCCGACACGGGTCCCCGTTGATCGGATGGAGTCGGTGGAGCTTGAGGCTCTTTTGACCGAAAAAACAAAGTTTTTGAGAAAAAACGTGAAAAAATAGCACTAACGCTCGAGAGCAATAGCACGAGGATCCCAACACATGAACGTGCGGTAAAAATCTGAAGATGGCTGCCAGAGGCGGTGCTTAGGTAGAGGGCAGTCATTGGCTGTGGTCAGTATGACGCAGAGACCAGTGATTGTTATTACTACGAAAGACAGATCAGAAACGAAACTGATACTGGTTTTTTCTTTACCGAGGATTCCCAGCCTGACGACGGGGAATATTCATGAGCATGTGAATCCATGCCAGACCCCATGCTGGAGAAATAGAATAACTTGCACAAGTGGCTAGGTACTTATAACTTTGTGGGTATAAATATATTATTCCTGAAACTGAATAAGCATTGTAGTTTATTACCAATAGGTTCTGCTTATCTTGAATTCCGTACTGTCATTCTAAAGCTCAACTAATGCGGATTTACTCCCCTTGAATAGCATCTGGACAAGGAAAAAGTGTTTTTTTACCTGAGAATAACGTTCGTTTTTACCTTCCTGACCTGACCTGCACTGCGAGCTGAGACGGGGCTCTTGCAGGTGCAGGCACTCGAACGCTGCCTAGAGGAGGCGGGGCTTGCGCTCACCACGTGACCTATCACGTGGTATTCCTCAGCTTCAAAGCCCTCTGACATCCACCCTTGCGGCGATAAGCCCGGTGGAGACAAGCCTGCTGGCTGTTGTGCGGCTGTTAGGTGGATGGTAGCGAACTATTTAATTTGCCACAGGTACTGTTTTCTTACGCTGCCATCACCTAGCTACCCATCATGCAATAAGGTTTTGCTTGCCTGAACATACTCCTCTTAAACTGACCTCCCTAATAATTGATTGTTTTCGTAGTACATACAAAGCGGAAGATTTAACTCACTCTTAGTAACTGATTGTAAACCATTTTATGTTCTCCTTGAAAACAGGTATGCCATCGGAGATCACTAGAGATCCGATGAGTATACCGCCATGCTCAACGCAAAATCTACCGGATCACGAGTGCCTCCCACAATCTCCTGTGAATTTGAATATATCTAAATTGCAGAACAAGCCTAATAGTCGTATGCGTACTTCTAAGAAAAATATCAATCTGACACCTCCTATTAGAGCCCCCACTCAACATGATATTCGCAAATTTTATGAGAAAACACCATGTGGTAGGGCGACAGTTGATCCGATCGATTTTGCATCTTCGGGGAACACACCCAATGTTTTGTCCTCACCCAAGGCTCTTCAAAGTGTTGCGAGTCCATCAAAACTCCCCTCCACAAACAAATGCCCTCTTATTTCCCCTTTGAGTATTACCATTTCAGACCAAACTCTACTAACTGTGCCTCACTCTCCCAATAAAACTATTAAACCTTTTCAAATATTTGCTACAGTCTTAGAAGAATCCACTCATGATAGTGAACAGTTATTAATAGACAACAGTAAGTTAGCTTGTGATAAGTCTGTCATGAACACCTCGGTGGCATCAGTACTTATTGAAGACGTGGGTCAAGTTAGCTTAAATAAGCCCTCACCATCTCCCCATCTCATTCCTGCTGAGAATAGAGACCTAGAAAGTTCTAGAGTCTCAATTCTGACTGACTATGAACAACCATGCTCTATGGACTCAACAAGACAGGCGGACGAGGTGTCCTTTATCCAACCGACTCCCCGTCGCTGTCCTATCACTGATAAGAAAAAACAGGCTTTCACATCCCCAGCTAACCCTGCCTTATTAGAAGTTACCCTGGGAGCTATTAACACTACTATTTCTAGTCTATTCAAGCTTTTTGAAACTCTAGATCAGAAAATAGTCAGTCAAACCACACAATTAGACCTAATAAGCAATTCGATGAGAGACAAACTACCTAAAAACGCTAAAAGCCTCTCTTTAGAAAATTTGGAGCAAAGAATAACCACTCTTGAAGCCAATTGGTCTTCTGTTCGAAGCTCTCAGGAACAATCTCGAGCCACCATCACACAACGTCTCTCAAATCTAGAAGCACTAAATAAAGCTTCCCCGTCCACCTATCCAGTGCTACCAGCTTTTTCAAAGATCATTCGACCGATTGAATGTGTTGAAGATGCCTTGATCTCAAATCACAATGAGTCTTGGATTAGTGTTGACTCCCCAGTGAGAACTGCTGTTCAATTAGTGGCCAACCCCAATTTGCCTGCTTGCTCAAAACAAAATTCACATAAAACTGGTCGTACATCTGCAAGCACTGGCAAAATAAAAAATGTGTCTTCTAAGGCCACTCAAAGACACACACCCTCAGGTGCCACACAAAAACATCAATTGACTCCCCCCGTGGGTGTTATCAACACTTCTGACAACTCCCCTGCAGCTCCAATGCACACATACAATGAAACTACAAACAATGACACGGCCGGTATGTCAGCAAACCAAGTGTTGCCGTGCAAGTCTTTTCCACTCCAAATTACCCCCAAGACGGTATCTAACACTTCACTAAACTATGATCCTTTGAATGAGCTGGTACACTTGCTAACAGCTAAACCTGACAATGTGCAAATCAGGCAACCTTCTCTGGTTGCACAAACACTGACTGCACACTGTGACGCAATCTCTTCTAGCGCTGGTAAGCTACCCCGATCTACCATCTCCACAACAGGGGCTAATGATCGATTAAGCTCACTAAAAGCAGCAGTTGACACTTACCTATACAATAGAATCTCTGAGGTTATGCCCGAAGCTGTAAATGCTAGTACCCAACCTTCTCAAACACTTAATGTTCAACATATCACTGGAAATGAAATTTCACTCCCAAAAGCCCAAATAGACACTTGTACCAAACTACTTAATTGCCATCGCAATCAAGCTCCTCTTAAACAAAACAGCAAGAGGAACTTAGATTCTTGCAATGGTGTCACTAAACCTCGCACTGATGAGACCAGCGTTGCACTATCAAAAAAATGTAATTTGTTACAGTTTGATTCTGAAGTGTCGAGATGGGCCGTTCCCAAAATATGATTTATGCCGTGCTAGTGTTCTTAACATTTTTGGGGATATAGAAGGACTGGACGCCATTGCCGCTACTGATTTAGACCAAATTGAGTTTTTATGTGATCAGAACCTCTTCATTGTTAGACTATGGATGAAGTCCGGAATTGTACGCAATACCTTATGGAATGCCAGAATGGATTTATTCACTCTTGGCTTTCTACTAGCACAAGATCCGGCACGCCAGCAAATTAAGAAGGTTGATTTTAATGAACCCACTGCAAGCACGGCATCTGAACCTTTGTGTTCTTGCAACTTCTGCACTCAACAATCATTTCCTGATTCCTTGTTTTCCACTAATCCTCACTCATAACCACGAATATGTACCAACTCAACTGAAATTTCCCTCGCCAGTTGGAATACGCGTGGTTCATCTCACCTGCAATGGACTTTAAACACGCAATTGAATACATATGATATAGTAGCCTTGCAAGAAACGTGGCTCGTAAATCCTCCTACATGGGATGATCATGAACTTGTTCTGCTCCCAGCAGAACAAGGTGATACAGGGAGACCTACTGCTGGTCTATTAGTTGCTGTAAAAAGCAAGCAAGGGTTTCAAAATCTCTCCCTGGCAGGCCCCAAACAAATTCATGCAATTGGTAAAGATTTCATTTAATTTGCTAACTTACGCTCTCATTAACCTATATCGTAATCCGCTGGGTATTATCGACTCTATTTGAACTTATCTCTGTTCAGGACAACATTGCTGGAATTTTGGTAATGGGTGATTTGAATTTGTCTTGCTTTGAGTCTAGTACAAGCTCTAAGAATCGTGAGGGATTGAGGTGGTTGTCCTTTATGGAAGATCTTGATCTAAAGATGGCAAACGGTGCGATCATAGGCGACATACCTCCCATGAATACCTGGGAGAGAGGCATCTCTACATCGACTATTGATTACATCTTTATGTCCAATAACATCTTTATGAATACTAAGAAGTTTGTTGATTTAAAACAGATAGCTAGTGATCACCATCTCCTAGCATCATTTTGGTCGGTCCGAATTGACAACCACCTTAATCCTGCCCGTTGGTACAAACAGACCTTATTAATCAATAATGCCAGAAATCGCTTTAAATGGTCAACTGATAAACATTTAGCACTGAACGATGCCATTTTGAGCAATCAAAAGCTACTCAAAGCCGACTCTTATATAGATGTTTTGAACACCTTTGCAAATCTACTTCCTGTTTCTAAAAATCCATCAAAGAGACATGTTCACGGGTTTGACTTGGCTCTCTGTGAGAAAAAAAGCTTATAGAAAAGGAATTAGAACTCTTCGAAAACTACCCATGAATGCTCAGATCAAAGCCGTCAATACTGCTAAAGCAAAATACCGCCGCTGGATCCGGTCCAGAAAAGCTGCATTGTAACAAATGGATGGTGAAAACTTTCTTGCAGCTTGTTACAATAAAAACTCTGCAAGAGTGTGGGAACTACTGAACAAATGTAATAATGTCCCCCAAGTCCATTTGCAACTCAATGGAGTATCTGAATCTGTGTGGGTCACTCATTTTACTGCACTGTATGGTGATTCTAAAATGAGTCATTATAATTACAACAGCAACTCTGTGAAATGTTGGAGTTTGCGTTGTACACAACATATTATTCAGAACTTCATTAAGTCATCATCCTCGTCAAGAGCGGCAGGCCTCGACGGGCTCACGAATTGGATGTTTAAACAACATATAAATGAATGGGCGTTAATCCTGAATAATGCTTTTCACTATATTTTGCAAACTAAAACCATTCCTGAGTCATGGCGTTCATCTGTAATTATTCTGGTTTATAAAAAAGGCGACCGTATGAATGCTAAGAGTTATCGTCCAATAGCAATACTGGATGCTCCAGGAAAATTATTCTCCAGACTGGTGCTGAGAGACTTTAATGACTGGTCAATACTGGCTAGTCAACGAGATCCAGCCCAAACAGGTTTTGTGGCTGGCTTGGGCACTAGTGTCAATTTAATTACCTTAAACGCCATAAGACAACAAGCACTGAATAAGAGACAACCTAGATATTTTGCATTTGTGGATCCTCATTCCGCCTTTGATTCGGTTTCAAGACCGAAACTCATAGATAAACTAATCCGGGCGGGATGTCCCTCCACTCTAGTTGATATCATTTACGCTCTCCACTCAAAAACTAAGGTCTACATAAGACCAAACACTGAGGGCCTCTTATCTTCTCCAATTTGTACATCTAGAGGGCTAAAACAGGGGTGCATTCTAGCGTCAGCCTTGTTTAATTTCTTCATTAATGATGTCCGATGGATTTTTGATAAAATCATAACTGATGCACCTAAACTAAATGGCGTGAAAATACGAATCTTGTCTTAGTATCTAAAACACCTAGTCGCTTACGTAACCTTCTCTCAGCCCTTTGCCATTACTTTAAAGAAAGTGAACTGATAGTAAACACTGGTAAAACACAGATTGTCACATTTGTCCCTAAAGGTTTACATAAGCATTTGTTAAATTGGCAAATTGAGGGCACTCCCATAAAGATGGTTCCAAATTATGTTTACTTGGGTCTCATTTTTTATGGCTGTCCGGCACTAGAGTCGCACCTGAACAAAATCAAACAGAAATTAAATATGGCAATTTGTCACACACGCTTGATTATTTCAAAATATGGTAAGTTTTCGATCAAGGCAGCCATTACTTATTGGAACCAGAACATTGTAGCAACTGTTCTTTATGGTCTTGAAACGCAAATCATTCCTAAAGGTTTCCTAAATTTATTAGAAGCCAAGTTCTGGAGAGCAATTTTTCATCTACCTCAATGTGTCCCTGGTGCGTTGCTGCGCTATGAACTAGGCCTAATATCCTTAATGGCCCTTCACAATTGGCGACTATGTGCCTTATTTCGTAAATGCTTGCTATCCACGTGTGACAACTCTACACTATCCTCTATTTCCAGTTATTTACTCAAATCATCAGAAACTTTTCCTAAAAATTGGTCCACAAGTATTTTGAAGATCATGGTGAACGCTGATATACCACTTGATCTTCTCGTGTTCCATCCGGAGCAAGCAAAGAAGAAAGTGTACATGATGGACTGGATCGACACTAGAATCCAGTGCTTAACTTATAAAGACTTTGATTCTGCAATATTTGGTCCTAAACGATACAGAGAAACTGCATCCTATCTATGTTTGGCTCCATCTGCTGCTATTAGATCAGCCACCTTGCGATTGCGATTTAACATCTGGCCCACTCGCCAGGTTAAAACAAGAAGGAAGCAGATCTCCCCAGATCTCAATTGGTGCAGATTTTGCAAAAATACCGCCATTGTTGAAACTCTGCAGCATATAATATTGGACTGTCCGGCCCTCATGAGTACGAGAAGTGTACATTTTGGGAATCATTTTGCGTATTTTGCACAAATTGACCCAAGTAATAGATGGGCCGCGTTGGCTGCGACCGAATGTATGAGCATAAGAATTGCCACAGTTAATTTTTTAAAGGCTTTGAACATGCAATGAATTTGGTGCTACACTATCTGTTTAGCAAGATGATCATTTTTTATCATATCATGAAATGTTTTATTAATATTCTACCAAATTTTTTTTTTTCAACTCATGTATTTAATCGGCTGATATTTTCTAGATGTACTTTTTTCATTGTTATTGTCTACGTTTATGAATTTTCTTCTATGTAAAAAAAAAAAAAAAATTGAAAAAGTTGATATAAATTCAGCTATATTCAATAAAGTAAAAAAAAAAAAAAATAGCATACTGCCGTTCTAAATGTGTAACACTAGGTCTTACCTCGCACTGCATACTGCTATTCTGAATACGGTTTATACTTTGGCTTACTTACCATAAATATATATTTTTTTTATTGTGTTTATGAATTATAATAGTACTTATCTTTCTAAAGAATTTTCTTTTCCTGTGTACATATAACATAAACCATTATACACTTGCGTCCCGTCCCCCTTCCTTCATACTGCATGGGTGTCCCTTCCTAGGAACAGGAGATGGAACCTTTCACCAGAAAAAAACATTCCCCTTTAAATTTAGAGGCACGCAGGGTACGGCCCTGGGAGCATGTGGTACCCTGACACCGCCCCCGGCGCCACACCCCAGTCCCCTTTTCTGCGTCGACTGGAACGGCCACATTTCTGCTTTATCCTATATAAGACTATAGCCCATTTACTTTGGCCTGACCTATTGCATTGAATTAACTCCTCTGGTGAACTCAAAGTATTTACAGTGTCTAAGAGTAACTGTAGTCTTCTTTTTTTTATTAACCTATGCCGTTTTGCTCCTACTTCAAAGTAGTTTAAATGCCTCAGAAACCTACAGTGTAAGGTACTGAAGTATATTTGTGTGTAATACAGATTGCCTCCTTCTAGTGAATGTTTTATAACTGACTGTGAAATAAATTAATAAGTGTTTTACCAAGAAACCTTGATTTTAAAAGTTTATTTGAATACTTGTGATTGTAGACCTCTGTGTAACATCATTGCAGCTCACATTCCCCTCTTGAGGTAAGCGTGGCTGCTCAGCAACGCTACCAAAAACTGTGTAGTACAGACTTACACCAAAGGTTGGTTTGCTTACACCTGTCGTCCTAGTCGTCCTAGTTGTCTGTAGTGGTCCCAAAGAGTACTGCATGCAAACTCTGCCTAACAAGGACTACCTGGCTTCAGGCTACTAAGGTTAACCCAGATGACCAGGAACGCATATTGGACCTTCCATTCTAGGGTAGTGACCTCTTTCACTCTACCACCGATGAGGAGTTAGATAAAGGGAAGAACAGTTGGCAAACTGCGAAGGCTTTATCCTAACGAAGGCCACGCCCAAGGCGTACATCCAGTCGCATCAACGCTCATTCAAGGGGTGGACGTTCGGCAGGTTCTTCGGCTTCCAGGAACGGAGGTCGAGGCAGCCTGACAGTACCCAGAGTCAGAACTGGCGCAAACAACAAAAGAGAGGGAGCGCAAGGGCTTGTTCCAGTCCTCCCCCTCCGCAGCAGCCTCAGAGGGGGAAGAAAGCACGACGTGTCCCTTGGGATCCACGTGTCTCCACAGGTGCCAGCGGTTCGTGTCCTGGAAGGGCTCCAGCTCCCAGGTAACGCATCCCACCATTAAGACAGCTTTATGAGTGGGCCTCACCTCTGTTAGCAGAACCAGCGATATCCAGGCTCTGGTGGCCTCAGAACCCTATTCTGCTTTTCATAGAGATAAGGTGGTCCTGCGTACTCACTCTGCGTTCCTACCTAAGGTACCCTCCGTTTTCCATTTAAATGAGGAAACAGTCTTACCTATGTTTTTTGCTGACCCTAGGACGAGTCTCAGAGGGGTTGTGCATTGTCTGGATGTCAGACGCGCTCTGAAATGCTATCTGGACAGGACCAAGGGCTTCCGCAAGTCGGACACTCTGTTATCTTTGGGCGGTCAGGGCCTGGGTATCAGGCATCCAAGGCCTTTGTTGTACGCCATGAAGGGGGTCTACGAGGGGCAGCACAGGTCATTGTCAGCCAACATGCATGCCCACAAACGCCGGCTCCAAGTCAGACGTGGCCTTTGGACAGGCAGTTCTAAGGAACATATTTGCCTAGGAGGGTCTCCTCTCCACCCTGGGGCTACATTAACTTGTAACCGCCCATGCAGTATGTAGGAAAGGGGACGGGACGTAAGAGTAATTATAAGTTACTCACTGCAGTGACTAACGTACTCTTAGTCCTTGGTCCCCTTTCCTCCATACTTCCCTCCCCCTCCCCTAATAATACTGGTGTAATTAAGCAATGTTAAATATTGTCGATGCGTGTGGTGTGGCGTCGGGGGGAGAGTCAGGGTAGCGCATGCTCCCAGGCTGCGCCTCTAAATTTAAAGGTGAAGAAGGTTTTTTCGGTTGAAAAAGGTTCTGTCTCCCGTCCCTAGGAAGGGACGTCCATGCAATATGGAGGAAAGGGTACCAAGGTCTAAGAGTATGTTAATTACTACGGTGAGTAACTTATAATTTTTTACTATAGATCAGTGTATAAGTGTTTCTTTGGGGCATATGTATGCTACAAATTCTTTGTACATTTCTACAGCCCTCTCCTACCTCCTAAAATAAGCCTGGCTGCTCTGTCATTGCTAACCACATACCAGGTGGTAAGTACAACCTTCTACTTGGAGTTCGAGTTTCTGTATTGCCCAAGGTATCGTTTAAAAAGTCCCTTTGGGTGGACCTTAGAAAAACTGTCCTAAGAGGGCAGAAGTATTCAGCATGCTCAATCTGGCCTCAGCCTATCATCAGGTCAAGCTCCATTCAGACTCTAGAATTATATCACGTTTGTGACACATGAGGGGTCCTGCAGAGTTAAGAGGATGCCCTTAACTCTGTATGCCCAATGCATGAATTGTTGAAAGAAGTCAAAGGTATAGTCTATTTCCAATTCGACGTGCCGGTTACGGGGGAAGAACCTTGAGGAGCATGATCGGCAGCGGAGTGTGGTGTTGAGGATATTGGCTAAGGCAGGTATTCCTCTTAGGAAGGAGAAGTGCTACTTCTGTTTGTCAATGATTGATTATTTGGGACATCAGTTAAGTGGGCAGAGTGTGGAGCCAAAAGAAGAATTGGTTTAAGCCATAGTAAATGTAAAACCGCCAAAGGATTAAAAAAAAAAAGGACTTTTGTGATTTCTGGTACTTGTGGAATATCATTCCAAGTTCATTAGAAATGTTGCAGATAGGTGCAAGGCCATCAGAGAATTGTTTACATTTTTTTAAATTTTTTTTAATAATGCATCAGTGGAGTGACAGATGCCAAAGGGAGTTTGAGCCCTTTGTGTAGTTTGCCTTTGGTGGGCTTCAACTCTGAAGCTGCCCAGGCTCCATTGTGTCTTGAAAGGCAGGAAGTGAGGGAGGTTCCCGAAACTTCTCTTTTGTCTCTAGGCGTGCCTGAGTGAAACCAGTTCCTATTATCTGGCTGGCTGTCCTGGAAGGACAGCTACCCTGCTATGTGATTGACAGTATAGGGCTGTGAATGAATGGGAACCTGCATAAAAAGTGATGTTTTTGGGACTAAAAGCAGAGTCGACCACTGGAGTACAGAATCCGAAGGAGAATACGCCAGCAGCACCCTCCTGGACCCCGGTGAAGCACCCATTTTTGAATACATAAGGAAGACCAACTAGCCTTGTGACAAACTCTATTTTGGTGCAACCCAAGACTTGTTGCGACTTTCCAAGGTTGCAGAAGCCCAATACCCAGGGTACCTCCACCATCTGTGAGTGCATTATCTTCCGAAGTCCGAATCCGGCCAGATCTTCGTAGGCATCCAGAGGACCCTACAGAAGCATGGAATCCATGTCCAGAGTTCCCTCACCGGAGTCCAGGACCGAGGATCAAGGAAATCCTAACCAGAGCTTTTTGTTCTTCGTTGGCGCTGAAGAAAAAGCGCAAAACCACAAAGCTGCTGAATCGACAGAAATCCATTACTGCCAAGTCCCTCTCTCGAGTGCTGCCGCAGGAGCACATCAGACTTCCTCCCTTTCATCACCACAACCAAGGACCAGGGACAAGGGTCTACCTCATTGCCTCGTGAAGGCAACAAGCTGAACCACTTATTCATTTTCAAGGTACTGTGGGGCTTGGGGTATTTTATCCTTTTGCCATTTGGGGTGCTTCCTGTATTTGGAAGTGCGATTTAACCCAACACCACGTTACCTGCATTGGCCTTACAGTTTATGCTTCCTAAAGAAGACTCCTCTTGAGTTGCTGTGATTTTCCTTTTGAACACGGAATGTTTTAAAACATTTTTCTAAGAAGAGCATCAGAACTTTGACTTTGTCCATTGACTTTGGCTTTTCCGGCTTCCTAAAGACCTCCTTCTAAACCTTTTGTCTTTGGCAGTGCTTGTTCCCTTGAAGGTCTTAAATGTTGAATAGTTTTATGCTGGTATAATTGACTGGCTACATCCCTTTGGGAGAATCAAACTATTCTTAACTTATAATTCAAATGGATTGTGTTCTCCCACGCAGTTCTCATCTTTTATAAACGCTACCCAGCTTCAGCTGATTTGGCAAAATTCGGCAGAGAGCGCTGTGCCTTGATGCAGTTGACTCAATGTCCCTCGAGGGCCTCCGTCTCCAGGATGTAGTCATCAAATGCATATATAGCACACTCGGCAGACATTAGGTATGGTTCCATTTTTTCAGCGAATGCTGTCGCTTCGAGAAATATGGCACACTTCTTTACTTCAGACGCGAGTATGTCTTTGTGGACACCGACTACCCCAAAAACTGGGTTCAAGAAGTGTCGAGATTGTGACTCAAATGTTATTGACCATCCACACTGTATGTCTATGGTGTCTGTGTCATGGCCACTCAGTCAGGCGCACAGTTGCCCATCCGCCCCTGTATAGGGAGCTCCTTGGGGCACTCCCCAATCCCTTGTGGGATACAACATGGAGCCAGATGGGTGTTGTCCTGGTGCCTCTGGGGCGCCAAGATCATGAGAAAGACTAAACCATGGGGAACATTCCAGGCCCGCTCTGCACGTGTATCTGGCACTAGGTGTGGCAGGGCGTACCCAGCCAGACTACTCGGGGGGGGGGGGGGGGGGCCTGGCTAAACAGCCCAGGGCTATATAAGCTCCGCCCTCATACTGATCCGTGCTTCATGTTACTTTGCTGCGGAAACCTGATGCTCACTGCGATCCTGTCTCCAGCTACACTCACCTTCACAGACCTGCAGCTGACTCCACCTGCAGCAGCTACAAAACCAGGAACCTCACAGAACTTACCCTCGTATCCAACGCCTCACCGCGATCGCTGTAACAGAAGAAGGGAGAAAGGTTAGCAACTTGAAATGACGCGCTGCAGCTCAGTTTCTCGCAGGTGCGTTTCAGACTCTACAGACCTGGGTCTTGATCCACTCTGCATACCGCGGCTCCATCCTGTGCATTGCGGCTTCACTGCTGGAACTAGCGGCTCCGCATCTGTGGGCCGCTCCTGCTTGCCTTCCCTCGAATCCGAGCCGCATCAACACCTGAGGAGAGAAAGAAACAACGTTGGACAAGGACCATGAATATGGGAACGAACAACCTGGAATAAAAGATAAACGAACGGATCCTACAGAACGAACAACACGGAATAAGACAAACAATATGGAACATAAAGAACGAACAACACTGATAACACAGAACGAACAACACAGATCCCACCGAACGAACAACCTGGAATAAGACAAACAAGACAAACAATACGGAACATACAGACAAACAATAAGGAGAAAGATAAGGAGAGCATTGAAAGGGCAGAGACAATTAACAAGTGGCAAGGGGAAAGAGCAGCAACTGACAGGACACCACAGCAGGCCTGGGTTAGTCCCCCATCAGGGATCAGTGAAGTAACTGACCCAAAGACCCAGAGTCCAGAATTCGAAACTACCAGGTGAGCCATACAGCATAGGCGCTCACAGGGGGTACGAACTGGAAGAGATGGGAGGGGGTAAGCACAACCCAGAGCAGCTCTTGACTAATCACCATCTCCCTGTCTACATAGGAGTAACCCTCACGAAGCCTGTTCCGAGTTCTCCAGCATGGGGTCTGGCATGGATTCACATGCTCATGAATATTCCCCGTCGTCAGGTAAAGAAAAAATCAGTATCAGTTTCGTTTCTGATCTGTCTTTCTTAGTAGTAACCAATCACTGGTCTCTGGGTCATACTGCCCCCAGCCAATGACTGCCCTCTCCCTAAGCCCCTCCCCTGGCAGCCATCCTCATATTTTTACCGCACGTTCAAGTGTTGGGAGTCCTTGTGCTATAGCTCTCGAGCTTTTGCTGCGTTTTTGTGCTTTTTCAAAGAGAATTTCTCATTTTTTGGATAAATAGAGCCTCAAGCTCCACCGTTTTTATATCTGATCGACGGGGACCCGTTTCGGATTTTTATATGCCCCTGAAGGGTGAAGATTTCGTCGAGTTCCGCTTTTGGAAGAGTCCAGAAGTTTCTGAGGCCTACCCCGGACATGGCCCAGGAGAAAGTAAGCTCGACGCCTGGGAAGCTGTTCAGGGTTTGCCCTGGATGCCAGCTACAGGATGTGTTCAAGGAGGACGAGCATTCTTTATGCCTCTACTGTCTTCATGAGGACAAAACGCACGTGTAGAAGGACTGTGCGTTTTGTGGGAACATGTCGGAGCGGACCATGAGGGATCGCCATCTTCGTCTCGCCAACTGGCTGGAGGGAAAGAGCCCCTCAGGTGAAGAAGTCCGAGCTGTCTTCGAAGTCCTGTGAGGGCGCCCCGGTGACGGGGTCTCAACAAAAGGCTAAGCACCGCGAGCCGGCTGGCACCAGGAGCGCCGAACGGTCGGGTTCCTCGGCTGCCAGGCAGGGCGCATCCTCCCTGGCGCCATCAACCACAAGCCAGCGCTCTGGCTCGGGTAAGAGGAAATCCAAGAACCCGGCTAAACTTCTGGAGAGGCCCTGGTCGAGCTCGAAGGTTCCAGCAGAGGGGGTACGAGGTGGTGACCCTCGCCTCCCCTCCCCCCCCCCCAAGGTGAAGGCCTCAGGCGCACAGACGGTGGAGAAGGCCTTGATACCCCCAGCTAAGGCCTCGATCGAGGAAGTCGCGGCGGCCTGTGGCGGTTATACCAGTGGAAGCGACCTCGGTGCCCAGAGTTTCCCTGCCACCGCAGAGGGAATCCTCTTTCAAGCCCATCGAGAAGACCCCGTGAAGTCCCCGGTGGAAAAAGGGGGGGGGCGGTGGCAATCGTGGATACGGACACAGCCTCCGAAGAGGAGCTGATCGAAGTCTTGGAGAGCCACGACGTGGGCATGGAGGAGGCCCAGCCCGTCGGGAGGATCCCGACGAGGGGGACGAGAGCGACGGCGGCGCTAATGAGGTTCCAGATCAACCGCTGCAGCCAGTGCCGCAGGACAACTCGGCGGCCATTTTGATGGCAATACAATCCTTATGTACGGAAATGAGGATAAGATTGCCCCTACCCCCGATGGAGGAGCCGGAGCCGCGTCCGACGGAGGAGCAAGAGCCAGGCCCGTCGGGAAGTCCTCCACATAAGAAGAGAAGGACACACCCTCCACTGCCTTTTCAACCCTCACGGCCTGCTCAACCCTCGCCCCTGTCCTCGGTCCATGGGGATGACACGGGTACGGACACGGACACGGCCGCGACGGGTACGGATGACGATGGCGGTGACGACGGAACGGACCTCCCGTCGTCTCCCCCTCCTCGGGCTTCCCCGCCCCATGAGATTGGATCTTTTCACACTATGATCGCCAGGGCATCTGAGCTTTTCCAGCTCTGCCCCGAAGAAAAGGAGGGGTTCCTTTACCAACAGCACGAGGCCAAGAGGAAGACAGTCCTCGCCGTGCCTCTGCTGGAAGACATCTGGGACGAGGGATTTTCCCTTCTCAAGAACCCCTCCACGACGCCAGCAAAAAAGGACCGGTACGAGAAGAAGTACCGGGTCCCCGACGCGGCCCCCTTGTGCCTTAGGGCACAGCCGACCCTGGATTCGGTCGTCTCTGCGGCGGCCAAGAAGAAGGCAGGGGGGGCATCGGCCTCAACATTGACTTCCCCGCCGGACGGCGAGGGAAAGAAACTGGACACGATGGGACGACGGGTCATCTCGTCGGCAGCTGCCGACGATGATTAAGGCGGCCAACGCCTTGGCGATTGTAGCCCGCTACGACATGGAGTTGTGGTATAGGATCGCCCCTCTGTTGGACTTCCTACCGGACGACAAGAGGGCGGAGGCCCTAGAAATCTTTTAGGAAGGCGAAGTGGCGTCGGACAATGCCATAACGGTGGCGACGGACATCGCTGACACTGGTTTCCGCCAGTTGGGCAATGGCGTTTGCCTCAGACGGCGAGGATGGCTCAAGGTGACAGATTTCCGCCAGGACGTACAGGCCAAGGTGTTGGACATGCCCTTTGACGGGAACAACCTGTTTGGGAAAACAGTAGATGAGTCCCTTCAAGCCATCAAAGCGGACACAGACGACCCGGGCCCTAGGAGTTCTCCAGCAACGACGGCCGTCCTTTCGGAGCACCGGAGGCAAGCAAGGGGCCTCCAAAGGTTCCGGCGGCGGCTCCTCTACCTACCGTCAAGCGGCCCGTTCTTCATCGTAAGAAGCCTATAGGGGACGAGGCAAGTCGGGTGGATCCCACCGTCGTCGCCAGGGAGGCCAAGGTGGCAAGGCGACCTCAAAACAAGACTGAACCGACCGTGGCATCAGGCCCCCACTCAAGCACCCCGGTGGGAGGCCGGCAGGCGAAGTTCATCAGCGTGTGGGAGTCCATCTCCACTGACCGTTGGTTGCTGGATGCCCTGGCCCAGGGGCACACTCTCGAGTTTCTAAAGAAGTGCCCTTGCGTTCCCCCCGTGGCCAGGGAGGAAATTTATGTCCCTCAACTACTGTTGGAAGTAAGGGCGATGCTCAAGAAAGGTGCCATCAAGCTCGTCCCAAAGAGGCTTCTGGGCTCCGGAGTTTACTCAAGGTACTTCCTCGTAAAGAAGACAGGAGGATGGCGTCCCATCCTGGACCTGCGACGACTGAACAAGTACATCAAGGCACAGAATTCCGGATGGTCACCCTCCAGCATGTGCTGGGACAGCTGGAGGAGGGCGATTTCCCGTCATCGTTGGATTTGGAGGTTGCATACTTCCACATCCCTATTCTAAAAGGACACCAAAAGTTCCTCAGGTTCGTGGTCCAAGGGTGGCACTACCAGTTCAAGGCCCTCCTGTTCGGATTGAAGTCGGCACCCAGGGTTTTCACCAAGTGCCTGGCACCAGTGGCGGCGCGCCTGCGCCTGCAGGGGATCCACGTCTGTCATGATGCCTACCCCCGGTCATCCGGATCAAGCCCATCAGCCCTGGGAGCAGGCATCCAGACATTTACAAAAACCCCAGCAGCCCCAGCTAGGGGCTGTCTGGGTTCAGTCCTGGCGCTGTAGGCACCAGGCTCATAGACATTACTTACCTCATGCAGACCATGCTGCAAATAAATCCAAGCCAACATGAGGCCTGGATGGGACTATTTTACTACAGGGACTATTTTTTACTCTGGTGTAGTCCTGGGGAACTTCTTTCATGGGACTACTTTGGAGGCTATTTAAACCACGCCCGAACAACAGCACATGCTTCGTGTTATTCTGCATCCAGCAGCGTGACACTCACCATGCCTGCAGCCAGCATCCAGTGTTCTGCCACGCCCGCGTGCCTGGAGCCAGCATCCATTCTTCTGCCATGCCCGCCTCGAATCCGGAGCTCCTTGAATAAAGAGAAAGAAAAGGACAAGGTTAGAAAACAAACTTATTTCAAATTCCTCACCCGATTCCGGATCCATTTCATCTCCCGACCTGGAAAGTACATCAGTCCTGCACGCGTCGCTTCGCAAGCTCCAGCACGGCGCCATACTCACCAGTTCTCACAGCATCTTTCGATCCAGCACTGTCTCCATCATTTCTTTGCCGTACTCCGGCACCTAGGGGCACAAGAATAACAAGGTGAGCCAAGGGAATCAACAAATACCTCTTACCACCATAGACTTACCTGATTTACCACCAGCGGTATTATTCTCCATATCTTCATATGCCGCATCTGTAAAGAGGGAGAAAAACAACACGTTAACGCATGCAATAGTTACCGGACAGCGTTGGGTAACAGACTCTTACCTGAACGCCAGCAGCAGCTACGAGACCACCTTCTCACAAACTAATTTGCAACTTAAGGAAGGGGACAAGAGTGAACATCGGGCACATTGAACTCTTTGAACTTGATACTTACCAATCCCGCCTGGGACTTCAGAGTCAATGCTTACCGGAACTCTCCCAACGCCTTCAAACCAGTGAAGTAACTGGTATCTACGCGCCCCTGCAAGACGCGCAGGATGGAGAGCTCATCTTTTACAAACATAAGGTGAGGTTACTAAGGGGATATCGGAGGAGATTAGTGGGGGAGAGCGAGAACAGTTGGGAGGCCATCACTAAAACCCACAGGTGGCTAATCCCTGTCTCCACTTGCAAGAAAATACTACTTCGGGTCCAGCAGACAAGACTAGGCTTGTCCTGGTCCGATCGACACCCCTGTGGAGTCCAGGTGAGTGTAACAGTCTACCTCTACCTGGACGATTGGCTCATCCGAGCAAGGACAAGGAAGCTCGCCATAGAACACACAGCGAAGACCGTCCAGCTGCTCACGGATCTGGGGTTCTCCATCAATAACCCAAAATCTCACCTGGTACCCTTGCAAGTTGCACTGTTCCTGGGAGCCAAGCTCGACACAGTGGCGCGTCTGGCCTCGCCGTCGGAGGAAAGGACGGCGGCTATCCTGGGCAAGGTGCAGCGTCTGCTGGCCACGGACGTGGCCAGGGTGAGGTCCATCAAATCCCTGCTCGGAATGATGTCCTCGTGCATATATCTCGTGCGATTGTGCAGGCTTCGGATGCGCCCTCTGTAGCAGTTCCTTGACGCCTGCTGGATCCAAGCGACGGGCAGCTTCGAGGACAGGATCCCCCTCAACGAGACTTTCCGACGAGCGATCCGGTGGGGGTGCACCCGCGCACACCTGATGGCGGGTGCAGACTTTCAGACCCCAGTCCACTAGGAAACGGTGACTACGGATGCCTCCCTGGAGGGGTGGAGAGCGCGCACTGGAGATCTTTACGCGAGAGTCCTTTGGCTCCCGGAGGAGAAGTCGCTCCATATCAACATCCTGGAGCTCCGTGCAGTGTTCTGGGCCCTCAGGTCTTTCCTTCCTTCCCTCAAGGGCAAGGTGGTGAGGATTTTCACCACCAACACCACCACAATGTTCTACATCCGGAAGCAGGGCGGAACCAGGTCCCCAGCACTGTCCAAGGAAGCCCAGGAGCTGTGGCATTGGGCCGTTGCCCAAGGGATGTTTCTGGTGCTGTTTCATCTGGCAGAGGTAAAAAACACCATCGTCGACTCGCTCAGCAGAGAGCTGCACTCGTGCCACGAGTGGGAACTACGACAGGATCTAGTGGATCGACTTCCGGCGATGGGGCAAACCCCAGATCTATCTGTTCGCGACGGCGACAAACTCCAAGTGCCAGAGTTTCGCCAGCAGGTTTCCCCAGCCGAGAAGCATGGGAGATGTGTTCTCGTTCCCCTGGGACGGCCTGTTCCTATATGCGTTCCCTCCGTTGCCGCTCCGACTCATCAACCAGCTCAAGAGGTCCCAGTGCAGGATGATCCTCGTCGCACCGGCGTGGCTGAGGCAGATCTGGTTCCCGGACCTTCTGGACTTGGCAGCGTCCCCTCCGTTCAAGCTGCCGACGGACGCGGATCTTCTCGCCAGGGAAGGAGGCGCCATCCTTCATCACGATCCAGAGTCGCTGAACTTGCAGGCCTGGCTCCTGCAGCGCTAGAGTTTGGAGGGTATGATATCCCGGCTGACTGCAGAGAGGTTCTTGCAAAAGCCAGGGCATCCTCAACTCTCAAGTGCTACGGACATAACTGGAAGAGGTTCTCGGTCTGGTGCCGTGCACAGAAGATTAACCCTCTAAGGATTACAGCCCCCCCAAGTACTGCCGTACCTACTGTCGCTGGCCAAAGCTGGACTAGCTCACGCCACCATCATACATCTGGCTGCGATCTCCCGATACACCAGAACCACAGGACGGGCGTCCTTGTGGTCTCATCGACTGGTGAAGGAATTTATGAAGGGACTGTTCAGATCATTCCTGCCGGTGAAGGCTCCAGCCCCGTCGTGGGAGCTCAACGTGGTGTTGACCAGGCTCATGGGGCCACCATTCGAGCCTCTGCATTCGGCGCTGTTGAAGTTCCTGTCGTGGAAAACTGCATTTCTTGTGGCCATCACCTCTGCATGACGCGTGGGTGAGATCCAGGCCCTATCCGGCAAGCCCCCGTACTTGACATTTCACGACACAAGGGTGGTGCTGAGGACGCACCCCTCCTTCATGCCCAAGGTGCCATCGGACTTCCATCTTAACAAACCCTTGTTGTTACCTGTGTTGTTCCCGTCGCCAGCCGAGAGGACTTTGCACTCGCTGGATGTGGCTCGAGCGCTGAAGTTCTACGTGGGCCGCACGAAGAGTTTTCGGAAGACGTCACAGCTTTTTGTGAACTTTGGACCTGTGAACCAAGGGAAGGCTCTCTCGAAGGCTTCCATTTCCAGATGGCTCTCCGGCTGTATCATGCACTGTCGCCGGTTGGCAAACTGACCGTTGCCCGGCCGTCCGAGAACCCATTCGACCAGAGCGATCGCTGCTACTACAGCGTTCCTGTCTGGTGTGCCCCTGCTGGACATCGGCAGGCCTGCTACGTGGAGGTTGACGCACAGTTTCACAAGATTCTACTGCATCGATCGGAACTCTAGGGAGGAGTCCAGGGTCGGCCAAGCAGTGCTGCGCAACCTGTTCGCCTAAGGTGAGCCTGGTGAGCAGGTAAGAGTTGCTTAATGGTGAGTTGTTGTATTGCTTAATGTTGAGCCTGTTGCCACCTCCCGTGGCTGTGCATGTGTATACTGCTTTGTATTCTTATATTCATGAGCATGTGAATCCATGCCAGACCCCATGCTGGAGAAGGAACAAGTTACTTACCTGTAACTGTTCTCCAGCATGGGTCTGGCATGGATTCACATGCGAACCCTCCCACCTTCCCCTCTGCGGCTCTTCACTTGGTCATACTGCCACTTTACGTGCTACCAAATCTGAGGATGGCTGTCGGGGGAGGGACTTAGGGAGAGGGCAGTCATTGGCTGGGGGCAGTATGACCCAGAGATCAGTGATTGGTTACTACTAGGAAAGACAGATCTGAAACAAAACTGATACTGCATTTTTTGTACTGAGAATTCGCGGCCTGACGACGGGGAATATTCATGAGCATGTGAATCCATGCCAGACCCATGCTGGAGAACAACAGTTACAGGTAAGTATCTTGTTCCTTACATCATGTCATAAAGGTACATTTCGTCATACATGACGTAGATAGTGTAGGGTGTCAATGCGGTACAGGATTGGTCAATCAGTATAGGCACATATAGCGATGACGATATGGTTCCATCTGGATTGGTTGCTCCTTTGCCGGGAGGATGGACTTCACGTGACTTGTTGCCAGTGTACAGGAGGGGTGAAGGTCAGGTTGCTGTGAGGCTGGTTGATCACTAACTAAGCTAACTTAATATATCTCTATGAAGCATGTACTAAATAATTACTTTGCCATTCTTTTGAACGAATCGTTGTGAACCTATAAACGCCTTACATTTATTTACATCGTCAATAACAGTGACTTATATGGAGCATCAGGTTAAAGGGCTTTGACCATCACGATAACATTGATTGAAGCTAGGGTCTGGACTCCTAAAGAATCTAAGGCGCGCTGGCATGTGTTAGTATTGGGAAGCGATATATTGTGACAGAGGTGTAATGTTAGTTGGTGGTCTGCTTGGCAGGTATCCTGGTGGGGTCACATATTTGGTACATCAAGTGAACACCGTGCAAGGACACAGGGTTACATTGGCAGGAATTTTCCAATGGCAAGGGTGAGGGGGCATGGACAGATTTGTGGGGATGGATGCTTGGCTTAAGCTGGTTCACACGCAAGGCAGTGATATCATAGGAAGAGTGGGTTGTTACATTAGTTCTTTGTTGCAATTACCTCCGGCTTCAGCGTGAGAATGGAGCCGCTGAGTTTTCCAGACACGGTGAGCGAAGAGGTGGGGGTCATGTGTGCTACGTGCACAGCGCTGCAAAGGGGGAGAGAAGCATTTTCGTATTATTGCAGTGAGGCCTAGTTACGAAGATGGAGTCAAGGGGGCACAAAGATGGATGTCTCGTGTCCTGCGCAATGGTCCCAGCTACGCAAATGCCAACCAATGCTGACACTGCATAAGGGCGACGGGGGCACCCCCCACCATTGGAGGCACATGGTCCAAGTTTGTTCTAAGGAGAGGAGGGGCGAGGGGGCCTATTGGCCCCTTACTCCCACACACTTCTAAATTTAAAGGGCAAGACGTTTTTTTCTGGCGAAAAAGGTTGTGTCCCCTCCGTAGGAGGGTAGCCCATACAGTATGGAGGAAAGGTAACTTATAATTTCTCACAGGCTTAACAGCTTGTGGCCCTACAAGTTATTTTTCAACAAACCCTCTAATTTTGTGCAAGACTTTTATCAAGATGTGCCTCGGCTCCATAGACTGTTTCAAATTGATTTTGGCTGTCTTGTCTCCCTGCAGACACTTCTAGCCCATTGACTTTGATATTGTTTGTCCCTCATAGGTGGTAACTTTTTTTAGACTGTTACTGCTGGGAAAGGCCTGTCTAGATGTCATTGGAAGATTTAAGAGCCCTCACATATACTGAGAACCTGTTTAACTCGTGTCCTTCCTCAAACCTTTCCTTTCTACAACCTCACTCTGCAAAGTATAAATGCCATAACATGATGTACCATCTATTGAAATGTGACAAACGCAACATTTGGGCTATACTAAGATCTATAAATTATGAAAAAAGTGGCCTAAAGGAAAACTCAATTGCGGGTTTTGAATGGGTGGATCACTAAGTCAAAATTTACATTGCCTGCTGATATTGTTAACAAAAAAATACATCCTCCGACAGTTGTTTGGTTGGCCAGCTCTCCTTGGTCCCTTAAGGATGTTGAAAGGGCAATCGTAAAACTAAATGCATCTAGAGCAGTTGGCCCAGATGGAATTCCAGCATGCCTTCTAAAATCTGACATACAGTTTTGGGCTAGTATTATAAAATATAAAATCGATATGGTATTTGACACTCAAACCCTACCTCGATCATGGTGTGCCGCTATGATCATTCCAATATATAAAAAGGGCCCCATTAACGGTCCAAATAATTTTAGACCAATAGCTCTCACGGATGCGTCCTCGAAAGTATTTTGTCATATTTTAGAGGAGCTCTTGGAGTTCATGAATGTCAATGCTACCTTATCAAAATACCAAACTGGTTTTCGTCGCTCAATGGGATGTTCTCTAAATGCGACAAGAATATCTCATATTCAATGGAACACCAAACACAATCACACGGGTGCGGTCTATATGGCTTCTCTCGACCTGAGTGCAGCTTTTGACTCAGTGGTGAGAGAATTATTGTGGAAAAAAAATGCTACACATGGGTTTTCCTTCGTACCTGGTGTCGCTTATTGCCCTTCTGCATACATCAACTTATTATAGGGTTAGATTAAATCGAGCGGGCGCTACCACCGATGTCATCCCAACTAACATCGGACTTAAACAAGGCTGCACTCTTGCTGCGGTACTATTTAATTTATAGATCTGCGATATTGAGGATTGTTGGACAGAGGTCATAAATTTCCCTGTGAATCTGGGGGTGCTGAAGCTCCATTACATGGGCTTTGCTGATGATTTACTATTATTTGATAAAACACCCTTTGGCCTCCAAAACAAGTTGAACTCCTTTTCCTTATATGCTGCAGAGAATAACTTAAAAGTTAATCAGTCCAAATCTAACATACTTGTTTTTACAGACGGTAAAAAAAAAAGGTATGCCGATATAATTGGTCTATGGATGGTATCTTTATTGAGTCAGTAAAATCAGTTAAATATCTTGGTTAAACTTTGTCCGTTATGTACTCCGCGCAATGGTGGAAAAACAAACTGTATGAAAAATCTAGGCCCCTAATCTCTCGGATGAAAATTATCATGAGAAAATATTGTGGCTTTTCCTTACTACCTGTTCTACAATTTTACCTACTTATGGTGGAACCATGTATACTATATTTTTTTGATATATGTCTTTATGAAATTGAAGATGTTCTTGATGCATTACAAGGTGGCATATGGAAGCAAGTATTGGGTTTAGCTACCTCAATTCCAAATGATATCATAAACCATGAAATTGGACTCCTTCCTCTGTCTGTAAAATGGCATTGGCGGATGCTTAATAACTATGTCAAGTTTCTAAAACCACCTGCCAACAGTCTCTATGAAGATCAAAGAAATCAGGTGCTGCTTAAACACCCACCGTCCATTTTAGCATTTGTGGAAAAAATGAAGGATATTATGTCCTCTATGCTTATCCCAGAAGATCATCTAATTTTGGGTTTACCTAGCTGCCCCCCAAACATAGACTCCATACCCTGGGACTGACTGTCTCCCAGGACATGTAAAGTCACCATTGGATTTACTAGTCCAAAATTGTGAACAGAACCAGTACAAACCATCATATTGTGGAAGTACTGGTAAGGGGTAATTCAATTGCCACTGGGTCTGTTTTCGAGGGCAATGGTTACCACGCGAAATATTCCACCGGAATATTCTCTATTGGATTTTCCCATTCATTTTAAACGCACCACTTTTTGGTGCAATGTTAAAGATACTGCCGGTTTATTTATTTGATATTAAATCACCGGTTGGGTCTTTTTGCCAGAACTCGATTCTAAAATGGCGTTTGTGTCCGTCTCTGTAACTCTGACCAAGGTCGAGCCCTTTGTTCCACTATTTTGGCGGGCTTTTCCACAGAAGCCCTACAAAGGGTGCCACTCTGTCTGGGTTCCACAGGAAGGGTGGAGGGGGGGAAATGGCACCCTGGCTTGCGTTGCCTTAGCAACCCAAGTCGCACTCTACTCTGATTGGCCCAGTGGTGAGCCGCCCGGCTCACCACTTAGCATGTGTGGTTGACAGCTAGGCCGATGAATGGGGGGGGTTTCTGCTTAAAAGCAGGGCCTTTGGGACTGGAACTTCAGAAGTCGCCACAGGCCCTAAGAATTTGATGAGGAAGAAGCTGAGCCACCTGCAACCCGACGACACCACCGGTGAAGCCCTGCTGCAACAAACTCACCACTTTTCCGACGACAGGGAAGATCTGCTGGAGAGTCTTCTCCCCTTTGAGTTGGTGGGACCAATCAGTTCGCCCTCTTTCGCTCCCAGAAGCGTAACTTGGTCGAATCGCCCGTGCCAAGCAGCCGGATAGCCAAGCTCACCACTTTTGACCGCGAATAAAAGGACTGCACCTTTTAAATCGGGAACTCCGCGGCTGGTTTCATCCCTGGGTAGTGCAACGACTCCAGACTTCCTCCATGACAAGATCCTCTCTTCCTCTGGCTGGAACAACGAACTGCAACCACTGCCAGGAACAACTGCCCCCGCTGGAGCTTCCTTCCCATTTAAGCTACTGTGTCCTGCCTGGCCTCCCTTTGTACAGAGTGCTCAAAGTGTCCCCTAAATCCTTGACTTCTATACTGGGTTGGCCCCAGACCTGCTGAACTTTGTTTCTTGAACTATTCCAACTCCTTTTTGATACTCTGCAAAGACGCTTAGTGCACTTTTAAACCGTGTGATCCTGGGCACATTTTCGCTTGCTCCACTTAAAGTGGGCCTGGCCTATGAACTTTGGCTCTACAGTATAACCTGCCTTTCTTCCCTTTGCTCTGCCTCTTAAAAAGGGTTGGGAACAGTTTTTATTTTATGCTCTGCCTTTTCGCCCCCTTTTTAACCTAAACTATTGGAGTGCCATCTAGGTTAAGCGCTCACCTCTGTCTTAACATATAGTGTGCTTTAACCCTGACTTGTCTGATAGTTATTAAGGGAGGTGTGTATAATTTACCTGATTGTGTTTTAACTTGCTTTTACTTATGAGTGCTGGTATATTACTTGCAAGTGTGTTTTTAAATAAATAACTATATACTTTTTATACAAAGCTCTGGTCAGTGTTTGTTTGCTCTACTGTGTTTTGGCCCTATTGTGCATCCTCTACATACTGCCCTACTCTTCTTGAGAGAAGTCTGACTGCTCAGCCACAGCTACCAGGTAAATCTGGGTGGTGCAGACTGCTACCAATTGGGTTTACTGCTGCTCCTGTAGTCTTAATCTTTTTGCAGTGTTCCCCAAGGGAACTGCACAGGATTCTGCCTAACTTCGGCTTACACTACTTCACAAAACAAGGTGTCCTGGTGGAAGATTCCTCTCATTAAGGCATTCATGGAAGGGGTAAAGGCATTAACCCCAATTTTCAACCCTCCCCCAGGTTGGGATCTCAGTGTTGTGCTCTCCAAGCTGATGGGTCCACCCTTTGAGCCTATGCACAAGGCCAGCCTAAAACATGTGACTTACAAGACTGCAATCCTAGTAGCTTTCACCTCTATAAGACAAGTCAGTGAGCTACAGGATTTGTCCGAACAGGACCCACTCTTCATAATAGACAAGGACAATGTTGTCCTCCGAACAGATCCTAGGTTCTCATCTAAGTTAATTTCAAAGTTCCATGTAAATCAATCCATAGAACTCCCTACCTTCTTTCAAAATCCATGTAACTCTGCAGAAAGAAGCCTCCATACACTCTATATACGGAGGGTGGTCTTGTACTATGTGAACAAAACTAAACCTCTAAGGAAAACAACCAACTCTTTGTTTCCATTGCACCTGGAAGGGAAGGTGATCGCATATCAAAGAACGCCATCAACAGATGGATAGTCAAGTGCATACAGCTCTGCTGTTACCTATCCAAGAAAGTCTTACCTTTCTCCAGCATGGGGTCTGGCATGGATTCTCATGCTCATGAATATTCCCCGTCGTCAGGCTGGGAATCCTCGGTAAAGAGAAAATCAGTATCGGTTTTGTTTCTGATCTGTCTTTCTTAGTAGTAACCAATCACTGGTCTCTGGGTCATACTGCCCTCTCCCTAAGCCCCTCCTCCGGCAGCCATCCTCAGATTTTTACCGCATGTTCAAGTGGCAGTGTGACCAAGTGAAGAGCCTTAGAGGGGAAGGAGGGAAGGTTCGCATGTGAATCCATGCCAGACCCATGTTGGAGAACAACAGTTACAGGTAAGTAACTTGTTCCTTCTCCAGCATGGGGTCTGGCATGGATTCACATGCTCATGAATATAAGAATACATAGCGGTACAAATGCACAACCACGGAAGGTGGCAAAAGGCTCAACATTAAGCATTATATCAACTCAATATTAAGCAGCTCTTACCTCCTCACCAGGCCCACATTCAGGCGAACAGGTTGCGCAGCACTGCTTGGCCGACTCTGGACTCCTCCCTGGAATCCCGATCGCAGTAGAATCTCGTGAAGGTGTATGTCGACCTCCACGTAGCAGCCCTGCAGATGTCCAGCAGGGGCTCACCAGACAAGAACGCCGTAGTAGCAGCGATCGCTCTGGTCGAATGGGCTCTCGATCAGCCTGGCAACGGTCGGTTGGCCAACCGATGACGGTACATGATGCAGCCGGAGAGCCATCTGGAAATGGAAGCCTTCGAGAGTGCCTTCCCTTGGTTCACAGGTCCAAAGTTCACAAACAGCTGTGATGTCTTCCGAAAACTCTTCGTTCAGTCCACGTAGAACTTAAGTGCTCTAGCTAGATCCAGCCAGTGCAAAGTCCTCTCGGCCGGCGACAAAGGCGACGGAAAGAAAACTGGCAACACCAAGGGCTCATTAAGATGGAAGTCCGATGGCACTTTGGGCATGAAAGAGGGGTGCGTCCTCAGCACCACCCTCGTATTGTGAAAAGTCAAGTATGTAGGCTTGCAGGATAGGGCCTGAATCTCTCCCACACGTCGTGCAGAGGTGATGGCCACAAGGAACACGGTCTTCCACGACAGGAACTTCAACGGAGCCGAATGCAAAGGCTCAAATGGCGGCCCCATGAGCCTGGTCAGCACCACGTTGAGCTACCACGCCGGGGCTGAAGCCTTCATCGGCGGGAACGATCAGAACAGTCCCTTCATCAGTCGATGAGACCACAAGGACGGCCGTCCTGCAGTTCTGGTGTATGGGGAGATCGCTGCCAGATGTATCTTGATGGAAGCTTGAGCTAGTCCAGCTTTGGCCAGCGACAGTAGGTATGGTAGCACTTGAGGTGCCGTAATCCGTAGAGGGTTGATCTTCTGTGCATGGCACCAGACAGAGAACCTCTTCCACTTATGTCAATAGCACTTGAGAGTTGAGGGCGTCCTGGCCTTTGCAAGAACCTCTCTGCAGTCAGCCGGGATATCATACCCTCCAAACTCTAGTGCTGCAGGAGCCAGGCCTGCAAGTTCAGCGACTCCGGGTCGTGATGAAGAATGGCGCCTCCCTCTCTGGAGTGAAGATCTGCGTCCGTCGGCAGCTTGACTGGTGGGGACGCCGAGAGGTCCAGAAGGTCGGGGAACCAGATCTGTCTCAGCCACGCCGGTGCGACGAGGATCATCCTTCCCTGGGACCTCTTGAGCTGGCTGATGAGCCGAAGCGGCAACGGAGAAAACACATACAGGAACACGCCGTCCCAGGGGAACGAGTAAGCATCGCCCATGCTCCTCGGCTGGGGAAACCTGCTGGCGAACCTCTGGCACTTGGAGTTCATCGCCGTCATGAACAGGTCGATCTGGGGTTTGCCCCATCGTTGGAAGAGCCGATCCACTTGATCCTGGCGTAGTTCCCACTCGTGGCACGAGCGCAGCTCCCTGTTGAGTGAGTCGGCGATGGTGTTTTTTTATTCCTGCCAGATGGAAGGGAACCAGAAACATCCCCTGGGCGATGGCCCAGTGCCACAGATCCTGGGCCTCCTTGGATAGGGCTGGGGGATCTGGTGCCTCCTTGCTTCCGGATGTAGAACATTGTGGTGGTGTTGTCAGTGAAGATCTTCACGACCTTGCCCTTGAGGGACGGGAGGAACGACTTGAGCGCCCAGAACACGGCACGGAGCTCCAAGATGTTGATGTGGAGGGACCTCTCCTCCGGGAGCCAAAGGCCTCTTGCGTGGAGATCTCTGGTGTGCGCACCCCATCCCTCCAGGGAGGCGTCCGTCGTCACCGTCTCCTGATGTGCCGGGGTCTGAAAGTCTGTGCCCGCCGTGAGGTCGGTGCCCCACCACTGAATCACCCGACGGAAAACGTTGTTGAGCGGGAACTTGTCTTCTAAGCTGCCCGCCGCTTGCATGCAGCGGCCGTCGAGGAACTCCTGTAGAGGACGCATCCGTAGCCTGCACACGCGCACTAGATAGATGCATGAGGACATCACTCCGAGGAGGGACTTGATGGATATCACCCTGGCCACGTCCGTGGCCAGCAGTCGCTGCACCTTGCCTAAGATGGCCTTCGTCCTTTCCTCCGACGGATACGCCAATCATTCCACTGTATCGAGCTTCGCTCCCAGAAACAGTGCCACCTGCGACGGAACCAAATGGTATTTCGGGTAGTTGATGGAGAAACCCAGCTCTGTGAGTTAGCAGACGGTCTTCGCCGTGTTCTCGACGGCGAGTTCTCTTGTCCTTGCACGAATGAGCCAGTCGTCCAGGTAGGGATAGACGTGGATCCCCCTGCAGGCGCAGCCGCGTCCCACTGATGATAGGCACTTGGTGAACACCCTGGGTGCCGATTTCAATCCGAAAGGCAGAGCTCTGAATTGGTAGTGGCATCCTTGGACTACGAATCTGAGGAACTTTCGGTGTCCTTTTAGGATGGGGATGTGGAAGTAAGCATCCTCCAAGTCCAACAACGATAGGAAGTCGCCCTCCTCCAGCTGTCCCAGCACGTGCTAGAGAGTGACCATACTGAACTTGTGTGCCTTGATGTATTTGTTCAACCGACGTAGGTCCAGGATGGGGCGCAACCGCCTGTCTTCTTTCTGACGAGGAAGTATCTTGAGTATACTCCGGAGCCCCGGAGCCTCTTGGGGACGAGCTCGATGGCACCTTTCTTGAGCATCGCCTTTACCTCCAACATCAGTTGAGGGACGTGATTTTCCTTCCTGGCCACGGGAGGAATGCGGGGACACTTGGAATTCGAGAGTGTGCCTGTGGGCCAGGGCATCCAGCACCCAACTGTCGGTGGAGATGGACTCCCACACGCTGACGAACTTCGCCAGCCGCCTCCCACCGGGGGTGCTTCGGTGGGGGCCCGACGCTACGGCCGGTTCAATCTTGCTTGGAGGCGGCCTTGCCGCCTTGGCCTCCTTGGCGACGACGCCGTGATCCTCCTTGCTTGCCGCGACCTCTCTAAGCCTCCTGGGACGAGGAGCGGGCCACCTGGCGGTACGTAGAGGAGCCACCGCCTGATCCCTTGGAGGCCCCCTGTCTGCCTCTGGCGCTTCAAAAAGGGCTGTCGTTGCTGAAGGACTCCCAGGGCTCGGGCTGTCTGTGTCGGCCTTGATGGCCTGCAGTGACTCATCCACTGTTCTCCCAAACAGGTTGTTGCCGTCGAACAGCATATCCAAAACCCTGGTCTGCACGTCCTGACGGAAGTCTGTCGCCTTGAGACAGCCTCGTCGCAGGCAAACACTGTTGCCTAACTGGCGAAACCCAGTGTCGGCAATGTCGGTTGCCGCCGTTATGGCGTGGTCCGACGCCACCTCACCTTCCTGCAGAATCTCCAGGGCCTCCGCCCTCTTGTCCTCTGGTAGGAAGTCCAGTAGGGGGGCTATCTTGTACCATAGCTCCTTGTCGTAACGGGCCACAATCGCTAAGGCGTTGGCTGCCTTGATTGTCGTTGCCGCCGACGAGATGACCCCTCGCCCCATGGCATCCAATTTCTTACCCTCGCCGTCAGGAGGGGAAGTAGAGGTTGAGACTGTCGCCCCCGCCGCCTTCTTCTTGGCTGCCGCTGAGACGACCGAATCCGGCGTAGGTTGAGCCCTGAGGCACAAAGGGGCAGCGTCGGGGACCCAGTACTTCTTCTCGTACCTGTCCCTCTTGGGAGGCGTCGTGGACGGGTTCTTCAGGATCGCAAGTCCCTCGTCCCAGATATCGTCGAGTAACGGTACCGCGAGGACCGTCTTTCTCTTGGCCTCTCGCCGTTGATAGAGGAAACCCTCCTTCTTCTGTTCCTCGGGACAGAGCTGGAAGAGCTCGGATGCCCTGGCAATCATGGTGTGAAAGGAGCCAATTTCGTCAGGCGGGGAAGGTCCATCCCGTCACCACTGTCGTCATCCGTCCCCGTCGGCCTATCCGTCGCCGTGTCATCCCTGGGTTCCGGTGAGGGGGATGAGGGATCCACGGGTCGTGGGGGCATGAAGGGCGGGGAGGGGTGAACTCTCCTCTGCTTGTTCGGAGGGCTCCGCGACAGGCCCGGTTCTGGATCATCCGCCGGGGTTCGTGGTAATCTCGACCTTATCTCCGTGCATAAGGTTTGGATTGCCATCAGAATGGCCGCCGAGTTGTCCTGAGGCTCAGGCAATGGCTGCGACGGGAGGGATGGCTGATCCTCCACTGGGGCCTCGTCGGCACCACCGTCGCTTTCTTCGACCACCTCTTCGGGATCCCTCCCGTGGGATCGTACCTTCTTTAACCTCTCGTTGAGGTTCTTCACGGTTTCCACCAGCTCCTCCTCAGAGGCTGAATCCGTGTCCGTGATGGACACCACCCCCACACCCCCTTTTTTTTCCACCGGGGTCTTCACAGGGGTCTTGTCGATGGGCTGTTAAGAGGATTCCCTCCGCGGTGGCAGGGAAACTCTGGGCCCCGAGATCGCCTCCACTGGTGTAGCTTCCCCAGGCTTCGCCAGGGCCACCGCGACTCCCTCGATAGAGGCCTTAGCCAGGTGAATCAAGGCCTTCGCCACCCATGGCGCGCTTGAAGCCTTCACCTTGGGGGGGGGTCACCGCCTCGCTCCCCCTCAGCCGAATCCTTCGAGATCGACAGAGGCTTCTCTAGAAGCTTACCCGGGTTCTCCGATTTCCTCTTCCCCGAACCAGATCGTTGGCTCGTGGTTGATGGTGTGGTGCCGGGGAAGGTGCGCCCTGCCTGGCAGCCGAAGAGCCCGACCGCTCGGCGCTCCCGGTGCCCACGGACTAGCGGTGCTTAGCCTTCTGTTGGGCCCCCGTTGCCGGGGCGCCCTCACATGACTTAGACCGCTCGGACCTTTTCTTCTTCTCACCTGCTGGGCCCTTCTCCAGCTGGCGAGGCGGGAACAACGATCCCTCATGGTCCGTTCCGATAGGTTCTTGCAGAACGCACAGTCCTTCTCCATGTGTGTCTTGTCCTCATGAAGGCAGTAGAGAAATCTCGAATGCTTGTCCTCCTTGAAAACATTCTGTAACCCGCATGCAGGGCAGTTTCTGAACAGCTTGGATCCGGGCGTCGAGCTTCCCTTATCCTGGGCCATGTCCATGGTAGGCCTCAGATCTTCTGGAATCCTCCAAGAAGCGCAACTCGACAAAAACTTCACCCTTGAGGGGCGTAGAAAATTCCGAAACAGGTCCCCGTTGATCGGAAGTAGAATGGTGGAGCTTAAGGCTCGATTTGGCCGAAAAATGAGAAAATCTCTTTGAAAAAAGCGTAAAATACATTCACACAGCATTATTTCATTGACACACACTCTAAGGCAGATTCACTGGTGGGACAAGCGGTCCTAAAACATCTCTTTGCCACTGTACCCTCTCACTTCCCACCTCCTCCAGATACTGCTTGCTAATCTATGCAGAGCATGTGATTAAGAAGATCCACAATCTCCAAAAGGGATACATAACTCATCGTAATTGAATTTCTGGTGCTTGTATCTGCTTAGATTCACATGCGCCCAACCTTCTTCCTCTTCTAGAGTAGAAGGCGCATTGATATTTTCTGGGTTATCACTGTTTCTGCTTTATTACATATGTACTCACGGTACGCTTCATGCAACCTCATGTCAGAAATAAACAATCTGAGGGATGCCGACGCGTGAAGGACCATGGGCGCAGTGCACGTCACACTAGGGATAGTATTACTAACACTCTGACGTCCATTTTCGAGTTTCAAAAACAAATCTTGTAATACTCTGCAACTTCTCCTAGATGTCAGACTATGCAGGGCATGTGCATCTAAGCAGATATAAGCACCAGAAATACCATTACGGTGAGTGATGTATCCCATTTTAGGGCACATGTCGACATCCTGCAGAGTCCCAAGTTCGAACTTGGAGGGTTGATTGCTGAAGCAAAGAGGACTTGACTTTGAATGGGCAGCCTACAATGTGGTCCCAGGACATTTAAGATGTCTTCTGGTAGCAGGGAGGCTTCTGGTGCAGAGCACAGGCATGATTAGTCCCACCAGTCCAAGGCCCTAAGCACCTACAAAGGTCTTCTGTGGTCACAGCGAAACACCAGGCTCCACCAGTATATGGCTTTGGCAATGCTGCTAATCCCCAGCAGCAGTCTCTTTGTTCTATTGCACAGGATCTACTTCTTCATAATCTTGGATCCTGTCTGATTAAACTGGCAAGGGCGTTCCAATTGTGGACTTTTTGGCAAGGTTATGTATTGGGACTCGCATATTCCCCAGCCCTTCCCAGATCTTCCACGCTGTCAGCCTGGGAATCTAAGCCGAATCCCGGGAAGTGCTTTAGTTGGTCTCTTGACTGGAGTAAGATTATGACAACCTGCTTCTGTAGTCCATGCTTTTGAATCTCTAGTGTAAAGGGAAGGGTATGGCATGTTACGTGTGTGTGTAAAGTCACTCAACGTAGTGAATATTCTACTCCCAGTTCATTTTCTCCTTTCCTAAATATGCCCTCCTTTCTTCCCCACTAAACATGGCGCCTAGAAACACTTGTGTATAAGCGCATTATAAATGCCATATCAGTATCATAACAATGTCTGTTAGTTCTGGCATGAGCCGATGAAAACTGGTTGCGCCAAACCCATCCTGAAAGTTTTCCCTGCCAGAAACCTTGAAAGTAATTATAGGAGTTCAGTAGTTTATGGCGTGAGTTACCTTTACATGTTAATGTTTTAAGCAAATTATTTTGATGTATCTAAATTCATTTGCTGTATATATCTTTATCCTTAATGGCTGTGAGTCTGCAGGATTTGAAATTAAAAAATATGGGATCCTGGGGAAGCCTAGTCCAGAAACACCCAGCTGCTCCGTCCTCCACCATGAAATCATCTAGCAACAGCTTTGAACAGTTCCGCAAGGCAGCCCGGGAAAAGGAAGAGCGGGAGAAGGCTCACAAGGCCCAGGTGGAGCAGGCCGAAAGGGAGCGGCTCAGGAGGGAACAGGAGCGAATAAGGTTTGAATTCAGAGATTCCATTCCTGGGTTTTCTCTGACTAAATAGATACTGACCCCTATTAAGATTCAGCTTCATCCAAGAGTATGGATTACAGCAGAGCGAAATTCATGTATTTCCTTTTTGGGCTGTTGAACCTTGGGTGGGAATGTAGAGGACAACACGTTGTGAACCGAAGCATTGATAGGTATGCAGACTTTAGGTTGAAGAGGAGTGGGGACTGAAGCATGGGACATGAGTAAATCTTGGTAGAGTTGTGTTTTACCAAGTTGCACAATATGGTGGTGGTGCAGGAAATGGGCAAAGCGAAGTATGTCTTCCGAGCTGTAGTTTAGTCAGGAGAATAATATATGGAGCTGTTTTAAAGTTAATGGGATTGTGGGAGGAATGTGCTTGTTATATGAAGCAGCATTTAAGAACTGCGTTAGCTGTCTGTACTGTTTGGCAGTGAAGAACTCCAATGGATCTTGAGATCCACAGTTTTGCAATTAATGTATAGGCAATTGAATGCTACATCGGGGGTCCTTGAAGCAGTTTTGTGAATACTAGAACTTTGTTAAATGCATGATCCTGCTTACTTTTTGTTGGTCAGATAATGTTATTCACATGATTAATATTTGTTGTACTGTGCAACTGTAGGGGTCGTGACGATGATGACTCAATCGAACAAGCGCGAAAAGCCCATGAAGAGGTTAGAAGGCGCCAGGAGCAGCAGCAACCGCCAGCACCGCCGCCACCACTACCACAGCAGCAGCCCCCACCTCCGCAAACACCACCACAACAGCAGGTTCCTGCTGCACCCTCGATACCCCAAGCACAGAGCTCACAGTCACAGCCCTTGCAGTCTATGCTGGACCAACAACAGAGAGAAATGGCACGGAAGCGGGAACAAGAACGAAGACGCAGAGAGGCGGTATGTAAATGCCATCAGGCTAGTTGGATAGGGGTGTGGCGGATTCATTGTGGTTGGTACCTTGCTCTGACAGAATTTCTTGCACCTTAGAAATAATTCAGGGAGCAACACATGAGAATGTAGGAAAGTCTAGAAGAGATTGTGGAAAAATCTGCCCTTCCTTCAAGAAATGCATTTTGAGTGAGCGTACATCACTAAAAATACGGCATAACTGGATGACCTGAGCCACTTATAAAAGAATGATTTGATGTATGGATGGTTCTCCAATATGGATTCTTCATTATAAAAACCTTGGATATTCCCAAGAAATCCTTGAAAACCTTTGAATCTATACAGCCATGTTGCTGTGCAGGAGAAAAGACAAACAGGCCTATAAAGGCTGCCATCCTTTGCCTGCCCTCTCCAGTTCATAAGACCTCAATCAGTTAAAAGTCTAATGCTCAAGTGGATCACTGTGCCGTTCTGGCATTTTATTAAGCATATTTTTCCTCAGAATCCTTTTTTTTTTTTTTATTTGGTTGACAATCCTTTCATCTTTGACTGTTTTTCTACCATTTACAAGCAGTTGTGTTGAACTTTGTCCATTTAGGATAGGATATTATTAGCATTGTTCTCGAAGTGCTTTGTGACGAATCAAGGAAGTTGGTTCCTACTCCCCAAGGGGGATCCCCCCACACCTCTGCCCGGCGAGGCTGGGCAGGTAAGCCCGCTCTGCAATACCCGCCCTAGGGGTAGAGGCAAGTGGGACCTCACCCAAAAAGACTCCCCTTAGAGGACAAGGACTCCCATTCCCAGGAGGAACTCTCGGCAGCTGGATGTGCCGTGGCCTACATGGGATTTTTTTAAAATGCAACAAAATATGAACTGTCAAGACTATGATGAAAAAGCTCCTAAGGAAGATCTTTGTCTTGTGAGAAAAGTAGTTTCCCTTTAAATCCAGCCGTCCACTTTACCGGGCTGAGTATTGTTAGGCAGAAACCTGTGCAGTTCCCTTAGGGACCACTGCAAAAGGCTTAGGACTACAGGTGTTGGCAGTAAACCCAATTGGTAGCAGTCTGTACCACCCAGATTTACCTGGTAGCTGTGGCTGAGCAGCCAGACTTCTCTCAAGAAGAGTTAGACAGTATATAGAGTATACAAGATAGGTGCAAAATACAGTAGCACAAGCAAACACTGACCAGAGCTTGGGTATAAAAGTATATAAATATTTATTTAAAAACACACTTGGTAATATACACTAACACTAATATGGCAAGCAAGTTCAAACACAGTCACTATTAAGATATATACATCCCTGATTACTTATTGAACAAGTCTTAGTTAAAACACCACTTATTTTCAGACAGAGGTGAGCGCTTAACCCAAGATGGCACTCCAATAAGTTAGTTAAAAAGGGAGGGAAAAAGGCAGAATTAGGAAAATACACAATACCAACACTTTAAGAGAAACAGAGCAAGTCAGAAAAGGCAGAGTCTACTGAGGAGCAAGAAAGTCATAGGCCAGGCCCACTCTTGGAGAGAGCAAGGTGGAATGTGTCCAAGATCATACAGTTGAATAGTACTTTAAAGAGACTTTGCAGATAGTTCAAAAAGGGTTGGATCAAGTCAGTAAAAGTTAGTTTGCAGGTCCCAAGTTACCCCAGGATAGAAAGTCAAGGATTTACGGGACACCTTGAACAGTCTGTTGCAAGGGAGACCAGGCGGGACACAGTACCTGAAATGGTGAGAAAGCTCCAGTGGGGGCAGTTGTTCCTGGCAGCGGGTGCAAGTTGGTGCTTCGTCCAGGGGAAGAGATCTCGACGTGGAGGAAAGCTGGAGATCGTTGCACTGCCAGGGAAGAAACCAGCCGCGGAGTTTCCCGGTTAAAAGGTACTACCCTTTTATTCGCAGTTGTGGTGAAGCGTGGCTATCCGGCCGTCGGGGTGCTTGGCACGGGCGATTCGACCACGAGACGATCCAGGAAGGCAAAAAGAGGGCGAACTGGTTATCCCCACCAGTTCAGAGGAAGAAGACTCTCCGGGATGAAGATCTTCTCTGTCGTTGGGAAGTGGTGAGACGGTTCAGCAAGGCTCCACCGGTGGTGTTGTCGTTGCAGGTCGGCTCAGCTTCTCCCTCTTCAGATTCTTTGGTCCTGTGGCGACTTATGAAGTTCCAGTCCCAAAAGCCCTGCTTTTATGCAGAAAACCCCCATTCATCTGTCCTAGCTTTTCACTCAAACATGCTAAGTGGTGAGCGCCTAAACCCCCCTCACACACATCCTGTAGACCCAGACAGAGTGGCACCACTTTTGGATGCTTCTGTGTAGAAGCCCGCCAAAAAGTGGAACAAAGGGCTCGACTTGGTTTGGAGTTACAGAGGCGAACACAAACTCCATTTTAAAAAAGAGTCCTGGCAAAAAGACCCAACCGGGGAATAAATATAAAATAAATAACCCGGCGGTATCTTTAACATTGCACCAAAAAAAGTGGTGCGTTTAAAATGAATGGGAAAATCCTATAGGAAATATTCCAGTGGAATATTTCGCGTGGTAACCACTGCCACCAGCCAGAAACCCGACGAGGGGGGGACTGCACAGTGCCCCCTCGAAAAACAGACTCAGGCGCAATCTAATTACCCCTACCAGTACTTCCACAATATGATGGTTTGTACTGGTTCTGTTCACAATTTAAGACTAGTAAAGTCAATGGTCACTTTACATGCCCTGGGAGACACTAGTCAGTCCCAGGGTATGGAGTCTATGGTTGGGGGCCACTATGACACCCCTGTGTTACTGCACTGAGGGTGCTGTGTAACACACTTACCAAAATACATGAAACCCTATGGAGTAAAAGACTCCATAGCCCATGAAACGCATTACAAAGTCAAAGGATATTTCAAATCATGTCTAAGAGTGGGAGAAAGAGTCTCACTCTTAGCAGGAGAAAAAAATAAACCCCAAAAATCCAGCAAAGCTGCTGGGGGACTCGCTAGGTTTGGAAAATTAGCCTTAACAGAGAATTCTCCCTAACAAGTATGTTAAAAAGCGTGCATCCAAACAGGGAGGGGAGAGAAGCAGGGCCAGAGAGAGGCTCGTAAACGCATGCTGAGAGGCCCCAAGCTGCGCACCACCGGACGAGAACGGAAATCGCGAAACTAGCGAGTTTCAAACTCAGTTGCAGCTGCTACATGGGACGCCAAAGCTACGGCAGGCCCGAGAAGCTGACAGGGCAGAAGTCCAAGCGGAGGTGGTGGCGTGACTACAGAGACAAATATAGACAAATCTGTGCTGGATCGTCTGACCAAAGAACGTTGCTGAGACCGCCAACAACAGAGGACCACAATGTGTCTGTGTACAGGCGAGCACAGGGATACAGTGAGCAGGTGTTAGGGAGTATTCTCAAAAATGTTGCTGGATTTTGAGGACTTGATTTCTTTTACCTGGAGAGAGTGACCCTTTTCCCCATTCTATCATGTATTTTGATGCATGTTTTACCCTTGTGTTTTCTTTGGTTATGAAGTCCAACCAACTCCACAGGCATAGTCTTTTACAATTATGTCACAAAGCACCTTCTGTGCAGTGACAAAGGGAAGTCTTTCAGATTTCCCATGGTTTAAATACCTTCTCTGGGATGAACACCTGTTCTCCAGCATGGGGTCTGGCATTGATTCACATGCTCATGAATATTCCCATCGTTAGGCTGGGAATCCTCGGTAAAGAAAAAATCAGTTTGGTTTCTGAACGGTCTTTCTACTAATAACCAATCACTGGTCTTTGGGTCATACTGCCCCCAACCAATGACTGCCCTCTACCTAAGCCCCTCCTCTGACAGCCACCTTCAGATTTTTACCGCACGTTCAAGTGTTGGGAGTCCTCGTGCTATAGCTCTTGAGCTTTTACTGTGTTTTGCGTTTTTTTGATGAGTTTACCCTTATATTTTCGGTCAATCGAGCCTCAAGCTCAACTGATTCGACTTCCGGTCAACAGGGACCCATTTTGGAATTCTTCTACGCCTCTCAAGGGCGAATTTTCATCGAGTTTTCACTTATTGGAGGTTTCTGGAAGATCTTTAAGGCCTACCCCGTGTGGACATGGCCCAGGACAAAGGAAACACAACGCCTGTTCTACCCAAGCTGTTCAGGAGCTGCCCTGGATGCGGATTACAGAATGTCTTCAAGGAAGGTGAGCACTCTGTGCCTCTACTGCCTTCACGACGACAAATTGCACGTGGAGAAGGACTGTGCGTTTCGTAAGAACATGTCAGAACAGACCTTGAAGGACCGTCAGACTAGGCTCACTAACTGGCTGGAAGGGAAGAGCCCAGCAGCAGGTGAGAAGTCGTCGTCCGAGCGGGTCTTCTAAGACCTTTGAGGGCGGTCCAGCGACAGGGGACCAACATAAGGCAAAGCACCGCGAGTCCGCGGGCACCGGGATCGCCGTTGGTTCGGGCTCCTCGGCTGCCAGGCAGGGCGCTATGTCCCTGACGCCATAAACCACGTGCCAATGCTCTGGCTCTGGGGAAAAGGAAGTCTGAGAACCCGCGTAAGCTTCGGGAGAAGCCCCGGTCGATCCCGACTGAGAAAGCCAAGGGAGGGTGAGGCGGTGACCCTGCCCCTAAGGTGAAGGCCCTGTAGGCGGCCAAGGTAGCGAAGGCCCTGATTCACCCGGTGAAGGCCTTGATTGAAGGAGTCGTGGCGGCCCTGGCGAAGGCTGCGGAGGCTACACCAGTGGAATCCACTTCAGGGCCTAGTTTCCCTGCTACCCCAGGGAGAGTCATCTTTTCAACCTATCGAGAAGACCCCCGTGAAACACCGGGACGAGAAGGGGGTGGGGGGCACAGTAGCCATAACGGACACGGATCTGAAGATGAGCTGGCTGGCGTAAAAAAAGATCCTGGATAAGAAGTTCAAGGAAGTCCGGGAGGGATCCCAACGAGGCGGACGTAGAGAGTGACAGTGGAGCCGACGAAGAACTGCGGGCCGTGGAGGATACCACGCACCAACCGTCGCTCCCGTTGCAACCAATGCCTCTGCCACAAGACAACTCGAGGGGCGATCTTGATGGGCATCCAGACTCTGTGTACGGAGATGAGGACAAGATTGCCTCTACCCCCAGTGTCGCCTACAGAGGCTGCAGCAAGGCCGGAGGACGTCAGTCGCCAAGGAGGCCAAGGCCTCGGCGAAGCAAAATTGAACCGGCTGTGACGTTGGGCCCCCACCCAAGCGTCCCGGTGGGAGGCCGGCTGGCAAAATTAGTCACCCCAGGTTGGGTGCTGGACGCGCTGGTCCAGGGGCACACTCTAAAATTCCAAAGAAAGTGTCCCAGTCTACCACCAGTGGCCATGAAGGAAAACCACGTGCCGCAGCTACTTCTAGAGGTACGAGCAATGCTAAAAAAGGGAGCGATAGAACTCGTCCTGAAGATGCTCCAGAGTGTACTCGCGGTACTTCCTCGTCCGAAAGAAGACCAGGGGTTGGCGACCCATCCTGGACCTTCGTCGACTAAACAACATCAAGTCCCAGAAATTCCAGATGGTGACCCTTCAGCACGTGCTGGGACAGCTGGAGGAAGGCGACTTCCTATCGTTGCTGGATTTGGAGGATGCCTACTTCTCCAGCATGGGGTCTGGCATGGATTCACATGCTCATGAATATTCCCCGTCATCAGGCTGGGAATCCTCGGTAAAGAAAAAATCAGTATCAGTTTTGTTTCTGATCTGTCTTTCGTAGTAGTAACCAATCACTGATCTCTGCGTCATACTGACCACAGCCAATGACTGCCCTCTACCCAAGCCCCGCCTCTGGCAGCCATCTTCAGATTTTTACCGCACGTTCAAGTGTTGGGATCCTCGTGCTATTGCTCTCGAGCGTTAGTGCTATTTTTTCACGTTTTTTCCCAAAACATTTTGCTTTTTTCGGTCAAAAGAGCCTCAAGCTCCACCGTTTCTTCCGATCAACGGGGACCCGTGTCGGATTTGTCTACGCCCCTCAAGGGTGAAGATTTCGTCGAGCCACGCTTTGGAGGACTCCAGAAGTTTCTCAGGACCATCTCGGACATGGCCCAGGAGAAGAAAAGCTCGACGCCCGGAAAGCTGTTCAGGGTCTGCCCTTTATGCCAGCTTCAGAATGTCTTTAAGGAGGACGAACACTCCCTTTGCCTTTACTGCCTACATGAGGACAAGACGCAAGTGGAGAAGGACTGTGCGTTTTGCGGCAATATGTCGGAGCGGACCATGAAGGACCGCCATCAACGTCTCGCCAACTGGCTGGAAGGAAAGAGCCCGTCAGACGAGGAGAAGAAGAAGTCGGAGCGGTCTTTTAAGACCTTTGAGGGCGCCCCGGCGACAGGGGTCCAACAGAAGGCCAAGCACCGCGAGTCCGCTGGCACCGGGAGCGCCAAACGGTCGGGCTCTACGGGCACCAGGCAGGGCACATCCTCCCCGGCGCCATCAACCACGAGCCAACGCTCTGGCTCGGGTAAGAGGAAGGCCAAGCACCCGGCAAAGCTCCTGGAGAGACCCCGGTCGAGCTCGAAGGCCCCATCGGAGGGGGAGCGGGGCGGTGACCCTCCCCCCAAGGAGAAGGCGGTGAGTGCACCTAAGGGGGTGAAAGCCTTAATCCATCCGGCCAATGCCTCTATCGAGACAGTCGAGGCGGCCCTGGCTCAGCCTGTGGAGGCTACACCAGTGGTGGCGACCTCGGGGCCCAGAGTCTCCCTGCCACCGCGGAGGGAGTCCTCTTTCATGCCCATCGACAGGACCCCCGTGAAACCTCCGGAGAAGAAAAAGGGGGGGCAGGAGGTCGTGGATTCGGCCTCAACCTCTGAGGAGGAGCTGGTCGAAGTCTTAAGCCACGGCGTTGGCGTGGAAGAAGACCAGCCCGTCGGGAGGGACCCCGACGTAGGAGACGACGAAAACGTTGAGGGTGCCGACGGGGCTCCTGACCACCCGTCGGACTCCCCTCAACCAGTGCCGCAAGACAACTCAGTGGCCATTTTTTGGCTATACAGTCCTTATGCTCAGAGATAAGGACGAGACTGCCGTTACCACCAACGGAGGAACCGCTCCCGACGGGGGACCCGGAGCCAGGCCCTTCTGGGAGCCCTCCCCCTAAGAGAAGGATTCATCCTCCACCTCCTTTTCAGCCATCGCGCCCTGTTCAGCCCTCCTCCCCGTCCACGACATGTGGAGATGATACGGGGACTGACACGGCCGCGACGGGTACAGACGACGAGGATCTCCCATCGTCACCTCCCACCCGGGCTTCCCCGCCCGACGAGATTGGATCGTTTCACTCCATGATCGCCAGGGCATCCGAGCTTTTCCAGCTCTGCCCGGAAGAGAAGAAGGAAGGTTTCCTTTATCAACGGCGCGAGGCCAAGAGGAAGACGGTCCTCGCTGTACCTCTACTGGACGATATTTGGGATGAGGGCCTCGCCCTCCTCAAGAACCCATCCACGACTCCGGCTAGAAGGGATCGGGACGAGAAGAAGTACCGGGTCCCGGACGCGTGCCCCTTGTGCATTCGGGCACAGCCGACCTCAGACTCGGTCGTCTCCGCGGCAGCCAGGAAGAAAGCGGGGGGTGGGGCGCCGCCTCTACGTCGACCTCCCCACCGGACGGCGAGGGAAAGAAATTGGACACGATGGGACGCAGGGTCATCTCGTCGGCAGTGACGACGATTAAGGTGGCCAACGCCTTGGCTATCGTAGCCCGCTACGACAGGGAGTTGTGGTACAAACTGGCCCCCCTGCTGGACTTCCTACCAGACAAGAGGCGGAAGCCCTAGCGATCTTGCAGGAAGGAGAGGTGGCATCGGACCACGCCATTACGATTGCGACGGACATCGCTGACACTGGATTTCGCCAGTTGGGCAATGGCGTGTACCTTAGGCGGCGTGAATGGCTAAAGGCTACCGACTTCCGTCAGGACGTGCAGACCAGAGTCTTGGAAATGCCGTTCGACAGAAACAATCTGTTTGGGAAAACAGTGGACGATTCCCTTCAAGCCATCAAGGCGGACACGGAGACGGCCCGGGCTCTTGGGGTTCTCCAGCAACGGCGGCTGCCCTTTCGGAGCGGCGGAGGCAAACAGGGTGCCTCCAAAGGTTACAGCGGCGGATTTTCCACCTACCGTCAAGCGGCCCTTTCGTCGTCACAGGAAGCTTACAGGGGACGAGGCAAGTCAGGCGGACCCCGCCGTCGTCGCCAAGGAGAACAAGGCGGCAAAGCCTTGTCGAAGCAGGACTGAACCGGCCGTGGGGTCGTGCCCCCACCGAAGCTCCCCGGTGGGAGGCCGGCTGGCGAGCTTTGTCAGCGTGTGGGAGTCCATCTCCACCGACCGTTGGGTGCTGGACGCCCTAGCTCAGGGTCACGTGCTCGAATTTCTAAAGAGGTGCCCGCGCGTCCCCCCTGTGGCCAGGAAAGAACATCACGTCCCTCAACTTCTCTTGGAGGTAAAGGCGATGCTCAAGAAGGGCGCCATCGAGGTCGTCCCAAAGAGGCTTCGGGGCTCCGGAGTTTACTCAAGATTCTTCCTTGTGAAGAAGAAGACGGGAGGATGGCGTCCCATCCTGGACCTACGACGACTGAACAAATTCATCAAGGCACAGAAGTTCTGGATGGTCACCCTCCAACACGTCCTGGGTCAACTGGAGGAGGGCGATTTCCTGTCGTCTTTGGATTTGGAGGATGCCTACTTCCATATTCCCATCCTAAAGGGACACCGAAAGTTTCTCAGGTTCGTGATCCAGGGGCGTCACTACCAGTTCAGAGCCCTTCCCTTCGGATTGAGGTTGGCACCCAGGGTGTTCACCAAGTGCCTCGCACCGGTGGCGGCGCAGCTGCGCCGAGAGGGGATTCACGTCTACCCCTACCTGGACGACTGTCTCATCCGAGCAAAGACGAAAGAGCTCGCCGTGGAGCACACGGCAAGGACCGTCCAACTACTCACGGACCTGGGATTCTCCTTACACTATGCCAAGTCCCACCTGGTGCCCGCACAAGACGCACTGTTTCTGGGAGCGACAGAGGAAAGGACGAGGGCCATCTTGGGCAAGGTGCAGCGGATGCTGGTTGCGGGAGCGGCCAGGGTGAGGTCCATCAAGTCCCTCCTCGGAATGATGTCTTCTTGCATTTATCTCATCCGCCTGTGCAGGCTCCGGATGCACCCGTTGCAGGAGTTCCTGGACGCGCACTGGATCCAGACGACGGGCAGCTTCGAGGAGAGGATCACACTCGACGAGAGTTTCCGACGAGCGATCCGTTGGTGGGGCACCCGCGTGCATCTGACGGCGGGCATGGACTTTCCAGACCCCTGGCCACCAGGAGACAGTGACCACGGATGCCTCCCTGGAAGGGTGGGGAGCGCACACCGAAAATCTGAACGCGAGAGGCCTTTGGCTTCCGACAGAGAAGTCCCTCCATATCAACGTCCTGGAGCTCCGTGCAGTGTTTTGGGCCCTCAGGTCCTTTCTTCCGTCCCTCAAGGGCAAGGTGGTGAGGATCTTCACCGACAACACCACCACCATGTTCTACATCAGGAAGCAGGGCGGAACCAGGTCCCCAGCCCTGTCCAAGGAGGCGCAGCATCTGTGGCATTGGGCCGTCGCCCAAGGGATGTTTCTGGTGCCGTTTCATCTGGCAGGGATAAAAAACACCATCGCCGACTCGCTCAGCAGAGAGCTGCGCTTGTGCCACGAGTGGGAACTACGACAGGATCTAGTGGACCGCGTCTTCCGACTGTGGGGCAGACCCCAGATCGATCTGTTCGCAGTGGCGACGAACTCCAAGTGCCGGAGGTTCGCCAGCAGGTTTCCCCAGCCGAGGAGCATGGGCGATGCTTTCTCGTTCCCCTGGGAGGGCCTGTTTCTATACGCGTTCCCTCCATTGCCATTGCTGATCCGGCTCATCAACCAGCTCAAGAGGTCACGGTGCAGGATGATCCTCGCGCACCTGCGTGGCCGAGGCAGATATGGTTCCCGGACCTTCTGGACTTATCAGCGTCCCCGTCAATCAAGCTGCCAGTGGACGCGGATCTTCTCTCCAGGGAAGGAGGCGCCATCCTCCATCACGACCCGAAGTCGCTGAACTTGCAGGCCTGGCTCCTGCAGCGTTAGAGTTTGGAGGATACGACATACCGGCCGACTGCAGAGAGGTTCTTGCAAAGGCCAGGGCGTCCTCAACTCTTAAATGCTATGGACACAAATGGAAGAGGTTCTCTGTCTGGTGCCACGCACAGAAGATTAACCCTCTACGGATTACGGCTCCACAGGTACTGCCGTACCTTCTGACGCTGGCCAAGGCTGGACTGGCGCACGCGTCCATCAAGATTCATCTTGCTGCGATCTCCCGATACACCAGAACCACGGGGCGGACGTCCTTGTGGTCTCATCGTCTGGTGAAAGAATTCATGAAGGGACTGTTCAGATCGTTCCCGCCGGTGAAGGCTCCGGCCCCGGCGTGGGAGCTCAACGTGGTGCTGACCAAGCTGATGGGACCTCCGTTCGAGCCTCTGCACTCGGCTCCGTTGAAGTTCTTGTCGTGGAAAACAGCGTTTCTTGTGGCCATCACCTCCGCACGAAGAGTGGGAGAGATCCAGGCCCTTTCCTGCAAGCCCCCGTACTTGACTTTTCGCGACACAAGGGTAGTGCTCAGGACGCACCCCTCCTTCATGCCCAAGGTGCCGTCGGACTTCCACCTCAACGAGCCCTTGGCGTTGACTGTTTTCTTCCCGTCGCCTTCGTCGCCGGCCGAAAGGACTTTGCACTCGCTGGATGTGGCTAGAGCGCTGAAGTTTTACGTGGACCGCACAAAGTGTTTTCGGAAGACGTCACAACTTTTTGTGAACTTTGGACCTGTCAATCAGGGGAAGGCTCTCTCAAAGGCCTCCATTTCCAGATGGCTCTCCGGCTGTATCATGTACTGTCATCGGTTGGCAAACCGACCTCTGCCTGGCCGTCCGAGAGCCCATTCCACCAGAGCGATCGCAGCTACCACGGCGTTCCTATCTGGTGTGCCCTTGCTGGACATCTGCAGGGCTGCTACGTGGAGGTCGACGCACACCTTCATGAAATTCTACTGCGTTGATTGGGATTCCAGAGAGGAGTCCAGGGTCGGCCAAGCAGTGCTGCGCAATCTGTTCTCCTAAGGTGAGCCTGGTGAGGAGGTAAGAATTGCTTAATGTTGAGTTTGATGTAATGCTTAATGTTGAGCCTTTGTCACCTCCCGTGGTTGTGCATGTGTGTACTGCTATGTATTCTTTATTCATGAGCATGTGAATCCATGTCAGACCCCATGCTGGAGAAGGAACAAGTTACTTACCTGTAACTGTTGTTCTCCAGCATGGGTCTGGCATGGATTCACATGCGAACCCTCCCGCCTACCCCTCTGCGGCTTTTCACTTGGTCATACTCCCACTTCACGTGCTACCAAATCTGAAGATGGCTGCCAGAGGCGAGGCTTAGGTAGAGGGCAGTCATTGGCTGTGGTCAGTATGACGCAGAGATCAGCGATTGGTTACTACTACGAAAGACAGATCAGAAACAAAACTGATACTGATTTTTTCTTTACTGAGGATTCCCAGCCTGACGACGGGGAATATTCATGAGCATGTGAATCCATGCCAGACCCATGCTGGAGAACAACAGTTACAGGTAAGTAACGTGTTCCTTCCACATCTCTATAGTCAAATGACATCAAAAGTTCCTATGATTTGTAGTCCTGGGGCGACACTTCCAGTTCAAGGCCCTGCCCTTCGGATTGAAGTCGGTGCCCAGGGTTTTCACCAAGTGCCTGGCACCGGTAGCGACGCGGCTGCGCCTGTAGGGGATCCAAGTTTACCCTACCTGGACGATTGGCTCATCTGAGCAAAATCAAGGGAACTCAGTCGATCACACAGCGAAGACCGTCCAACTGCTCACAGATCTGGGATTTTCATTCAACTTTGTGAAATCCCACTTGGTACAGTCAGAAGACGCCCTGTTTCTGGGAGCCAGACTCGACACAGTTGCGCAATTGGTTTCGCCGTTGAAGGAAAGTGTAAAGGACCGGAGGGGTTGTCTGTACTTCTGCTCTCTATATGGTACAGGAGAGGCAGAGAGGACCCCAGCCAAGATTCTCTATTATTGGTACGTGGTCTAGCAATCAATGCCTAGCTTCTCAGGAGGTGATGCAGGCTGGTTCTGAAGTACAGTGTAGTCCCCAAACCCCCATAAAGGAATGTCCACACACTGCATTACTGAAAACAGTATTTATATAATTAATGTTCAAAGGTATGTACACTATCACAATAATGCACTTTGTGCTCAGAAATCAACAATGGTAAATATATACAGTTCTAAAGTGGTACCACCAATATCATCTGTCACACAGATCAATAACAAGGAAACCAGCAATAGAGATAGGAAGGAAAGCAAGATGATTGACACAATTGGCAGACTACTGGCCCAGCTACCTAGACACAGTTCTGTGTGGAGATCCCCCCCAAACCTGGGCAACATGTAAAATAAAGATATATAGCACAAGCCCAGTCCATATGTTGCTCAATAGTCTTATTCTCTCCTATAATGTTTTTACCCCCCCCCCCCACAATGTACCTGGTGGAGTAGAGTTCTTCGAAGAAGCATCGACAGATCCTTCTTGAGTGACCCCCTTTCAAGCAGGAGTCACGGATCGTCGAGAGGCGTCCAAGAAGGTGAACTTGGTGTCGATGAGAAGTTCGAGGGTGCCGAGACCACGGCGTCGATGCAGGCGGTGCTCGTCAGCGACGACCTGCGAGGATGAGGTGTGCGGGGCACCTCAGCGATTGATTGTTCAGGACCGTAAAGAGTTTCTGAAGAACTGTGGCCCAGCAAGGGCGTCGAGTCGTCGAAGTCTTTGTGGTCTCCGAGTGGCGTGAAACCCACCGGCGGATTCTCCTCGGCGCGTTAGTGGCCTTGACTTTCTCCGGCTGGACAAAGCGGTTGACGTTGCGGACAAGGGAGTCCTTCGATTCAAATGTTCTTAGCAAAGGAGCGGGTGGCTCCGGTCGGCGGCGGCACGGCGTCAAGCGGCCCCCTCTTCTGGGGCAACACAACTTCGGCGGGCCTCCAGCGGTTACACAAACCTGCGAAACCTGGTCGACGGCAATGGACTTCAACAGCAGCGAAGTCCTGGTGCTTCACTTCGTTCTCCTCAGTGGTCCCCGTCTCCGGTCGGCTGCCTTTCGAGGGTCTGACTTCCAGGGAGCTTCGGCGAAGCTTAGCGGTGATCGATGGTCCCTCAGAGCATGGGAAGAGAGCGCCTTACCAGGTCCTTTCTCGGATCAGTCTTGGACGAATTTGGCAGCTTTCAGATCGGGTCGAAGCAAATGCAATAGCAAGTCTTCTTTCAGCTGGGCGTCGAGGATCAGCAGTTCCAGTTACTCTTCAAGTGTAGACACAGCTTCTGAACAATTTCCAGTGGTGTGAGGTCCCCAGATATACTATCCTGTCTCTCATTCACACTGCTGGGTCACACTCAGCAGCCAATCATACAGAACGGCATTCATGCAGTCAGGCACACAATGCATTCAGGCCATCCTCCTCCCTCTGACACTCACAACAAGGAATGTGGATTGGGAAAAGTACTCAGCCATTCAACACTACACACTGCATTCAGGCCAGTTTCGGGCAGGGCTGTCTCAATCTTTGTCTCTCATACCAAAAAGCAGACAGCCACAACAAGAAGTGCATATTGGTCACACACTCCATTCACCCAGGTCCCACCCACAGGGTGGACCCACAACATACAGTCACCGGGAAGGCTCCAGCCAGTCTGGACTGGACTTCACAACAACACCATATATGGAACTTCCACCCAACAGCCAGTCAGGGGGAAGGGACAGAGTCTGGGTTTCCCAGGAGTTTGGGAAAACAAGTTAACAGGCAATAGAAAGCAAGAGGCCACAGGGGCCATCCTGTTTTCCATCAGGGATCAACTGATTCCAATGGCAGGGCCTTGGTATCCCAAAATGGAGGATACTCGGAGCACCTGTCAAATTCAGCATGGAGCTGCCATCAGCCCATACCCTGTTCTCTGGGCCACCCACAGGTGCCCAAAAACATACACTAGGGGCACAGGGTTGTACCCCCACCCATGGGTGCCATAAGGGTATCCCATGGGTCTGTACACCAAACCAAAAACAGGAAGAGCTGCACTGCCAGGAGTCCCACATGGACTCCTGGGTTGAAAACAATACAGAACACAATGAAAAAGAACTACAGGACAAGGACAGTGAGGCCCTGTCCCTCCAATACATTTCCAGCATCACAGAAAGGACTAAGGCCATCCTGGGCAAGGTACACCGGCTGTTGACCATGGACACTGCCAGGGTGAGGTCCATCGAGTCCCTATTCGGCATGATGTCATCGTGCATCTACCTCGTGTGACTATGCAGGTTGTGAATGTGACCACTGCAGGAGTTCCTCGATGCCCGTTGGACGCAGGCAGCGGGCAGTTTTGAAGACAAGATCTCCCTCATCAAGACGTTCCGCCAAGCAATCTGGTGGTGAGGCAACCGCGCGCATCTAGCGGCGGGTATGGACTTCCAGTCCCCGACACATCAGGAGACGGTGCCGAAAGGACGCCTCCCTGGAAGGATGGGGAACACACCCCGGAGATCCCCACACAAGAGGACTTTGGCTCCCGGAGGAGAGGTCACTACACATCAATGTCCTGGCGCTCTGAGCCGTTTTTTGGGCCCTCAGGTCATTCTTCCCGTCCCTCAAGGGCAAGGTGGTGAGGGTCTTCACCGACAACACCACCACGACGTTCTACATCTGGAAGCAAGGAGACACCAGATCCCCAGCCCTAGCCAAGGAAGTACAGGACCTGTGGCACTGGGCAATGGCCCAGGGGATGTTCCTGGTACCCTTCCACCTGGCAGGAGTAAAGAACACAGTCGCCGACTCGCTCAGCAGGGAGCTGCGCTCGTGCCACGAGTGAGAACTACAGCAGGATCAAGTCGATCTGCTATTCCGACGATGGGACAGTCCCCAGATAGATCTCATCGCGAAGGCGACAAACGCCAAGTTCCGGAGGTTCACCAGCATGTTTCCCCAGCCGGGAAGCATGGGCGATGCATTCTCCTTCCCCTGGGACGGCCTGTTTCCTGTATGCGTTCCCACTGTTGCCGTTGCTTCTGTGACTCATCAGTCAACTCAGGCGGTTGTCAGCATCCCCCCCCAGTCAAACTGGCAACGGATGCAGATCTTCTTGCTAGGAAAGAAGGCGCCATCACTACCCGGGATCGCTGTACCTGCAGGCCTGGCTCCTGCAGCACTAGAGTTCCGAGGCTACGATATCCTGGCGGACTACAAGAAGATCCTTGCAAAGGCCAGGGCGTCCTCGACTCAAGTGCTACAGACATAAATGGAAGAGGTTCTGTGTCTGGTGCTGTGCACAGAAGATCACCCCTCTGCGGATTACGGCCCCTCAAGTGCTGCCGTACCTACTATTGCTGGCCAAGGCAGGGCTGGCACATGCCTCCATCAAGATCCATCTGACGGCTATCTCCCGCTACACCAGAACTCCGGGGCGGTCGTCGCTGTGGTCTCACCGACTAGTGAAGGCGTTCATGAAAGGACTGTTCCACTCGTTCCCGCCGGTGAAGGCCCTGGCCCCGGTATGGGACCTCAACGTGGTGCTGACCAGGCTCTTGGGCCCGCCATTCGAGCCTCTGCATTCGGCACCGTTGAAATTCCTATCATGGAAAACAGCGTGTCTTGTGGCCATCACCTCCGCACGACGAGTGAGAGGGGTCCAGGCCCTCTCTTGTAAACCTCCATACCTGACATTCCACAAGATGAGGGTAGTGCTGAGGACGCACCCCTCCTTCATTCCCAAGGTGCCATCGGACTTCCATCTCAACAATCCATTTAAGACATTTTACTTTACAGTTGATCAAAAATAGTTATAGACAGTTATATACAATCCCATATTATTTGGGATAGATCAAACCAAGGTAGCATTAGGGGTTGCAAAACATGTTCCAATTGCATACAGTCATGGTTAAATGTTAATAAATAAACCATTAAATATAGTCCAGGAAAAATCATACATTAGTTCAGCATATTTGTTAGATAAAGGAATGTATACATGCGTGTTACCAATTGAAGTTGTGGTATGAAGAAAATCCAGAAACGAAAAGGTAAAAGTAAAAATAACCGTCTGTTGGCAATGGGAGGCATACAAGTAACCACAGTCCTAATCTACGGCGCAACCGCATTTGCACTTGAATTTAGGAAAGATATATTGTATCTTTAAATATACTTGTCTGTTCTGTTAAGGTCAATAAAAAGAGTAAGTATTTGTTATTGTAATTTATTATTGCGCCTTACCGAATGGTTTTAATCATTGCTACATGTCAGGATTAGCTATATATCTAATTTGGTATTCACTTACAACTTAGGTTGCTTGAGCAATTTTATAAACTTGATAACTTAATTCTAGAACATGAGAAAAAAGACAGAGAAAAGCAAAAAATGTGTTTTCAATTGTAACTAAACTGGATATTCGGCAAAGAAAAGAAGAATTGTTAAACATTGCACTAAGGATTCAAGGAATTACCTTAGGTGCTGGCTTTGTAATTTCACATTGATTTAATTAACTGCAGCATGTCCAAAAAACCGCCATTATGTGAAGGATTTATGTGGTTGATTGCAGATTGCATAGTCACATCCACGCGTAATTATATGGATAAAGAGAAAGATAATGGTCACAAATTAGTATTGGGGTCCCAATTGCTTCCATTATCAGCAATTCGTAGCGCTCGGGGATCATGCACAAATGCACTAGCATCTTGTTTACCTGCCTCTCGGCATCTGACTGTCTTCGGGAGGTTGCGTTTGCGCGTCTGTCCTCGTTATATGGTACTGCTACCGCATTAGCCCCAAGGTACAGCTTTGTGATGCTCGTACCGCCATCTTGGGTGAGGATGTCCATTAAGCATCCACCTACAGATGCAGTATCCAAAGCCAAACTGTACATTACCATCGAGAGGCGTATAAATTAGCTAATATTATAGTTGCAATTACACATTTAAGAATTACCACAGCATTATTAAAGGAGATATAATTTGCCAAAAACAACGGACACTTTCAATAATAATCTTATTGCTGGTATTAGCATAGACTCACATTAACAAACAAGCATGGGGCGCTGCAGACTGGACCACGGCCAGAACCACTTATCCCTGTTTACATTACTCTTTAAGCGGTAATAAGCAGTAACACTGCATGACTGCAACAAATCACTGGCAGGTAGATTTTATCAATTAAACATGATTATCAATAAGAGACCATTGTTCAACTTGGTAGATTATCAAGATCTAAGCGAGTACAATATGAACTGCCATTGCAATATACCATGACATAGTAAGTAAAAGTCATTTGCCAGCTGTTACTATACCATATATGTAACAATCTAGCTAGAATCAGAGAAAATCTGACTAAACATCCTAATTCAAAGAAATACATGGAATTCATGGTCTGAATTAAGGCTCCTAGTTACCGTTCTATGTTTACAGATTAGACGCGCTTCTAATTGCCTTAGCTTAAATTCAAGGTTACCACCTCTTTTAGAGAGGCAAACCTGAGCTAGTCCAGTAAACCGAATGTCCTTTGTGTTGTCTTATTGGTGACATGTCACGATAGGGGATAGTGTTAGACACGCCTATGCCGACGTCCCCTTTAAGTCCCCAAAAGACGAGATGCAATACTCAGCGTTTACCACTGGATGTCGGACCATATGCATAGCATGTGAATCTAAGCAGATCCAATCATCAGAAATGCTATTATGGTGAGTAATGCATGTCCTAGGCAGCACGTCCGATGTTCCTTCGACAATCTGTTCCTTGCACCTAAGACATCGTTGGTTGACACCAAGTTTAACTTTACCCATAGCCAACATTCCCTTGTTGTTTGGATGGATATCTTCCCGTACAATTCTATATTTATTTAAATTGTTTGACACCCCAAGAGAATTAAGAGTTTTTATACATCTGAAGACCGCGTCCGTTTACAGTCCATGCATTTTCGATTAGTTTATTCTTGACCCTGGATGGTCTATGCGGCAATTCCTCCAACAGGATACCATTTACTTCCATGGTAGATAAAACACCCGTCATCCAAGAATACAAGGGCCTAAACTCGCCTGCATTAAAGAGAGCATTAAGATGCACAAGAAAGGAAAAAGATGGGGAAAACGAAATGCTTCTCACTAATTGGATTCTACGTCAAGTAAAAAGTACTTCTTGTAGAACAAGACCTAGAATGTGATGTAGGGCTGCCATTGGAATGCCTAAGGGAAGTGCCAGCACTCGTTACCAGATGAACGATTCGGGTTTAGGCCAAAGTAGCCCCTCTTCTTGGGCCTCCATTCTGTAGATCTATTTAGGAACCAAAATGTGGTTATACATTTTCACCACTGGTAGGAGGGAGAAACGCCCGTATTTCCTATCTAATACTCATAGTTTAGTAACAGCCGCAATTGCATCTAGTTTGAGAGCCTTATTTGCTAGTCCCAAGGACCTTTTTGCTTTTAGAACCACACCAAGATATTTTAATTTGATAACCTCCTCCATTCTGGACCCATTTATGTGCCATGCATCATGAGATCATGATGACCTGCCTGCAGGACTGCTCAGCTTATTCATAACCAAGATCTTTGATTTTGGGACATTAATGTCCAAGTCCAGATCCCCAAAATAATCAGCTACCATCTTTAGCAAACTTTGGAGACCAATTGGGCTACAGTCCATCAGAACCAGGTCGTCCGCATATAAAAGATATTGCAACTTCAATAAACCCGATTGCGGGAGATTGGCCATGATTCGTGCCAACGCTTCTCCTATACCAAAAATATAGAGATTAAATAAGATGTGCGAACACACATCCCTGCCGTAAACCCTGCTCTACTAAGATCCA